>NC_133327.1:212433590-212751939 GCF_042186555.1 Aquarana catesbeiana
CCTTCACATCACATCACAGACCCCCTTTTGCATCAGTGTCCTCAGTCCCCCCTTTACATCACATACCCCCTTTTACATCATAACCCCCTTTTACATCAGTGTCCATAGCCCCCCCCCTTACGTCACATCCCCCCTGCCTCATCACAAACCCCCGTCACAGACCCTCATTACAGACTTCAAAAGGAGTCTAATGGGACCTGGAGGGGGGTCTCTCTAACAGAGGCCCATTCAGTGTCCATGATAGAATCTGTTAGAAAGAGTCCCCACCAGGTCCCATTAGAGACTGAAAAGGAGTATAATGGGACCTGGAGGGGGCCTCTATCTAACAGAGTGTACAGTGAACACCTTCATTCACTCTGTTCCTCATGGGACACCCTCCTTGTGCCATGACTCTCACCCCTGCCCCAACCTCTCACAAAGTAAAAATAAAATTGGCACTGTGTAGCGCTCCTCTTACCTTAACTATGGGTACTGCAGATGTTGCTGACTCCCGCGTCCTCTGTGGCTGACTCCTGTTGGTGGCTGGCTGGCTCCCGCGTCCTCTGTGGCTGGCTGGCTCCCGCGTCCTCTGTGGCTGGCTGGCTCCCGCGTCCTCTGTGGCTGGCTGGCTCCCGCGTCCTCTGTGGCTGGCTGGCTCCCGCGTCCTCTGTGGCTGGCTGGCTCCCGCGTCCTCTGTGGCTGGCTGGCTCCCGCGTCCTCTGTGGCTGGCTGGCTCCCGCGTCCTCTGTGGCTGGTTGGCTCCCGCATCCTCTGTGGCTGGCTGGCTCCCGCGTCCTCTGTGGCTGGCTGGCTCCCACGTCCTCTGTGGCTGGCTGGCTCCCGCGTCCTCTGTGGCTGGTTGGCTCCCGCGTCCTCTGTGGCTGGTTGGCTCCCGCGTCCTCTGTGGCTGGTTGGCTCCCGCATCCTCTGTGGCTGGTTGGCTCCCGCGTCCTCTGTGGCTGGTTGGCTCCCGCGTCCTCTGTGGCTGGCTGGCTCCCGCGTCCTCTGTGGCTGGCTGGCTCCCGCGTCCTTTGTGGCTGGCTCCTGTTGGTGGCTGGCTGGCTCCTGTGTCCTTTGTGGCTGGCTGGCTCCCGTGTCCTCTGTGGCTGGCTGCTGTTGGTGGCTGGCTCCTGTTGGTGGCTGACTCCCACGTCCTCTGTGGCTGGTTCCAGTGGGTGGCTGGTCAGCACCCTGCTGTGCCTGACTGGCTCCCTGGTGTGGGTGGGTCACCGTGGGTGGCTCCTGTTGTGGCTGGCTGGTTTTCTGCTGTGGGTCAGTGGGTGGGTGGGTGGCTGGCATGGTGCACACTGCTGCGGTAGGCTGGCCTGGATCCCTGCTGTAGGTCAGTGGGTGGCTGGCTGGCTGGCAAGGTGCACTCTGCTGCGGCTGACAGAGGGGGGGGCACTGACAGAGGGGTGAGCTCTGACAGAGAGGGGGGGCACTGACAAAGAGGGGAGGGCACTGACAGAGAGGGGAGGGCACTGACAGAGAGGGGGGCATTGACAGAGAGGGGGGCACTGACAGAGAGGGGAGGCACTGACAGAGAGGGGAGGCACTGACAGAGAGGGGAGGGCACTGACAGAGAGCGGAGGGCACTGACAGAGAGCGGAGGGCACTGACAGAGAGCGGAGGGCACTGACAGAGAGCGGAGGGCGCTGACAGAGAGGGGAGGGCACTGACAGAGAGGGGGGCACTGACAGAGAGAGGGGGGCACTGACAGAGGGGGGGGCACTGACAGAGAGGGGGGGCACTGACAGAGAGGGGGGGCACTGACAGAGAGGGGGGGCACTGACAGAGAGGGGGGCACTGACAGAGAGGGGGGCACTGACAGAGAGGGGAGGGCACTGACAGAGAGGGTGGGGCACTGACCGAGAGGGGGTGGGCACTGACAGAGAGGGGAGGGCACTGACAGAGGGGGGGCACTGACAGAGAGGGGGGGCACTGACAGAGAGGGGGGGCACTGACAGAGAGGGGGGCACTGACAGGGAAGGGCACTGACAGAGAGGGGGGCACTGACAGAGAGGGTGGGGCACTGACCGAGAGGGGGTGGGCACTGACAGAGAGGGGGTGGGCACTGACAGAGAGGGGAGGGCACTGACAGAGAGGGGGGGCACTGACAGAGAGGGGGGGCACTGACAGAGAGGGGAGACACTGACAGAGAGGGGGGGCACTGACAGGGAAGGGCACTGACAGAGAGGGGTGGGCACTGACAGAGAGGGGGTGGGGCACTGACAGAGAGGGGGTGGGCACTGACAGAGAGGGGGTGGGCACTGACAGAGAGGGGGTGGGCACTGAGAGGGGGGACACTGACAGAGAAGGGGTGGGCACTGACAGAGAGGGGGTGGGCACTGAGAGGGGGGGCACTGACAGAGAGGGGGTGGGGCACTGACAGAGAGGGGGTGGGCACTGAGAGGGGGGGCACTGACAGAGGGGGGTGGGCACTGAGAGGGGGGGCACTGACAGAGAGGGGGTGGGCACTGACAGAGAGGGGGTGGGCACTGAGAGGGGGGGCACTGACAGAGAGGGGGTGGGCACTGAGAGGGGGGGGCACTGACAGAGAGGGGGTGGGCACTGACAGAGAGGGGGTGGGCACTGAGAGGGGGGGCACTGACAGAGAGGGGGTGGGCACTGAGAGGGGGGGCACTGACAGAGAGGGGGGGCACTGACAGAGAGGAGGGGCTGACAGAGAGGGGCGGGGCATAGAGAGAGGGACGGGCTGACCGAGAGGGGCGGGGCATAGAGAGAGGGACGGGCTGACCGAGAGGGGCGGGGCATAGAGAGAGGGACGGGCTGATAGAGAGAGGGTACACTGACTGTCTGTGAGGGGGTAGATGAGAGACCTCAGAAGACATACAGTCAGCACGCCAGGCATAGAGGCGGGATTCCCGCAGCAGATCACCCACAGAGCAGCCCCGCCTCCACAGTGACCAGCTCCCCTGGGCCAATCAAAGGTGCCCATGACGGCCGCCCGCACATGACCCTGTTCGGCCAATCACAGGGTGCTCGTCTGGACTACAGCTCCCAGAATGCCACAGCGTAGTGGCTTTCTGATAAGACACCCCGCTGCGGCCGTGCTCCATACTCCGAAAAAAAAAAAAAATAGCCTGTGGGCGGCCGCGGCGCCGCCCCTGTACCACTGCCGCCCCGAGGCCTGGCCTCGGTGGCCTTGTGGGAAATCCGGCCCTGTTCCCGCCCCTCCCCAGCTCACCGCTCCAATGAGCGTGGGGGAGGCAGAGCGGAGAGCTGCTGATTGACAGTCAGCAGCTCTCTGCCTGGGGATCTGTGAGAACCGAGCCATTGGTGTTCGATTGCTCGGTTCCCAGTGCAGAGGCGGTGGGGACAGATGCAACATTGTACAGATGATGCATCCACCTAGGTAAGTATGAATCTAGGGAAAAAAACAAAAACATACTTCTCTTTTAACAACTTCATCTTACTCACTATGTTAAGCAAATATTCCTTGATCTTAGGGAACATTCATCTTGCTAAATTAACAGTCTCCACTCCTTTGGTAAATCAACTCAATTGTCTGACATTTTAAAACTGAGCATCCTTATTGACCATCTGTTGTAAAAACAAATGCATTTTTTTAGAGCAGCATCATCTGCTTTAAGTTTAGGCTGCACTTTTTGAGAAATGTAATGACTGTTCACTTAGCAAGGTAAATGTTCACTTTGAAAAGTGAATGTTAGTAAATACAGTGAACCTATGATTAATTTGAATATCCAATGATGTGGGAAGTTAAAAAAAAAAACAATAATTTTGCAATCACATGATTAGATATTCAAAGTAGATGCAACTTCACCTTATTTACAACCCCTTTCTGTTTGTCCACCTCTGGATATTTGCCGATATTTATAGGGTACATTCAGCAGGGCAGACAGAAAGAGGGGCTGCTAAAAACTTTCCATAACTCAGAAACCAAATTTCTTACCTAAAATGAAACAAAATATGACATTACCACAAAATGCAGAGATAATACTAACTGCACACTAAAATAAATAATATGTTAAACTTTCAGCTCATGTCTGTTCACAAAGTTATTGAGGAGAAATTTGGGATATTTAAAAAAAAAAAAACATACTTACTCACTTCCATGATGCAGTATTGGTCTGATGCTGCAGCTATCCCCTGCTGGCTCTAGGATTGAGAACTGAGTAATCACATGACCACTGATCACTCAGTTCTTGGTCTTCCCTTAGCAGAGAGTAGCAATTGTCAGTCACCACTATTCACTCTTCCCCTACAGCACGTATTGGGTGCAGGGAGTCAGAGCCAGGTGTCAATCAGGCAGCTGGGTGGATCCCAACGATATTGTCAGGATCCCTCTAGAGCCTGGAGCAGCTCTATGTTGTCAGCCGACACTCCTGTGACCCAATAAAAAAGTATAGCCAAAAAAATATTGGAAATACTTATTGGAAATATAAGTATAATGATGTCTTGATTGACCACCTAGCTCTTGAGGATTCTGGTTTGCGACAAGAGGATTATGACTCATGCTGTTTAAATTTTTTTTTTTTAACAAAAGATGAGTTCTGACTAGTTTTGGGGATCCTCCAATATCCCTTAGGTACCTATCTTCTTGTGTACACTATATGGCTCCAGTTCATAAAAATAAAGTATTTTTTAAAAAGAGCCTTCTGGAGCAGCACTTTATTTTTTTGTTGGAGGACACTAGTCTGACAATAATGCTTTCAGTCTGCATTTTGCTAGCCAGGAAACTTCTTCTGCTCACCAGCCTTTTGGAAATGTTAAGTAGATTTTGAAGAGCGGGCCAAAAAGCCCAGCATTTTGGTCCTGAATTTGCAACTATAAACATTTCCATGTTTGCACCTTTAGCAGCATGGGGTATGGCCCAGTTATCCAAAAGAAATTGCATTCATTTCCAATCATTGCCTTCTGTCACTGTGAATAAAAACCAACAAACATCTAAAATTGGTGCCAAGGTGGTATGTCAGCCACCTGATTTCATGGACCTTTAGCAAAGGTTTTTGTATAACTCATTCTGATTTCAGATTGCTGTGCACAAGTTTCCAGGTTTGATACAGGGGGACCATATACTCTACTTCCTTATCAACTATTGGCCACCTTTTGGCCTATTAATAGAGAATGGCATATTAAAAGAGAAGCATGGGAAAGCAGAAATAGGTAGTACATGTTACCCTCATGCTTCCATTACATTTCTGTCTTTCCCCAGTCCTTTAGTTTCTGCAGTACAGACATTTGAACTGTCAGGAAGGAGCCTTTAATGGTTCTCTCTCAGTTTGAAATTTAGAGGGGGTGGATACAACTCCAGCAATCCACCCCCTCTTTCAGTTCCTCTTTCTTTTTGACATGTGGCCTCACATGGT
This sequence comes from Aquarana catesbeiana, assembly GCF_042186555.1. Lineage (NCBI taxonomy): Eukaryota > Metazoa > Chordata > Amphibia > Anura > Ranidae > Aquarana > Aquarana catesbeiana. The sequence goes on from NC_133327.1 coordinate 212,438,921, forward strand.
GAAGGAATGCACACCCGAGCTGCTATCTAGAGTGCGCTTTTCACGTGGCTCTGTTCCCATGACATCATGTCCCCAGCTAAAACCTTGAAGCGGATGCAGCGTGAGAAGCAATGCAATCTCTTCATTGCCAGTGGTCTTGTGCTCTAAGCTACACTTTCCCTGGATGTCTCTTCTTCTCCCCTCTGCCAAACTCCAACACCTCTCATGTGGACTCTGATGTCCCTGTGTCCTCTGATTCCCTCTGCCCTCTTTCTCATCACTCAGGGGCTTTCAAAGCTTGTGTCCACTTTTCCGGCTGCTGAGAGGAGGGGGGGCTATGGTCAGGTTGACAATAATGAGCAGGGAGGAGAGGAGAGTGTCAGTGAACACTTCTCATGGGTATGCTGCCATATGTTGTCACCTGTTTACTGTCTTTCTGTTTTTGAGATGAACATAGTGCTGTGTGTAGAAAGCATAACTGTGTTCAGTACATAGCAGGTCTGCAGGGGAGAGGTAAACTGACAATTCCCTGTCATCTAAATCTAAATCAGTGTATGGGTACTCCTATGGGATGTGAAATGGCACCCCAATATGTAAACTTATATAAGACTGACTTGGAAGACGCATTTCTTAACAGCATATAACAAAAGCCATATGGATACTATTGCTATATTAATGATACTCATTGATGAATACCTTTCATCCATCAATCAAACTAAAAATGGACTATTCAAGCACACATGTCAACTTCCTAGACACTACAGTATCCATCAGGGGTGACAAGCTAACCACCTCAATATACAGGAAACCCGCTGACCGATGAAACTAACAAATGGGCCATTATACACAGCCAGGCCACCAGATATCAGCAAATATGCTCTGACCCAGAAGATAGAAATAAACATCTCAGAACATTAGCAGATTCTTTCCAAATGAAAGTTTACAATAACAAAACCATTGACATAAGTATAAGCATGGCCTTAAAAACCCGAAGAGAAAATCTCCTACAATACAAGAGAAAAATACAAATAAGTGTACCTCTAGTAACTACATATAACCCAGCACTAGGAGAAATAAAAAGATCAATCAAGGAGCTTAAACCTATCATAACAGGGGATGACACATTGAAAGAAATATTCCAAAAAACAACTGGCTAGCTTTTCGACAGCCACTCAACCGTATAAATAAACTTTATTCTGATCATGAAGTCACACATGAAGTAATCAAGCCTTGCAACAAAACATGCTGAAACTTTGGCAGCCAGATCAATCTATTCAAAACTGTCACACACACAAATGGGACCTTCGGTATCACAGGATCATACAGCTGTACCTCCAGTAATGTTGTGTACTTCATCCAATGCACAAGAAGCAACTAAGGATCCTAAGCTGGCGAAACAAGGATGAAAGTACATAGACACATCATTAAAGAACATAAAGAAGATGATTTCTGAACACATGTGGAACATCATTTTTCTACAACTAGAACACAATATGGAAGTAGGAATGAGCCCCCCCCCTTAGCCCATACCAGGCACTTCAGGTCTGCTATGGATTTTAAGGGGAATCCTGCACCAAAATAAAAAAAATGGTGTGTGGGTCCCCCCAAAATCCATACCAGACCCTTATCCGAGCAAGCAGTCAAGGCAGGCCAGCAAAGGGGGGATGAGCAAACGCCTCCCCCGAACCATACCAGGCCGCTTCCCATCTACGCTTACCCATTCACCAAAAAAAAGTAAAAAACAACAGGAGACAGTTTTTGACAATTCCTTTATTTAAAAAAAAAAGTGTCCTGCATTGTCCTTCCATCTTCAATCCTGGCGCCCGACCCCAAAAAATATGTATAAAAAAGCTCCACCTCAATGGGAGGCATCCTGCCAACTGCTGTCTCTTGGCTGTGACAGCTGTTATATAAGCAAGGGTGGGGCCAGCCAGTGATGTAACCAGGTGACCCCGCCCACATCACTTGTTAAAGGGGGCTTCCAGATTCCAATAAGCCCCCGCCCACAGACCCCATGTTGAGGGCAAACATCCTGCTATGGTCCAGGAGGGGAGTGCTCACTCGCCCCCCCTTTCCTGGCCTGCTATGGCTGCTTTCTCAGATAAGGGTCTAGTATGGATTTTTGGGGGGACCCCAACGCCATTTTTTTATTTTGGCACAGGGTTCCCCTTAAAATCCATACCAGACCTGAAGGGTCTGGTATGGATTTTGGGGGGACTCCTATGCCATTTTTGGTAAAATTTGGTGCAGGGTTCCCCTTAATATCCATACCAGACTTGAAGGGTCTGGTATGGATTTTGGGGGGACCCCCACGCAATTTAAAAAAAAAAATGTTTTCAATGACTTTCTGTTTTTTTTAATGAGTTTTATCTATATTGCCAAGACCCGACAATTCATTACAGCCGTGATCAGTTTTAATGTACTTTTTTCCTTTAGAAATGCCATTTTTCTGTGGTACTGTTCTAAAATGGGAAAACTGCACCACTTTACAGGCATACTATAGACACCCCCCAGGCACGATATTTAAAGGAATATTTCATTTTTATTGTTTCACCTTAAGCATTATTAAAATCAATGCTCCTGAAAAAACTGCAGTTTTTAAAACTTTTTTTTTGCATTGATACATGTCCCCTGGGGCAGGACACTTTTTTATGACAATAAATTGCATATAAGCTTTTAAAATGAGCACTTTTGATTTGTCATGTTCGTGTCCCATAGACTTTAACGGTGTTCGTGTGTTCGTCTGAATTTCTTGCCTGTTCGCAAGTTCTGGTGCGAACCGAACCGGGGGGTGTTCGGCTCATCCTTAGTCTTCACTCTTCTATACATGTTTCTTCTCTTGATCCCTCTCTCAGGGTATGCTGGCTCGACACTAAACTTAGAAAGTAGTTCCCTAGTAACTGAGGTTAAGTTAGTAAATCAATCTTTATTTTCCTAGGAAGGCCCTCAAGGAATGTTTGCTGTGTAAGCTTTCCATTCAACCGGTCTCTTGCAAACAGTTTTCTTCCTTTTGGGCGGAACAGGACCAAATTTATATCTAGCATCTTCAGTGTTTCCTAGGAGGGGAGAACCCTGGAGCCAACCAAACAGTAGGCCCAAAGGCTTGGAAGAAACACAGTTATCACAGTGCCATCCTCACCATGAAGATGCATATGGGGACCATATTCCTGGAATATTTAATACCTTATCAAGTCTTATGATTGGCTAAGTCACTTAACAAAGTAGTAAGTAAGGACTGGCCAGAGAGGGATCACATTGATGCAATTTTGTTTGTTAACATGTGGTCACACACAGTGCCGGAACAAGGTCATTTGGAGCCCAGGGTGAAGATGGCAAACTGTGCCCCCCCCACTGGGTGTAAAGAAAAAGTCAGTATTATTTCAAAACAAGAAAATACTTAAAGCATACCGATTCAAACAGGTTTAATTTTATAGGAACAGAGTTTACTCACACATTTTGATTCAACTAGCAGGGCCCTGGCCTGTACTGATATGATTGCAAATGAATCATTAATATTATCATACATGCTAAAGCTAAACACCTAGGTAGGTACCTAGGTTTGGGCAGCACAGTGGTGTAGTGGTTAGCACTCTCACCTCGCAGCAATAGGGTTGGTGGTTCGTATCCCAACCAGGACACTACCTGCCTGGAGTTTGCATGTTCTCCCTGTGCCTGCGTGGGTTTACTCTGGGTACTCCGGTTTCCTCCCACACTCCAAAGACATGCTGTTAGGTTTATTGGCTTCTGTCAAAAAATTGGCCCTGGTGTATGGGTGTGAGTTGAGGACCTTGGATTGCAGACCCCTTGGGGGTGGGGACTGGTGTGGGTGTGTGTGGAGAGTTGCATAGATTGATGGTGCTACATGGGTACCTTAAATATATATATATAAAAAAAATAATAATATAGTGGATGGGCATCTTGATGGGATGCAATGTGCGGGGATAGGAAGAATTGTGGGTGCTCACTCAGGTTGAACTGGATGGACTTGTGTCTTTATTCAACCTTACTAACTATGTAACTATATGTACCCAGGCCAGCAGCAACTTCCTTCCTCCTCGGCTCTGTTCTTCTTCTTCCATGCTGGGGCGGCCGCTGCACTTACTCCCAGTCCCTCCCTCCTGTCCCCGCTCCCTCAGATTTAGTCAGAAGAACACACACTGGAGTCCGCACTGTGCATGTAAACTTACTCTGTCAGTGTCTACTCCTCTCAGTCAGACAGTCACACTCGGCTGAGTGAGGCTCCTTGGGCTGCCTTACTCAGGCAGCGTGGGTTCTCCCCGTGAGTCCCAGCCCCTCCCTCCAAAAGAGAGATTACTCCGCATGCAGCAGGACTAGTGGGATGTCCCATGTGCTCTGGCCGGATCTACAACACAGACAGTACACACATACATTAGGAGAGCAGCGAGTCATCAATAATCAAGTTATTACAAGGCCACTTTCACACTGAGGCAGTTTTCAGGCGTTTTAGCGCTACAAATAGCTCCTGAAAACTGCCTCTCATACCCCCCCAGTGTGAAAGCCGAGTGCTTTTACACTGGGGTGGTGCGCTTGTGGGACGGGAAAAAAGTCCTGCAAGCAGCAGCTTTGGGGCAGTGTAGGAGCGCTGTATACAGCACTCCTACACCGCCCCTGCCCATAGCAACATTGGCAGCTCTTCCGAAGTGCCTGAAAAGTGATTCTGAAGCGCCGCAACACAACGCCTTTAACCCTTTCTTCCGGCGCTAGCGGAGGTTAAAAGTGCCCCGCTAGCGGCCGAAAATAACCGCTAAAACTATGATAAAGCACTGCTAAAACTAGCGGCGCTTTACCACTAACGGACCCGCCGCCCCAGTGTAAAAGCAGCCTCAACAAAACAAAGTAACTGATGCCACGGACATTGCAAGGACCGCTCACGGACACCAGTGTCCGTGTGCGGACACCTTGCCAATCCCTGTCCATGCTGCATATTACACAAATTAAATGGGATTGGTGATCAACCTCCCCTCAGCCTCCCCCCAATCAAGACAGCTCATTTATTAATCTGCTTCTGCAGCCTGCAGATGCAATCAGTAATATCTGCTATTTTCTTACTTTATACACAAGCACAGTCTGTAGCACACTGTCACACACTGCTTCCTTCCAGCTAGGCTCCACGGCTCCTCTAGGTCACAGTGTCACCACCACTCGCCAGCACAGCTCTCTGCACTCCTCTGAGTCCTCCCACCTTCCTCCGGCCATGAGTGATGTCACGCTGCCGAGCCAGGACTAACGAGGCTCCTTCATAGGGGGGGAGTGCACAGTGAAGCACAGAGTGCAGACAAGGAAGGGAGGTGAAGGACTTGTTGTGCCAGGTGCAGGAGCACACTTGGCACACTTACAGACAGATTTTCAGGTACAGGCAGTGGCGCTGGCTAGTGTGTATAGAGTGACACCTGCGAGTGCGCCCCCCCTCCAGCAAATTGTACCACCCAGGGCATCCACCCCTTCCGCTCCTGCCTTGTACCGGCCCTGGTCACACACCCCCAGCACATATATATATATATATATATATATATATATATATATATATATATATATATATATTTATACTATATATGTTAGTTAGATCACACTTAGACTATTAGACTACTATGTCCAGAGACCTCGCTTGCAAAAAGATATTGATAGGGTAGAATGGGTCCAGAAACAAGCAGAAAAATGGTGGGAGGCCCAAGGAATAAAACATATCAAGAGAGACTGCAGGGATAAAATGTACAGTCTTGATAAAAGAAGGTGTAGCCATGCAGCAGAATGTCTTTCCTGGCTGCATATTGTTGCTCTCCTTGCCAGAGTTTGACAGAGTGCAAAGAGAGAAGAGCAGCACATGAGGATATGTATTGGTTGCAGTTACAGCCTGGGATTGAGCCTTTCTGGCCAAAGGCTTTTTCTGTGTGTACTATGCTGTGCTGTTGGTGTAGAAGTGCTGCAAAGAGAGGAGAGCCTAAAGGTTGTGGTGTGTTGTGCTGTATTGTGCTGAGCAGAGAGTCATGGGTGAGCAGCAATCTTTGTGGTGCTACAGAGCTGCTTTAGAGCTGTGGGACCCTGAATGAGACTGACTACAGAAAGCTACAATGACACAGAAATATAGGGCAGACCCACAAAAGAAAGGTGTCCACAGCTTTGGGAAAGCAAAAGGTCTTTAATACAGCAACTCTGGCAGGAAAAGGAAACCTGTATGTATGGCACAACCTCTTGCCTGGCCTAGAAACCAAGGCTCTCATTAGTGGTGAGAGACCTCCTTGCTACTTGAGTTCTATGACTTTTTGTTGGTTGAGCACTCCTACAGGAGCTGAAGGACCCCAGCGCCAACAGAGTGTTTATAGGCCTACTGACCAGGGGGCTTAGACAGGGCCCTTTAATTCCAGATTGGCCATATAGTTGACTTGTAATAACTATCTTTAATTGTTCTAGTCTTCATTTGTTTTAGAACTTGTATTGTCATTGATATTTGCTGTCTAACCAAACAGAACTATTAAAGGAGGGGGGGGGGGGGCAGGATTGAAAACTTCAAATACATTAAAAGTGTGAATAAGGTTCAGAATGGCAGTATTTTCAATATGGAGCTAACATCAAGGACACAGGGACATGACCTCAAACTAGCAGGAATAAAGCTCAAAACAAATCTTAGAAAGTATTTTTACAGAAAGAGTAGTTGATGCTTGGAGCAGACTTTCAGCAGAGGAAAAAAAGGGGGCGACTGGATGGACCACTTAGTCTTTTTCTACTATCACTCTTCTATGTTTTGGTATTTGTTTCACAACAAACTGCTGAATTTGTAAACAATGTGTTACCCTACTGTGAGATTTACACTCTATATAGCATAATACTAAATCTAAACTCTATTATGGGACATGCTTACACCATAGTAAGCTGCTGGGGCAACAAAGATCTAAATAAAATGGCACATTTAGCTATTGCTTCTAAATAATTCTGAAATATACAAGATCTCTCAGAAATCAATAAATATTTTGTGACACTGCACACATCAATATTCATTTGTTGACTGTGCATGGCATGCTGATACAATGCTGTGTTTCATATAAGTGATTTAGAAATTCCACAATAATGACAGCAACCACAAAAAGTACATTCCTTTCAATGACTTATGTTTTGTAAAGGGCAAATGACATCAATATGAGTTTCTTCAGCCTGGCTCAGCAATGAGATGGATTAATTCTGTCACTGAGTGAAAATCTGATGCATATCTGTTATCATGAGCTAGCCACAGAGTTGCACTGGATGCCCATGATTTTATATTAAACATCACTGCTTTTTGATTTATTTCTAAGGCTAATGAAAAACATAAAGTATACAGCAGAAGTGCAGTTTTTAGTTGAATGGATGGCGTCAAAGATAGCAAAGTCTTACCCACACCTTTAGAAAGACTGATAAGAGACATGAGCCGATTAGGAGGTATTTAGAAGACATGCAAGCTGTGTTTGTTTATAATCTATGCACTGAATTAACATGTCACTTTAATATACATTAGAGTCACCTCTCTGTCATTTACAACTTGAAGCACAGAGATCCAGCATCAGTAGACATAAATCAGACAAGAGCTGGGATACTGCAGTCTTTTTTATTGCTATTGTAGTACTGTATGTATAAATTCTAAATGTTTAAAGTATAAGCAGGGGCGGACTGACAACTCATGGGGCCCCCGGGCAATAGGAGATTATGGGGCCCCCGGGCAATAGGAGAAGATTATGGGGCCCCCGGGCAATAGGAGATTATGGGGCTCCCAGGAAATAGGAGATTATGGTGCCCCCAGGCAATAGATTATGGGGTCACACAGTATACACACACACACATACAGTATACACACACAGAATACACGTACACACACTGAAAAGGTACTGGAGAGGTGGGGCAGCTATCATCTTGGGATTTAAAAAAAAACTGATTTTTACATACTGTTCCTGGTTTTATTGAGGCTGGCAACGCTGATGGGGCCCCTTAGTGGCATGGGGCCCTCAGGCAGTGCCCGAGTGCCTGAATGTTCAGTCCGCCCCTGAGTATAAGGGCTGGTGTCAATGGCTTTTGTTCACATCAGAACTTCTTATTCCGTCATTCAAGCCAACTGAAATGCAAAAGCAACACAGAACAGGTTTATACATCTTAGAAGAAGGTGAAATGTAGGCCAAAAGGAAGGTAACTGCACGTCAAATGCTATTGTCAATAAACTGTAAATGATCTCAGAAATATTTGAAACAGATGATAAATGCAAGCAGAATACACCTACATGCTGAATTTGCCTATCAACATAAGCCCAAAGCCTGCTGACAAAGACCCTTATGCCCCGTACACACGAGCAGAAATTCCGCCAGCAAAAGTCCGATGTGAGCTTTTGGTCGGAAATTCCGACCGTGTGTATGCTCCATTGGACTTTTGCTGGCTGAACTTCCACCAGCAAATAATTAAGAGCAGGTTCTCTATTTTTCCGTCGGAAAAAGTTCCTATCGGAAATTCTGATTGTCTGTATGCAATTCCAACGCGCAAAAAAACACTCATGCTCAGAAACAATTCGAAGCATACTTGGAAGCATTGAACTTCAGTTTCTCGGCTCGTCGTAGTTTTGTTCGTCACCACGTTCTTGACGGTCGAAAGTTCAGAGAACTTTTGTGTGACCGTGTGTTTGCAAGCCAAGCTTGAGCGGAATTCCGTCAGAAAAAACATCCAAGATTTTTATGATGGAAATTCCGCTCATGTGTACAGGGCATAAGAGTTTTCAGACCCTTTATGATTATAGTAATACAAAAAGTGCATGACCAGAAAATACAGAAACCCTATGGGTTTCCCCGTGATGTCAGACGGGATCACCCGTTACATAACCGGTTGACCCCGCTCCCTCTGACATCACGGGGAAACCCATAGGGAAGTTCCCGTCAAGTCCCTGTGCATCAGAGGAGGGCGGGGTAACCGGGTGGCCCCGCCCTCCGTTATTTAAGAAGTGTCAGAAGACGAGAAGCGTCACACAGCGGGAGCCTCCCATCATGGATGTGGAGCGGCCTGAGAACGAAGAAGGGAAGAAGACGCTGCGGAGGAAGATGCCGGACAAGAACACTGGAGCAAGAAGCAGAGGATCAGAGGAAGAACCAGAGGAAGAAGAAGATGGAGGAAGAAACCGATGGAAGATAGAAGAAAGAAGATAGAAAAAAAGAAGATGGAAAGATGAAGACTTTAAATAAAGGAATTGTCAAAAACTGTCTCTTGTCATTTTTAACATTTTTGACACTTTTTTTGTGCAATAGTAGGGGTACTTTTGTACCCCCTTACCATTTCACACGGGGGGCCAGGATCTGGGGGTCCCCTTGTTAAAGGGGGCTTCCAGATTCCAATAAGCCCCCCGCCTGCAGACCCCCACAACCACCAGGCAAGGGTTGTGGGGATGAGGCCCTTGTACCCATCAACATGGGGACAAGGTGCTTTGGGGGGGAGCCCAGAGCACCCTCCCAATGTTGAGGGCATGGAGGGGGGTGCTCTCTCATCCCCCCCCCTCTTTTCCTGCAGCCTGCCAGGTTGCATGCTTGGATAAGGGTCTGGCATGGATTTTTGGGGGGACCCCACGCCATTTTGTTTTTTTATTTTTGGTGCAGGGTTCCCCTTAAAATCCACACCAGACCTGAAGGGTCTGGTATGGATTTTTAGGGGGACCCCCACGCCTTTTTTTTTTTAAATTTTGGTTCGGGGTTCACCTGTGGGGGAATCCCACACCGTTTTTATCAATGAACGAACCGACAATTCATTAATAGCCGCGAGTAGTTTTAAATTACTTTTTTTCCTTTGAAATGTCATTTTGCTGTCAGACTGCTCTAAACACGGGAAACATGCGCCCCTTTACAGGCATACTATAGACACCCCCCAGGTACAAAATTTAAAGGAATATTACACTTTTATTGTTTCACTTTAAGCATTATTAAAATCACTGCTCCCAAAAAAACGTCCGTTTTTAAAACTTTTTTTTGCATTGATCCATGTCCCCTGGGGCAGGGCCCAGGTCCCCAAACACTTTTTATGACAATAACTTGCACATAAGCCTTTAAAATTAGCACTTTTGATTATTCATGTTTGAGTCCCATAGACTTTAACTGTGTTCGCGTGTTCGAACAATTTTTTTGCCTGTTTACATGTTCTGGTGCGAACTGAACAGGGGCGTGTTCGGCTCATCCCTATTAGAGAGAGAGCAATGATTGATCAAGGTTGAGGTTGGCAGTAAAGTACAACCACAGAGACCATGTTTGTAAGAAGTTTTAACCACTTCAGCCCCGGAAGAATTTACCCCCTTCCTGACCAGTGCGTTTTTTGCGATTCGGCACTGCGTTGCTTTAACTGACAATTGCGTGGTCGTGCGACGTGGCTCCCAAACAAAATTGACGTCCTTTTTTTCCCACAAATAAAGCTTTCTTTTGGTGGTATTTGATCACATCTAAGGTTTTTATGTTATGCGCTATAAACAAAAAAATAGCGACAATTTTGAAAAAAACGCATTATTTTTTACTTTTTGCTATAATAAATATCCCCAAAAAAATGTAAAAAAACATTTTTTTCCTCAGTTTAGGCCGATACGTATTCTTCTACATATTTTTGGTAAAAAAAAATCGTAATAAGCATTTATTGATTGGTTTGCGCAAAAGTTATAGCGTTTACAAAATAGGGGATAGTTTTATTGCATTTTTATTAATATATTTTTTTTACTATTAATGGCAGTGATCAGCGATTTTTATTGTGACTGCAACATTATGGCGGACACATCGGACATTTTTGACAGATTTTTGGGACCATTGTCACTTATACAGCAATCAGTGCTATAAAAATGCACTGATTCCTGTGTAAATGACACTGGCAGTGAAGGGGTTAACCACTAGGGGGCGGGGAGGGATTAAGTCAGTACTAGGGAGTGTTTTCTAACTGTAGGGGGATGGGCTAGCTGTGACACGTCACTAATCTCTGCTCCCGATGACAGGGAGCAGAGATCAGTGACACTGTCACTAGGCAGAATGGAATGTTTACAACAGCATCTCCCCGGTCATCCTCTCTGTGAGGCGATCGTGGGTATCCCCGCGGCGATCGAGTCCACGGGACCCGTGACCCGACTCATGGAGCTCCCGGCTGACGCGCGCCCGCCGTAGGCGGCGCGCACGCAAAGGCATGGTGGGAAATTCAAAGTGACATACCTGTACGCCCATTTGCCCAGCCGTGCCATTCTGCCGACGTACATTGGGGTGCGCTGATCGGGAAGTGGTTAATGAGTGTTGTTCAAGATAGAAGTTAATTTTTCATGGACCATGGTTTCTGTGATCCTCTGCTTTACTTCTTCAAAGTTCAGGGGTGACAGTCTGACATGTTGCTTAAAACATATCAATTTACTCTCTGTTCAAAATTAGGCTTATGGGGCAGGACTTCACATGGATTTTAAGCTAGAGGTTTGTTAATGACATTAAGAATCATTGTAGTATGTTGTCCATAACTTCTGGGCTATGGGCCATACAGTATATTAAATAGCGTACCCTGGGCGTCACTTCCCTGAAACACAGAATGGAGGCTGAGGGCATGAACTTACCAATCTGATCCAGAGCCATGTACCCACGGAAAAACAGTTAGTGGGTATTTTCCTGGGCCAAGGCATTGATGGAACAACCGGCTATGGCTAACAAGAGTTTACACCATTCTAAAATGTCCAAAGTTTCCCCCAGATCATGCTCCCAATCGAGGATATACTTAGGTTTAGTGTCGATGTGAGGGGAAACTAGAGCAAAGCATAAAAGTGATATTTGAATACAAAATATTTACATGTACTCTGGAAAGGGGTCAAGAGAACCAGACAAATTTTTGCGTTATTGAGAAGCATGTGAGCAAAGTGGGATATTTAAAGCAAATAGAATGATTCTGATGATGGAAGATGCCAATGCTCCAGAAGGGAGGAAGACATTTTGATGCCTTCTAGTTCTAAAAGGTTGTGTACATATTCTACACCTTTCTTTGACCACCACACAAAGGCCTATGGATTATTGAAAGTGATGGGGTGAGATCAGCTGGCTGGAAAATGTACCCAATCCCAGCATTTAAGGGAGTGCCATAATGTAGGGTCATCAGCAGAGGGTTGTCGGTTGCCAATCTAAATTAACTTATAGATGTGGACAGGTGAGCATTGTATGATGGCAAGGTAGGTCCAGATCAGGAGATCAAAAGTAGCATGAAGTTTCACTAATGGTATGATCTGTGCAGCCAAATGATTTTTCGATATATTGGGGACATTAAGGACACCCAACTTTTTCTTGTCAATATATTAGGTAGGCTGAAAGGGGGATTGAATGGACCTGGAACAATCTGCGCTAACCCCAAAACCCCACAGTAATGTGTGATTAATAAATACAAATCCACGTAAACTCAAATTGTCATAGAATAATGATGAACAAATCACTGACAAAAAGTGCTGCACCCCAAAAAAACTTGAATATCCAGTTCCAACAATAAACAAAAATAAATTAAAGTGCGCTACAAATGTCAGAAAAAAGTGTTTAAAAAGGCACCTTCAACCTAAACACTATAATGTAACATAATATGATCCTGATGGATGAATGTAAAAAGAAACAAAATAACTTCAAGGAAAATCAATACAAAGTAATGTCCAGTAAAAACAATCAGACACTGTATATCTGTGTAGGTCCTTGCTTCATCTAGTAACATTCCATCTCCCCTGGTGCTTGCACACACCGAACAGCGGAAAAGAGAAGGGGGGGGCGCTTACCAGATGTGGTGGACCCCTATCACGGGGGTCTTACGAGCTCTCAGATATCGTATTAGACGGGCGGGAACAGCAGATTTGGCAGGTAGGAACAGCTGATTGTTCTTGCGGGCTTGGAATTCCCCTTCAGTCCTTCCCGAGCACTGGGATTACCGTATGACTTGTGCCTCTGAGATCGCTCATTACATGTAGGGAGAAATCAGATAGACAGAGGATCCTCCATGGTGTAGTACTTAAAAATTCTTTATTTAAAAAATGATGGATGGCTGACATCAAGAGTAAAACAGAAAGTTCCAAAGAAACAGACAGCTCAGCCGCAGTGAAGCTAGCCAGCTGATGTGTGGTGACGTCAGATAAGTGGCTTCATCCAACACAGCGTTTCCCCGTAAGAGGCTTCAAATGGGAGAGAAGGCTGGAGCCAGACGTCACTCACCACACTATATAGGCATCTCCGCAGCAAGGTGACACTGGAAACAAGATTGAAATAAATTATCAATCAGTTCACAGTGTATAATTATGCCCCTAGGGAACCTCTAAATAAATTTCAGATGTTTTTAGATGTGCAAAAATATATTAGAAAGTTAAACATCAAGCAATATTTTCTTTCCAACCCCATTACAAGAAATCATTCCCAAACAGGAAGTCAAATTCCTAAGGGAACAGGACTCAAAAATGCATTTTTATTTAATCCCCCGGGCAAAATGGCGCCCAACTTATCGGTTTTTAAGGATTTGGTATTACAAGACTTGGAACAGGTTAACTTTAAAAAGGAACATCGGAAAGACACAGAGGAAGGAATAGCCTCTCTCTGCAAAAGGAAGGAACTTATTAAGCGGCCAGCGGATAAAGGGGGAGGGGTGGTCATCTTGAAAAAACAGGATTATATGAAAGAAATGGAGTCTCTTTTGTCAGATAGAGATACTTACACCATCCTAAATATAGATCCTTTGAATAGATATAAAAGGGCTCTAAATAGTATAGTACAAGATGGTTATAGAAAAGGTGTCATCAAAGAGAAGGAACGGGATTTTCTTATACTCTTAGCACCCAGAACACCAATCATATATTATATCCTGAAGGTCCACAAAAACCCTGTCCAACCCCCTGGCCGCCCCATTGTAAGCGGCATTGATTCTCTTACCTCCAGAATAGGAAAATGTATTGATTTTTACCTTCAGCTGGTGGTAAGCAAAACCCCGGCGTTTTTGAAAGACTCAATGTAAAACATTAAGGAAATATCTGAGTATACAGTGGATGACAACATCTTGCTGGTAACGGCGGACGTTGCCTCCCTTTACACTATAATACCCCATGAATTGGGATACCAAGCGGCTGAGTTTTTTCTTAAAAAGGAGCTTTCGCTAAGAACTTCCATTATAGATTTTGTTATGAAATTACTGCATTTTGCTATGGAACATAATTATTTTTACTATGGAGGGGATTTCTACCTCCAGAGCACCGGAGTAGCCATGGGGGCAACATTTGCCCCCAGCTTGGCTGGATTATTCATGGCCTTGTGGGAAAATTATAAACTCTTTTCCCTCAATGAACCCCGCCTCCTTTTTTGGTGCCATTACATTGACGACGCCTTTTTTCTGTGGAAGGGGGATGAACGGTCCCTCCATAATTTCATGACCCAATTGAACAATAACGATTGGGGGATTAAGTTCACTTATGAATATAGCCTGACTTCAGTTAATTTCCTAGACTTGGTAATTTTTAAAGAACAATGTTCCCTCCTTACTAAAACCTATTTTAAAAACACTGATCGTAATGGATACATACCATTAGACAGTGGACATCACTCAAAATGGCTTCAAGCCATACTGAAAGGACAATTCCAACGTATTAGAATAAATTGTTCCCATATAGAAGACTTTCAGATTCAAGCTACTGTTCTAAAAAAAGGATTTATAGATAAGGGATACCAACCTTCTGCATTGGATAAGGATCTGCAGGAGGTTGCTCTTCTTCTTCATAGATCTAAACTTTTAGTTCCCAAAACAGACAATGTAAATGAAAGGAAAAAATAAAGATTTGGAATGGTCCTTTCTGACCACCTTTTCCTCACACTATTGGTGGGTAAATAAAACCATTTGGAAACATTGACAGACCCTCAAGAGTGATAAGGTGTTGGGACCTGCACTTCCGGATCGACCTAAGGTCTTATATAGGAGGAATCAAAACCTTAGAGATGTATTGGCACCTAGGTGTGATTAATCCACCTCCCAAAGTTCAAATGTTTGGTAATCTTAAAGGTTTTTTTCCGTGCAATAAGTGTGCGGTGTGCAGGTCATCCCAAATGGTCCGAGGTTCTACGTTTTCATCTTTTGTTACCTCAAGGGTTTACTCCATAAAAGATTTTATTACATGTGGAACCATGGGGGTGATATACCTCCTTACTTGCCCATGCGGGTTTCAGTATATCGGGAGGACCACCCGTGCATTAAAAATTCGGATTAATGAACACTTATCTAACATAAGCAGGGGGTTTGTTGGACATAGTCTCTCTTGGCATTTTCACCAGTTTCACAACCGAGACACTTCGCAGCTGAAAGTTATGGCCATTGAAAAATTTACCCCACATTGGAGGGGCAGTGATTTAAAATGCCATATCTCACGCCGTGAAACCCGCTGGATATTTGATATGCAGTGTTATAGTCCGTGGGGCCTCAATATAGAATGGGATATAAACTGTTGTATTGATAATAGCTAGTAAGGTTGGTACCCTCTTATTTCACATATGCATACCTATATGAACAGTTTTCCTTTGAATTAGTTTGGCTTCTTTTCCTTCTGGTGATTTTCTAAATCCTTCCCTCCAAGGATTTAACACATTTTTTAAATTTTTTACATTTTTTAATTTTTTAAATATATAATTTTTTTTCCCTTTATGATATTGCTTACATAGGCTTTTTGCACATGCAAGATTTTAATGTTTAAGTGTATTTGCATTACATTGGTAAAGTCTGGAACATCCTTGCTTGCCCACAATGTTCCCTTATTTGAATGATGGGGAGAGTTGGCAGGGGAGGATGATTTAATGTGGTATGTCAGGGATGGATATGCTGCTTCCACTGTAGAGGATGGTACTGGCCACCCCTGAGATATATTTAAGTGTTCTTGCATAGCAAGACCACTTACTGTTATCTCACATATATATTATTCTTATTATTATAGCCAAATTTACCACCCTAACTCCTCCCACAGTTTTTACACTACATAGACAAGTAATATACCGAAACGTGCGGATTGTTCCCGAATGGTGTGCTATTACTTTGTGGAACGTTTCGCCGAATGGTTCACGTAATATCGTCGTTTTTGCGGCGAAATTGGTCCCATAGGAATGAATGGGGAAACTAGAGTGGGAGATGACAAAAGCTGGAAAATCAGAACATGATTTCTAAACTGCCGCCACTCCCTCATTTTCAAGCCCACCTACACAAATCTTATATCAAAACGTTCAGCTATCCCTGCTGCCACTAAACATGTCCACGGCTAAGCCATAGTCCTGATAGTTTTCACAATATGACCATTTGTTTGCAACTCACGCCGTCCATTGACATTCATTGAAACTACACTCTAGCCCCCTCCAAATTTGAAGGGCAATTTCTAAACTGCGACTGTGCCTTCATTTTTAATATTTCAGAGACATACTATACATCAAAATCTAGGTCTGGGTCTTGTGATTCTCACAATATAAAGATCTTCGCTGTAGGATGTATAGTTTTTAAAATACGGCCATTTGTTTAGAGGTCATTTCAGGAAATTTTAGCCATTATTCAGAGTGTACTGTTAGTGTTTGTTTTGTTGCCATGGTTACCAAAGCTTCTGTTATACACAGGGGGGGAGGTGGCTGGAGCATCTCAGCTGATTACAGAGCCTGGGGGAGGGGACAGACACACCATGTACAGATTTATAATAGAGGAATATGATGGGGCAGTTTTGATGGGGTAATTCTGATGGGGCAGTTTTGATGAAGCAGTATTTGGGAAGCATAAACAGGGCATGAGCGTTGCTAGGAAACAGTGGTTGTAAACACAAGATGCTGAGACACCCCAAATGCATGTGACTTCATCTGCTAGACTTGATAATGCTTGTAGACTCCTCCCACAGTTTTCACACTACAGAGACAAATAATATACCGAAACGAGCGGATTGTTCCCGATTGGTGTGTTATTACTTTGTGGAATGTTTTGCCGAATGGTCCACGAAATGACGTTTTTGCGGCGAAATTGGTCCCATAGGAATGAATGACGAAATGTTCAAAACTAGAGTGGGAAGTGACAAAAGCTGACAACCCCATGATCAGCCAAAACATTATGACCACCCCATGATCAGCCAAAACATTATGACCGCCCCATGTAAAAAAAAAAATATTTTTGAAAAAAAAAATTATTTTTGAAAAAAGTAAAATAATAATTTTTGAAAAAAAAAAATCATTTTTGAAAAAAAAAAAAAATATTTTTGAAAAAAAAAATATTTTTGAAAAAAAAAAAATTATTTTTGAAAAAAAAAATATTTTTGAAAAAAAAATTACTTTTAAAAAAAAATTATTTTTGAAAAAAAAAATTATTTTTGAAAAAAAATTACTTTAAAAAAAAATAATAATTTCGAAAAAAAAAATATTTTTGAAATAAAAAAATTCATTTTTGAAAAAAAAATTACCTTTGAAAAAAAAAATTACTTTTGAAAAAAAAAATCATTTTTGAAGAAAAAAAAAATCATTTTTGATTAAAAAAAATTCATTTTTGAAAAAAAAAAATTACTTTTGAAAAAAATGTTCAGCTCTTTCAGCGAATGATGGAACTTTTTTACTACTATTTATACTTTTTAAAATATTAAGCTTTCTAACACTTTTCACAGTTACTCAAGCCACTCCACCCCACCCAGTTACTCCGCCCACTCCAGTTGTAGAGGCAAGAACACTTTCACAATTTCCCCAGAAATTGTACCTTTTCTAGTTCTTATTATTATAGCCAAATTTACCAAATTGTACCTTTTCTAGTTATTAAGTGTTCTTGCATAGCAAGACCACTTATTGTTATCTCACATATATATTATTAAGTGTTCTTGCATAGCAAGACCACTTATTGTTATCTCACATATATATATTTAAGTGTTCTTGCATAGCAAGACCACTTACTGTTATCTCACATATATATTATTCTTATTATTATAGCCAAATTTACCACCCTAACTCCTCCCACAGTTTTTACACTACATAGACAAGTAATATACCGAAACGTGCGGATTGTTCCCGAATGGTGTGCTATTACTTTGTGGAACGTTCGCCGAATGGTTCACGAAATATCGTCGTTTTTGCGGCGAAATTGGTCCCATAGGAATGAATGGGGAAACTAGAGTGGGAGATGACAAAAGCTGGAAAATCAGAACATGATTTCTAAACTGCCGCCACTCCCTCATTTTCAAGCCCACCTACACAAATCTTATATCAAAACGTTCAGCTATCCCTGCTGCCACTAAACATGTCCACGGCTAAGCCATAGTCCTGATAGTTTTCACAATATGACCATTTGTTTGCAACTCACGCCGTCCATTGACATTCATTGAAACTACACTCTAGCCCCCTCCAAATTTGAAGGGCAATTTCTAAACTGCGACTGTGCCTTCATTTTTAATATTTCAGAGACATACTATACATCAAAATCTAGGTCTGGGTCTTGTGATTCTCACAATATAAAGATCTTCGCTGTAGGATGTATAGTTTTTAAAATACGGCCATTTGTTTAGAGGTCATTTCAGGAAATTTTAGCCATTAATCAGAGTGTACTGTTAGTGTTTGTTTTGTTGCCATGGTTACCAAAGCTTCTGTTATACACAGGGGGGAAGGTGGCTGGAGCATCTCAGCTGATTACAGAGCCCGGGGGAGGGGACAGACACACCATGCACTGATTTATAATAGAGGAATATGATGGGGCAGTTTTGATGGGGTAATTCTGATGGGGCAGTTTTGATGAAGCAGTATTTGAGAAGCATAAACAGGGCATGAGCGTTGCTAGGAAACAGTGGTTGTAAACACAAGATGCTGAGACACTCCAAATGCATGTGACTTCATCTGCTAGACCTGATAATGCTTGTAGACTCCTCCCACAGTTTTCACACTACAGAGACAAATAATATACCGAAACGAGCGGATTGTTCCCGATTGGTGTGTTATTACTTTGTGGAATGTTTTGCCGAATGGTCCACGAAATGACGTTTTTGCGGCAAAATTGGTCCCATAGGAATGAATGGCGAAATGTTCAAAACTAGAGTGGGAAGTGACAAAAGCTGACAACCCCATGATCAGCCAAAACATTATGACCGCCCCATGTAAAAAAAAAAATATTTTTGAAAAAAAAAAAATCATTTTTGAAAAAAAAAAAATATATTTTTGAAAAAAAAAATTATTTTTGAAAAAAAAAATATTTTTGAAAAAAAAATTTCTTTTAAAAAAAAAATTATTTTTGAAAAAAAAATATATTTGAAAAAAAAAAATATTTTTGAAAAAAAAAAATTATTTTTGAAAAAAAATTACTTTAAAAAAAATAATAATTTCGAAAAAAAAATTATTTTTGAAATAAAAAAATTCATTTTTGAAAAAAAAAATTACTTTTGAAAAAAAAAATCATTTTTGAAGAAAAAAAAATCATTTTTGAAGAAAAAAAAATCATTTTTGATTAAAAAAAATTCATTTTTGAAAAAAAAAATTACTTTTGAAAAAAATGTTCAGCTCTTTCAGCGAATGATGGAACTTTTTTACTACTATTTATACTTTTTAAAATATTAAGCTTTTTAACACTTTTCACAGTTACTCAAGCCACTCCACCCCACCCAGTTACTCCGCCCACTCCAGTTGTAGAGGCAAGAACACTTTCACAATTTCCCCAGAAATTGTACCTTTTCTAGTATTAAGTGTTCTTGCATAGCAAGACCACTTATTGTTATCTGACATATATATTATTCTTATTATTATAGCTAAATTTACCACCCTAACTCCTCCCACAGTTTTTACACTACATAGACAAGTAATATACCGAAACGTGCGGATTGTTCCCGAATGGTGTGCTATTACTTTGTGGAACGTTTCGCCGAATGGTTCACGAAATATCGTCGTTTTTGCGGCGAAATTGGTCCCATAGGAATGAATGGGGAAACTAGAGTGGGAGATGACAAAAGCTGGAAAATCAGAACATGATTTCTAAACTGCCGCCACTCCCTCATTTTCAAGCCCACCTACACAAATCTTATATCAAAATGTTCAGCTATCCCTGCTGCCACTAAACATGTCCACGGCTAAGCCATAGTCCTGATAGTTTTCACAATATGACCATTTGTTTGTAACTCACGCCGTCCATTGACATTCATTGAAACTACACTCTAGCCCCCTCCAAATTTGAAGGGCAATTTCTAAACTGCGACTGTGCCTTCATTTTTAATATTTCAGAGACATACTATACATCAAAATCTAGGTCTGGGTCTTGTGATTCTCACAATATAAAGATCTTCGCTGTAGGATGTATAGTTTTTAAAATACGGCCATTTGTTTAGAGGTCATTTCAGGAAATTTTAGCCATTAATCAGAGTGTACTGTTAGTGTTTGTTTTGTTGCCATGGTTACCAAAGCTTCTGTTATACACAGGGGGGAAGGTGGCTGGAGCATCTCAGCTGATTACAGAGCCCGGGGGAGGGGACAGACACACCATGTACTGATTTATAATAGAGGAATATGATGGGGCAGTTTTGATGGGGTAATTCTGATGGGGCAGTTTTGATGAAGTAGTATTTGGGAAGCATAAACAGGGCATGAGCGTTGCTAGGAAACAGTGGTTGTAAACACAATTTGCTGAGACACTCCAAATGCACGTGACTTCATCTGCTAGACTTGATAATGCTTGTAGACTCCTCCCACAGTTTTCACACTACAGAGACAAATAATATACCGAAACGAGCGGATTGTTCCCGATTGGTGTGTTATTACTTTGTGGAATGTTTCGCCGAATGGTCCACAAAATGATGTTTTTGCGGCGAAATTGGTCCCATAGGAATGAATGGCGAAATGTTCAAAACTAGAGTGGGAGGTGACAAAAGCTGACCACCCCATGATCAGCCAAAACATTATGACCACCCCATGATCAGCCAAAACATTATGACCGCCCCATGTAAAAAAAAAAAAATTATTTTTGAAAAAAAAAAAAAATTAATTATTGAAAAAAAATATATATTTTTGAAAAAAAATTTAAAAAAATCATTTTTGAAAAAAAAAACAAAATCACAAAGCTCTGAGGGGAATTATAGCTCCTCTCACACAGCTCAAAGGACAATTATAGCATTATAGCTCCTCCCACACAGCTTGGAGGGAAGTTATAGCTCCTCCAATACAGCTTTGAGGGGAATTATAGCTCCTCCCACACAGCTCAAAGGGGAATTATAGCATTATAGCTTAGCATAGCTCCTCCCACACAGCTCTGAGGAGAATTGTAGCTCCTCCCACACAACTCTGAGGGGAATTATAGTTTCTCCCACACCGCTGTGAGGGGAATTATAGCTCCTCCCACACAGCTCTGAGGGGAATTACAGCTTAGCATTATAGCTCCTCCCACACAGCTCTGAGAGGAATTATAGTTTCTCCCACACCGCTGTGAGGGGAATTATAGCTTCTCCCACACAACTCTGATGGGAAATGTAGCTCCTCCCACACAGCTCTGAGGGGAATTATAGCTTCTCCCACACAGCTCTAAGGGGAATTATAGCTCCTCCCACACAGCTCAGAAGGGAGTTATAGCTCCTCCCACACAGCTCTGAGGCGAATTATAGCTCCTCCTCCAACACAACTGAAGGGAATTATAGCTCCTTCCACAAATATCATGCCATCTAAAGGAAAGAGATCTAAAGCTGCAAAGATACGCTGGACTAAACTGGATCCAGAGCCCCACAGCAGCATAGTGGATATGAAGGTTTGTGACAGTGAATGCGCCCAGGAGGTACATAGTGAACTTGTGGTGTCATTTTCATGTTCAACTCAGTGTCAAGTTCAAGAGCACAGTGACAGTGTGATGGGCACTTCTGAAAACCATGGCATGCAAGAACCATGTGTACCAAGTGAGATTTCTGTGCAGGCATCATTTCATCAGGGTCATCAGGGTCATCATGGCTATGGAAGGTTAAGGAACAGACAGTGTACATGCATGGCTCTGACATTTTTGGCATACCACAGTGAGCTTGATGATGTGAGAAAGGGTGATCTTGATCAAATACTGAAGAAGGGCAACAGCTTGTATGGCTCAACAATAAAACAGCTAAAACAAAGAAATGTCCATCAGCACTTGACAATGGAAGAAGTGCCCCTCAGAGTCAACACTGACAAATATGAGTATAACGTTGTTAAATCTCCAGTGTTATCGGGATGTATGAGAGACACGGTAGACGGTGACAACCAAGGTTGGTTTGTTAACCTCTCCAAGACTTCAGTGCCTCAATGCAGATGTTACACATGCACTTTTTATAGTAGTGCCATATTGCATTGCATTGTTCAGAGACAAGTCTGGGAGATATGGACTGTTTGATTCTCATAGTCGAAATAAGGATGGACTTCCTGCGACTGGAAAAGGAAAAGCTGTTATGATCACTTTTACACATTTGAGTGATATGGGGGCAAGGATTTATAAGTTGTATGAATTGCTCCTTACAGACACCAGAGGCCCTATTGATGGACTGCAGTATGACTTCATGCCAGTCTCATTTCATCGTGCAAGACGTCTGTCAGATGGTTTGCTGTCCCCACTGTGCACCATCTGACAAACCACATAATGCAAAGCATGTGGAGAACAAAGTGACACAGATGACCAAAGATGCAACACACACTGGATTCCCAGCCAGCAAGCATTCTCCAAGTTCACTTGATGCAAAATCCTCACAGGGCATATGGAAGGACAGTAAGGCATTGTCCAAATTAAATGCACAGAGACGACAAAAACTGAAGACAAGACACAGAAATGAAAGAAGGCGTGATTTCAAGGCTACAAAGATGTCTGTCACCAATAAGAAAAGGACATACATCACCAGCCGATACAGAGCAGATGCTGATTTTAAGTTGAAGCAGAAGCAATATATCATTCGCAAATATGCAACAGATGCCAATTTCAACTTGAAGCAGAAGCAATACATCACCAGAAAATATGCGACAAATGCAGATTTCAACTTGAAGCAGAAGCAATACATGACCAGAAAATATGCAACAAATGCAGATTACATCTTGAAGAAGAAGCAATACATCACCAGAAAATATGCGACAAATGCCGATTTCAACTTGAAGCAGAAGCAATACATCTCCAGAAAATATGCGACAAATGCCGATTTCAATTTGAAGCAGAAGCAATACATCACCAGAAAATATCATAATGATCCTGCTTTCAGAAAACGTCACTTACAACATTGCATGAGTTACATGAAAATGAAGCGTCACACTCAAGCAGATTTTCGCATAACCCATAAGATGCAATGTGCCTTCAAAATAAGAATGAAATACAGACGATGGACTCGTGTCATGCGGGAATGCAGTTAACCAGTGGACAACAGCCTAATGCAGACAGCTATATCCACTTTCCATGAATGCATTAAAGCTGGGCCAACATTTGTGTGCACGATGTATCATCGCACCCTTTTCCCTAACCAAGTGAAACATTGCATTCACAGCAATTACAAGAAGAATCTACACATTGTTGCTGCCTGTTTGACAGGGAAATATGTCCATGTGTGCAACAATCACTGTCAAGGACCTGAACAATGCACCGTACCAGATGAAAGGACCAAAGAATGGATTTGTCACAACTGTA
Organism: Aquarana catesbeiana; assembly: GCF_042186555.1. NCBI lineage: Eukaryota > Metazoa > Chordata > Amphibia > Anura > Ranidae > Aquarana > Aquarana catesbeiana. The sequence continues at coordinate 212,462,501 of NC_133327.1, forward strand.
AAACACATTTAAAAGCAGGACACAAATCATCCATCGCTGTGGCTAACAACATGGAGCTGGTGCCCATTCCCCCCAGAGCTCTGCGATTTGAATGTGCTGGAAAGACAACTTTTGGCCAAAATACTGCCATTTGCCAAGATCATCACACTTCCCAAAGGTCGACAGGCAGCTATACATGGCGCTGTAGTGTGTGTGTGCCATCCGAGGTGGAAACCACGGTCAATACTCTACCAAGATCGCACAGCACATCCCAGTTACACAGAGTGAAGCTGAAAAGACGTCTGACTTACAAAGGCCACCAGATGTTTCATAATGTCAACATGGGAAATGTAGTAGCAGGTCTGTCAAAACTCATTGACACACACCCCGACTACAGTGACATTTCAATTAGAGTGGATGAGACAATCGCTGATGATGATGATGATGATGATGATGATAATGATGATGATGGGATGGAACTCGACAGTTGTGACGAAACTGAAATGATGGAGATACTTGAACGCATCGAAAATTGTGATCCATCAGAGGTACAGTCTGCATGTTTACCGGCTGCTTCTGAGCAACAGGAAGGCCATGACCAACAACCTCCCAATGCAGAGGATGAGAAGGATACACTAAGACCTGGAATTGGCCTAGACAGTTGTTTGCAGCCATCTGACCTTGGAGAGGAAGCACTGACACACGGTGATGGAATATTCAGCATTGCACCTGCACAAGGAAACACACCTGTCAGCTTCTTTAAAGTTCCTAGGCTTGAGGCAATGGCTTTCCCTGTTCAGTTCCCTACTGGACAGAATACATTGGACCAGGCAAGACAAGTCAAACTGTCCCCTAGCATGTATTTCAATGCAAGGCTTTTTTGTGTTGGTACTCGTTCTGCAAGAGACACAAGCTACCTCTTCTTTGCGCAGTTTGTCACAGAAACACACATGGCCAAAAGCAGCATGTCCATCCAGTTAAGGAAAGGAAAACCCAATACCAGGGATGGACGGAAAATATCCAACAAGCTGCTACAGGACAAGTGTGAGGTTGAGAGGTTGGTGCGAAACCGAGATGCCACAAGGTTCATGCAACCACTGAGAGGGAGTCCAGCTTACTGGGATAAAAATCTGAAGAATTTGCTAGCCATGGTCAGACAATTGGGTAAGCCAACATTTTTTCTTACCTTCTCTGCTGCAGAATCCAGATGGCCAGAGGTAATAACGGCAATAAAGACAATAAAGGCACAACAAGGTCAAAAGGTGGATTTTGCGGGGCTAGACTGGGCTGAAAAGTGTGACATTCTTCGAGGCAACCCAGTGACACCATGCGCATGTTTGACAAACGGGTTGATGCTCTGATGCGAGAGCTGCTGTTGGGTCCTGCACAGCCAATTGGTGAAGTTATCGATTACTTTTACCGGGTTGAATTTCAGGCGAGAGGGAGCCCTCATATACATTGTCTCTGTTGGGTAGCAGGAGCTCCTATATTTGGACAAGACAGTGATGACAAGGTGTGTGCCTTTTTATAGATCATAACATCTCATGCCAGCTGCCTGATGAAGCCAAACAGGCCTTACTTCACAGATTTGTAACAGAACTTCAAATGCACAGCAGATCTCATTCAAAATCATGCAAGAAAGGTAACAGAGTATGCAGATTTGGATTTCCAAAGCCACCTATTAGAAAAACGAGGATAACTTACCCGATGCCAGAAGAACAAGGAGATTGTGCAATGAAACCACAAGCAGCCAAAAACAAACTGAAACCAGTCTGGGATTTGCTTAATAACCCAAAAGTGCAGCTTGAAGACATGTCACAGCTACTGGCACAGTGTGATATGACTTTGAATCAGTACAACTCGTACATTCAGGCATTGACCTCCTCAAGCGTGATTCTAATGAAGCGTGATGTCAAGGACTGCTGGGTGAACAACTACAATCCACATTTGCTGACAGCCTGGAACGCCAACATGGACATCCAGTACATTCTTGATGAGTATGGTTGCATCATGTACATGTTGTCCTACATATCCAAGCCAGAACGGGAGCTGAGTGACTATCTCAAAACAATAGTCAAAGAAATGAGCCCAGAAACAGCGACAGAACGAGAAGAAATTAAAGAGGTTCTTCAGGCTTATTCAAAACACAGAGAGGTCAGCGTCCAGGAGTCTGTGGCCCGTACGTGCAGCCTGAAAATGAAGTCTTGCTCACGTGAGGTTATTTTTCTGCCAACTGGTGACAACGCACTGAAAATGAGTCTCCCGCTCAGTGCATTGCAGAACAAACCAGCCGATTCTCTTAATGTGTGGATGACGAGTTTTGTCAACAAATACAGAGCCAGACCCGAAACACCAGAGTTTGAGTCCATGTGTCTGGCAGACTTTGCATCCCATTACAGGGTTGTCTATGGCAAGCAGAAGGAAGACAGCAAGCGTGTCAGCCTATTGAATGAAATGGGAATGATTCAAAAACGCACGAGAGGGAAGCCTGCAATCATCAGGTACGCACGCTTCTCAGAGAAGAAGGACCCCGAGAACTACTACGGCAGACTGCTTAAACTCTACCTCCCCCACCGTTCAGAGTCATCACTGAAAACTGTAAGGTTCCCAACACACCAGGATTTTTACAAAGGCGCCTGTGTGAGCTTACCAGGAGAAGAAGCAATCCGAGCAGTGTCTGCAATTGTTACCAGCAACCAAAAGAAGTTCGAACAACACAACAAAATTGTGGAACAAGTCTTGGATGACTTTGTAAAAAACGGCCCTGTTGAAGATGCTTGGAACACCTTTGCCCCAGAAGCTGAGTTGGATAGGTTGGAATGTATAGAGGAACGCAAAGAAGGGGAGCCACTTCATGAGAATGAACAAGATGATGTTCCGGAGTATACATGTCACAAACAAACAGGTGGAATTGGGCTTACTGTGAAGGCCCCACAAATGTGCCCTGATTTCCTTCGGAAAATGTACAGAAACCTTAACCGGACACAAGCTCAGACATTCTACTCAGTTTGTGACTGGTGCACTAACCGTGTGCATGGCCTAAAACCTGACCCATTCTATTACTTTGTCACTGGTGGTGCAGGGACAGGCAAATCACACCTGATAAAGTGCATCTATGCTGAGGCGACAAAGATACTCTGTAAACTTACCAGACTACGTGAGGAAGCAGACATATCCATGCCCAGCGTTTTACTAACTGCATTTACAGGAACAGCAGCTTTCAACATTTCAGGCAACACTTTGCATTCTCTGCTGAAGTTGCCAAGAAGCTTGAAGCCACCCTACCAAGGACTTGGAAATCTAATAGATGAAGTGAGGGCACAGCTGTCAAATGCGGAGATCATTGTTATTGACGAGGTGTCAATGATTTCAAAGCCCCTGTTTGCCTACATCAACTGGAGATTACAGCAAATCAAAGGCAGTAAGAAACCTTTTGGTGGTATGTCAGTACTAGCAGTAGGAGACTTTTACCAGGTCCCCCCGCTGGGAAAAAGTAAGCCACTCTGCGTGTTTGAGGAAAATACCAATGACGTCTGGAAAGACAACTTTCAGATGATCACGCTGACAGAGATCATGTGACAGAAGGAAGACATTTCATTTGCTGAGCTTTTGAATAGAATCAGAGTCAAGCAGAAGACTGGCACCTTAAGCAATGATGACAAAGCTCTGCTTGCTCAGGCTTTTACAGATCCCACCCACTGCCCTAATGACGTGCTACACATATTTGCCACCAACAAAGAGGTTCACAAACATAATGCTGCAACTGTGTCTGTTCTCCATTCAAACGTCGCCAACATAGATGCCGACGATTACAGAAAAGACCCTAAGACAGGAGTGATGCTGAGGCAACACCAACCTTTCAAAGGACACAAAGACAATCTGATTGACACACTGCAAGCAGCTGAAGGTGCCCGTATCATGATCACAAGAAACATTGATGTAGAAGACGGGCTTGTTAATGGGACATTTGGCAAGATTGCAAGAATAATCATCCAGACTGAGAATGGTACTACTACGGTAAAGAAGCTTGGGCTTATGCTGGACAATCCAAATGCAGGACAGAGATACCGTAACAAGTCGTCTTGTGATGCTGACAACTTGGTGTACATAGAAAGGGTAGAGGAAAACCTGAGACAGAAAGGAGTTGTTCGCAGGCAGTTCCCCCTGAAGTTGGCTTTTGCATGTACGATTCATAAGTGTCAGGGGATGTCGATACAGTCAGCAGTGGTCTCATTGAAACAGGTCTTCCAACCGGGAATGGCCTATGTTGCTCTGAGTAGAACGACTACACTGCAAGGACTGTACATAACCGACTTTGATGAGAAGAAGATCTTTGCTGATCCTGAAATCACAGCCTCCCTGGATTCAATGAAGAATGCATCACTGGAAAGTGTTATGCCCCTCTTAAAGTTTCTACAGACAACAGACAAACAGCAAACATTAACAATTATCCATCACAACACGGAAGGATTACGAGCTCACATTGAAGATATCAAATCTCACCATGAGTTGACACTTGGAGATGTTTTATGTTTCACTGAAACTCATCTCTCAGGCTCTTCTGTTGCTGAAAGTCTCCAGCTGGAGGGCTACAACCTGTTCAAACGCAACAGACACCTCTCGTACACGAACCTTCCTGACATTGCAAGTAAAAGTGGTGGAGGTGTCGCCTTGTATGTCAGAAACCATTTCAAGGCCTTTGAAAAGCAGTATCATCACAATGTGACTGACTTGGAGTTCTAGGTTGTCAAACTGGAGTCCCCTGTACAAGCTTTGATCGCTGTTGTTTACAGGCCAGATTACAGTTTTGGCCAATTCCTTACTAACCTGCTGGGCCTCTTGGAATCTTTGGAAATAATGGATTGCCAACCTATAATACTCTGTGGAGATTTCAAGGAAGATTTTCTGTGCAGAGAAAAGAAGCCAATATCTGACCTTCTTCACTCAAGAGGATATACCCAACTGGTCTGGGCAGCCACCACAGAAAAAAACACACTGTTGGATCACAGTTACATCTACAGGGTGCAGCACTGTCTCCAGTCAGGAGTACTGCACAGTTATTACAGCTATCATGATCCTGTGTATTGTGTTTTGAACAGTGGTTGTGAACACGCTTAGAGCCTGCATAAACAGGGCATGAGTGATGCCAGGAAACAGTGGTTGTGAGACAGTGGTCATCAAACAGATAATAAAGTGGCAATGAGGGTCAGTTTATGTTATGTGAGTTTTATGTCAGTTTTAGTTATGTGGGACCATTTACAATTAGCTAAAAATCATTCTCTATATTTCATGTTCAGTGTACTTGTTAGACACTGAACTCACTTACTCCCCCCCCCACCCCATCCATCACAGACATCTGTCCTCATCACACTCACCCTCTCCTTCCTGTACTATAGCCTGCTTGCTGATTAGTAAGACAGATAAAGAAACAGCAAGGAGCAAAACTGCAGAGAAACTGAAAATTTGTAAGGGTTTAAAGTATATGCTTTAATGAATTGCCTTGTATTCAAAAAGTTGACTGTTCAAAATGTTAATACAATGTATAACGGAAATATACTGCCAGTTCGCTTGTGATGCAATTTATTGAAATTATATGTACACTGTGTAAACTGTTTTTGACACACTTGATTTTGGGACGCGAGTCCGTCAGGTGCTATGCTTTGGCTGGGGCGGAATAAATCCTGGTAACCCTTAAGTCTGTGTCCGACAAAGTCATTTACCGATATTTCTACCTTCTACATCATTAGCACTTGTGCACTTTTTAAATTTGATCAATCAATTGGTTAGTGTAATGTTTACTATCTTTACTCACTACAAACACTCCACACAGTTACTCTGCCCATCTGCCCAGTTCAACCTTTCCACAGTTACTCCAACCACACAACAGTTACTCCAGCCACTCCCCCCAGTTACTCCGCCCACTCCAGTTGTAGAGGCAAGAACACTTTTCACAATTTCCCCAGAAATTGTAGCTTTTCTAGTTTATATATATTTTATATGTAGTTATAAACTTATGATTATTTATTTTATGATCATTAATTAAGTGTTCTTGCATAGCAAGACCACTTACTGTTATCTCACATATAGATTATTCTTATTATTATAGCCAAATTTACCACCCTAACTCCTCCCACAGTTTTTACACTACATAGACAAGTAATATACCGAAACGTGCGGATTGTTCCCGAATGGTGTGCTATTACTTTGTGGAACGTTTCGCCGAATGGTTCACGAAATATCGTTGTTTTTGCGGCGAAATTGGTCCCATAGGAATGAATGGGGAAACTAGAGTGGGAGATGGCAAAAGCTGGAAAATCAGAACATGATTTCTAAACTGCCGCCACTCCCTCATTTTCAAGCCCACCTACACAAATCTTATATCAAAACGTTCAGCTATCCCTGCTGCCACTAAACATGTCCACGGCTAAGCCATAGTCCTGATAGTTTTCACAATATGACCATTTGTTTGCAACTCACGCCGTCCATTGACATTCATTGAAACTACACTCTAGCCCCCTCCAAATTTGAAGGGCAATTTCTAAACTGCGACTGTGCCTTCATTTTTAATATTTCAGAGACATACTATACATCAAAATCTAGGTCTGGGTCTTGTGATTCTCACAATATAAAGATCTTCGCTGTAGGATGTATAGTTTTTAAAATACGGCCATTTGTTTAGAGGTCATTTCAGGAAATTTTAGCCATTAATCAGAGTGTACTGTTAGTGTTTGTTTTGTTGCCATGGTTACCAAAGCTTCTGTTATACACAGGGGGGGAAGGTGGCTGGAACATCTCAGCTGATTACAGAGCCCGGGGGAGGGGACAGACACACCATGTACTGATTTATAATAGAGGAATATGATGGGGCAGTTTTGATGGGGTAATTCTGATGGGGCAGTTTTGATGAAGCAGTATTTGGGAAGCATAAACAGGGCATGAGCGTTGCTAGGAAACAGTGGTTGTAAACACAAGATGCTGAGACACTCCAAATGCATGTGACTTCATCTGCTAGACTTGATAATGCTTGTAGACTCCTCCCACAGTTTTTACACTACAGAGACAAGTAATATACCGAAACGAGCGGATTGTTCCCGATTGGTGTGCTATCACTTTGTGGAACGTTTCGCCGAATGGTCCACGAAATATCATCGTTTTTGCAGCGAAATTGGTCCCATAGGAATGAATGGCGAAATGTTCAAAACTAGAGTGGGAGGTGACAAAAGCTGACAACCCCATGATCAGCCAAAACATTATGACCACCCCATGATCAGCCAAAACATTATGACCGCCCCATGTAAAAAAAAAAATATTTTTGAAAAAAATAAAAATTAATTTTTGAAAAAAAAAATATTTTTGAAAAAAAAAATATTTTTGAAAAAAATATATATTTTTGAAAAAAAAATTACTTTTGAAAAAAAAAAAATTAAAAAAAAAATCATTTTTGAAAAAACAAAAAAACAAAATCATTTTTGAAAAAACAAAAAAACAAAATCATTTTTGAAAAAAAAAATCACAAAGCTCTGAGGGGAATTATAGCTCCTCTCACACAGCTCTAAGGACAATTATAGCATTATAGCTCCTCCCACACAGCTTGGAGGGAAGTTATAGCTCCTCCAATACAGCTTTGAGGGGAATTATAGCTCCTCCCACACAGCTCAAAGGGGAATTATAGCATTATAGCTTAGCATTATAGCTCCTCCCACACAACTCTGAGGGGAATTATAGTTTCTCCCACACCGCTGTGAGGGGAATTATAGCTCCTCCTACACAGCTCTGAGGGGAATTACAGCTTAGCATTATAGCTCCTCCCACACAGCTGAGGAGAATTAGAGCTCCTCCCACACAACTCTGAGAGGAATTATAGTTTCTTCCACACCGCTGTGAGGGGAATTATAGCTCCTTTTAAACAGCTCTGAGGGGAATTATAGCTTCTCCCACACAACTCTGATGGGAAATGTAGCTTCTCCCACACAGCTCTGAGGGGAAATATAGCTTCTCCCACACAGCTCTAAGGGGAATTATAGCTCCTCCCACACAACACTAAGAGGAATTGTATCTCCTCCCACACAGCCCTGAGGGGAATTATAGCATTATTGCTCCTCCCACACAGCTCAGAGGGGAGTTATAGCTCCTCCCACACAGCTCTGAGGCGAATTATAGCTCCTCCTCCAACACAACTCTGAGGGGAATTATAGCTCTTCGAACAAAGCTCTGAGGAGAATTATAGCTCCTTCCACAAATATCATCATGCCATCTAAAGGAAAGAGATCTAAAGCTGCAAAGATACGCTGGACTAAACTGGATCCGGAGCCCCACAGCAGCATAGTGGATATGGAGGTTTGTGACAGTGAATGTGCCCAGGAGGTACATAGTGAACTTGTGGTGTCATTTTCATGTTCAACTCAGTGTCAAGTTCAAGAGCACAGTGACAGTGTGATGGGCACTTCTGAAAACCATGGCATGCAAGAACCATGTGTACCAAGTGAGATTTCTGTGCAGGCATCATTTCATCAGGGTCATCATGGCTATGGAAGGTTAAGGAACAAACAGTGTACATGCATGGCTCTGACATTTTTGGCATACCACAGTGAGCTTGATGATGTGAGAAAGGGTGATCTTGATCAAATACTGAAGAAGGGCAACAGCTTGTATGGTTCAACAATAAAACAGCTAAAACAAAGAAATGTCTATCAGCATCAACACTTGACAATGGAAGAAGTGCCCCTCAGAGTCAACACTGACAAATATGAGTATAACGTTGTTAAATCTCCAGTGTTATCGGGATGTATGAGAGACACGGTAGACGGTGACTAGGGATGAGCTTCGAGTTCGAGTCGAACTCATGTTCTACTCGAACATTGGCTGTTCGCAAGTTCGCCGAACAGCGAACAATTTGGGGTGTTCGCGGCAAATTCGAATGCCGCGGAACACCCTTTAAAAGTCTATGGGAGAAATCAAAAGTGCTAATTTTAAAGGCTTATATGCAAGTTATTGTCATAAAAAGTGTTTGGGGACCTGGGTCCTGCCCCAGGGGACATGGATCAATGCAAAAAAAAGTTTTAAAAACGGACGTTTTTTCAGGAGCAGTGATTTTATTAATGCTTAAAGTCAAACAATAAAAGTGTAATATCCCTTTAAATTTCGTACCTGGGGGGTGTCTATAGTATGCCTGTAAAGGGGCGCATGTTTCCCGTGTTTAGAACAGTCTGACAGCAAAATGACATTTTGAAGGAAAAAACTCATTTAAAACTACCGCGGCTATTGCATTGCCGACAATACACATAGAAGTTCATTGATAAAAACGGCATGGGAATTCCCCACAGGGCAACCCCGAACCAAAATTAAAAAAAAAAAATGATGTGGGGGTCCCCCTAAATTCCATACAAGGCCCTTCGGGTCTGGTATGGATATTAAGGGGAACCCCAGCCAAAATTTAAAAAAAAAATTGACGTGGGGTTCCCCCTAAATTCCATACCAGACCCTTCAGGTCTGGTATGGATTTTAAGGGGAACCCCGCGCCAAAAAAAAAAAAAAAAAAACGGCGTGGGGTCCCCCTAAAAATCCATACCAGACCCTTATCCGAGCACGCAACCTGGCAGGCCGCAGGAAAAGAGGGGGGGACGAGAGTGCGGCCCCCCCCCCCTCCTGAACCGTACCAGGCCACATGCCCTCAACATTGGGAGGGTGCTTTGGGGTAGCCCCCCAAAGCACCTTGTCCCCATGTTGATGAAGACAAGGGCCTCATCCCCACAACCGTGGCCGGTGGTTGTGGGGGTCTGCGGGCGGGGGGCTTATCGGAATCTGGAAGCCCCCTTTACCAAGGGGACCCCCAGATCCCGGCCCCCCCCCTGTGTGAAATGGTAAGGGGTTACTTACCCCTACCATTTCACTAAAAAACTGTCAAAAATGTTAAAAATGACAAGAGACAGTTTTTGACAATTCCTTTATTTAAATGCTTCTTCTTTCTTCCTTCATCTTCTTCTTCTTCTGGTTCTTCTGGCTCTTCTGGTTCTTCCTCCGGCGTTCTCGTCCAGCATCTCCTCCGCGGCGTCTTCTATCTTCTTCTCCTCGGGCCGCTCCGCACCCATGGCATGAGGGGGGAGGCTCCCGCTCTTCTCTTCATCTTCTTCTTCATCTTCATCTTCTTCTTCATCTTCTTCTTCTTCTTCTTCTTCTCTTCTTCATCTCTTCTTCCTTCTTCATTTCTTCTGCGGGCCGCTCCGCATCCATGCATGGAGGGAGGCTCCCGCTGTGTGACGGCGTCTCTTCGTCTGACGGTTCTTAAATAACGGGGGGCGGGGCCATCCGGTGACCCCGCCCCCCCTCTGACGCACGGTGAATTGACGGGACTTCCCTGTGACGTCACGGGGAATGCCACAGGGAAGTCCCGTCATGTCCCGTGCGTCAGAGGGGGGCGGGGTCACCGGGTGGCCCCGCCCCCCGTTATTTAAGAACCGTCAGACGAAGAGACGCCGTCACACAGCGGGAGCCTCCCTCCATGCATGGATGCGGAGCGGCCCGCAGAAGAAATGAAGAAGGAAGAAGAGATGAAGAAGAGAAGAAGAAGAAGAAGAAGAAGAAGATGAAGAAGAAGATGAAGATGAAGAAGAAGATGAAGAGAAGAGCGGGAGCCTCCCCCCTCATGCCATGGGTGCGGAGCGGCCCGAGGAGAAGAAGATAGAAGACGCCGCGGAGGAGATGCTGGACGAGAACGCCGGAGGAAGAACCAGAAGAGCCAGAAGAACCAGAAGAAGAAGAAGATGAAGGAAGAAAGAAGAAGCATTTAAATAAAGGAATTGTCAAAAACTGTCTCTTGTCATTTTTAACATTTTTGACAGTTTTTTAGTGAAATGGTAGGGGTAAGTAACCCCTTACCATTTCACACAGGGGGGGGCCGGGATCTGGGGGTCCCCTTGGTAAAGGGGGCTTCCAGATTCCGATAAGCCCCCCGCCCGCAGACCCCCACAACCACCGGCCACGGTTGTGAGGATGAGGCCCTTGTCTTCATCAACATGGGGACAAGGTGCTTTGGGGGGCTACCCCAAAGCACCCTCCCAATGTTGAGGGCATGTGGCCTGGTACGGTTCAGGAGGGGGGGGGGGCCGCACTCTCGTCCCCCCCTCTTTTCCTGCGGCCTGCCAGGTTGCGTGCTCGGATAAGGGTCTGGTATGGATTTTTAGGGGGACCCCACGCCGTTTTTTTTTTTTTTTTTTTGGCGCGGGGTTCCCCTTAAAATCCATACCAGACCTGAAGGGTCTGGTATGGAATTTAGGGGGAACCCCACGTCAATTTTTTTTTTAAATTTTGGCTGGGGTTCCCCTTAATATCCATACCAGACCTGAAGGGCCTTGTATGGAATTTAGGGGGACCCCCACATCATTTTTTTTTTTTAATTTTGGTTCGGGGTTGCCCTGTGGGGAATTCCCATGCCGTTTTTATCAATGAACTTCTATGTGTATTGTCGGCAATGCAATAGCCGCGGTAGTTTTAAATGAGTTTTTTCCTTCAAAATGTCATTTTGCTGTCAGACTGTTCTAAACACGGGAAACATGCGCCCCTTTACAGGCATACTATAGACACCCCCCAGGTATGAAATTTAAAGGGATATTACACTTTTATTGTTTGACTTTAAGCATTTTTAAAATCACTGCTCCTGAAAAAACGGCCGTTTTTAAAACTTTTTTTTGCATTGATCCATGTCCCCTGGGGCAGGACCCAGGTCCCCAAACACTTTTATTGACAATAACTTGCATATTAGCCTTTAAAATTAGCACTTTTGATTATTCATGTTCGTGTCCCATAGACTTTAACGGTGTTCGCGTGTTCGAACGAATTTTTTTCCTGTTCGCATGTTCTGGTGCGAACCGAACAGGGGGGTGTTCGGCTCATCCCTAACGGTGACAACCAAGGTTGGTTTGTTGACCTCTCCACAAGACTTCAGTGCCTCAATGCAGATGTTACACGTGCACTTTTTATAGTAGTGCCATATTGCATTGCATTGTTCAGAGACAAGTCTGGGAGATATGGACTGTTTGATTCTCATAGTCGAAATAAGGATGGACTTCCTGCCACTGGAAAAGGAAAAGCTGTTATGATCACTTTTACACATTTGAGTGATATGGGGGCAAGGATTTATAAGTTGTATGAATTGCTCCTTACAGACACCAGAGGCCCTATTGATGGACTGCAGTATGACTTCATGCCAGTCTCATTTCATCGTGCAAGACGTCTGTCAGATGGTTTGCTGTCCCCACTGGTGCAATCTGACAAACCACATAATGCAAAGCATGTGGAGAACAAAGTGACACAGATGACCAAAGATGTAACACACACTGGATTCCCAGCCAGCAAGCATTCTCCACGGTCAGTTGATGCGAAATCCTCACAGGGCATATGGAAGGACAGTAAGGCATTGTCCAAATTAAATGCACAGAGACGACAAAAACTGAAGACAAGACACAGAAATGAAAGAAGGCGTGATTTCAAGGCTACAAAGATGTCTGTCACCAATAAGAAAAGGACATACATCACCAGCCGATACAGAGCAGATGCTGATTTTAAGTTGAAGCAGAAGCAATATATCATTCGCAAATATGCAACAGATGCCAATTTCAACTTGAAGCAGAAGCAATACATCACCAGAAAATATTCGACAAATGCAGATTTCAACTTGAAACAGAAGCAGTACACCACCAGAAAATATGCGACAAATGCAGATTACAACTTGAAGAAGAAGCAATACATCACCAGAAAATATGCCACAAATGTCGATTTCAAGTTGAAGCAGAAGCAATACATCACCAGAAAATATCATAATGATCCTGCTTTCAGAAAACGTCACTTGCAACATTGCATGAGTTACATGAAAATGAAGCATCAAACTCAAGCAGATTTTCGCATAACCCATAAGATGCAATGTGCCTTCAAAATAAGAATGAAATACAGACGATGGACTCGTGTCATGCGGGAATGCAGTCAACCAGTGGACAACAGCCTAATGCAGACAGCTATATCCACTTTCCATGAATGCATTAAAGCTGGGCCAACATTTGTGTGCACGATGTGTCATCGCACCCTTTTCCCTAACCAAGTGAAACATTGCATTCACAGCAATTACAAGAAGAATCTACACATTGTTGCTGCCTGTTTGACAGGGAAATATGTCCATGTGTGCAACAATCACTGTCAAGGACCTGAACAATGCACCGTACCAGATGAAAGGACCAAAGAATGGATTTGTCACAACTGTGATTTACATTTAAAAGCAGGACACAAATCATCCATCGCTGTAGCTAACAACATGGAGCTGGCGCCCATTCCCCCAGAGCTCTGCGATTTGAATGTGCTGGAAAGACAACTTTTGGCCAAAATACTGCCATTTGCCAAGATCATCACACTTCCCAAAGGTCGACAGGCAGCTATACATGGCGCTGTAGTGTGTGTGCCATCCGAGGTGGAAACCACGGTCAATACTCTACCAAGATCGCACAGCAAATCCCAGTTACACAGAGTCAAGCTGAAAAGACGTCTGACTTACAAAGGCCACCAGCTGTTTCATTATGTCAACATGGGAAATGTAGTAGCAGGTCTGTCAAAACTCATTGACACACACCCCGACTACAGTGACATTTCAATTAGAGTGGATGAGACAATCGCTGATGATGATGATAATGATGATGGGATGGAACTCGACAGTTGTGACAAAACTGAAATGATGGAGATACTTGAACGCATCGAAAATTGTGATCCATCAGAGGTACAGTCTGCATGTTTACTGGCTGCTTCTGAGCAACAGGAAGGCCATGACCAACAACCTCCCAATGCAGAGGATGAGAAGGATACACTAAGACCTGGAATTGGCCTAGACAGTTGTTTGCAGCCATCTGACCTTGGAGAGGAAGCACTGACACACGGTGATGGAATGTTCAGCATTGCACCTGCACAAGGAAACACACCTGTCAGCTTCTTTAAAGTTCCTAGGCTTGAGGCAATGGCTTTCCCTGTTCAGTTCCCTACTGGACAGAATACATTGGATCAGGCAAGACAAGTCAAACTGTCCCCGAGCATGTATTTCAATGCAAGGCTTTTTTGTGTTGATACTCGTTTTGCAAGAGACACAAGCTACCTCTTCTTTGCGCAGTTTGTCACAGAAACACACATGGCCAAAAGCAGCATGTCCATCCAGTTAAGGAAAGGAAAACCCAATACCAGGGATGGACGGAAAATATCCAACAAGCTGCTACAGGACAAGTGTGAGGTTGAGAGGTTGGTGCGAAACCGAGATGCCACAAGGTTCATGCAACCACTGAGAGGGAGTCCAGCTTACTGGGATAAAAATCTGAAGAATTTGCTAGCCATGGTCAGACAATTGGGTAAGCCAACATTTTTTCTTACCTTCTCTGCTGCAGAATTCAGATGGCCAGAGGTAATAACGGCAATAAAGGCACAACAAGGTCAAAAGGTGGATTTTGCGGGGCTAGACTGGGCTGAAAAGTGTGACATTCTTCGAGGCAACCCAGTGACCACCATGCGCATGTTTGACAAACGGGTTGATGCTCTGATGCGAGAGCTGCTGTTGGGTCCTGCACAGCCAATTGGTGAAGTTATCGATTACTTTTACCGGGTTGAATTTCAGGCGAGAGGGAGCCCTCATATACATTGTCTCTGTTGGGTAGCAGGAGCTCCTATATTTGGACAAGACAGTGATGACAAGGTGTGTGCCTTTATAGATCATAACATCTCATGCCAGCTGCCTGATGAAGCCAAACAGGCCTTACTTCACAGATTTGTAACAGAACTTCAAATGCACAGCAGATCTCATTCAAAATCATGCAAGAAAGGTAACAGAGTATGCAGATTTGGATTTCCAAAGCCACCTATTAGAAAAACGAGGATAACTTACCCGATGCCAGAAGAACAAGGAGATTGTGCAATGAAACCACAAGCAGCCAAAAACAAACTGAAACCAGTCTGGGATTTGCTTAATAACCCAAAAGTGCAGCTTGAAGACATGTCACAGCTACTGGCACAGTGTGATATGACTTTGAATCAGTACAACTCCTACATTCAGGCATTGACCTCCTCAAGCGTGATTCTAATGAAGCGTGATGTCAAGGACTGCTGGGTGAACAACTATAATCCACATTTGCTGACGGCCTGGAACGCCAACATGGACATCCAGTACATTCTTGATGAGTATGGTTGCATCATGTACATGTTGTCCTACATATCCAAGCCAGAACGGGAGCTGAGTGACTATCTCAAAACAATAGTCAAAGAAATGAGCCCAGAAACAGCGACAGAACGAGAAGAAATGAAAGAGGTTCTTCAGGCTTATTCAAAGCACAGAGAGGTCAGCGCCCAGGAGTCTGTGGCCCGTACGTGCAGCCTGAAAATGAAGTCTTGTTCACGTGAGGTTGTTTTTCTGCCAACTGGTGACAACGCACTGAAAATGAGTCTCCCGCTCAGTGCATTGCAGAACAAACCAGCCGATTCTCTTAATGTGTGGATGACGAGTTTTGTGGACAAATACAGAGCCAGACCTGAAACACCAGAGTTTGAGTCCATGTGTCTGGCAGACTTTGCATCCCATTACAGGGTTGTCTATGGCAAGCAGAAGGAAGATGGCAAGCAAAAGGAAGACAGCAAGCGTGTCAGCCTATTGAATGAAATGGGAATGATTCAAAAACGCACGAGAGGGAAGCCTGCAATCATCAGGTACGCACGCTTCTCAGAGAAGAAGGACCCTGAGAACTACTACGGCAGACTGCTTAAACTCTACCTCCCCCACCGTTCAGAGTCATCACTGAAAACTGTAAGGTTCCCAACACACCAGGATTTTTACAAAGGCGCCTGTGTGAGCTTACCAGGAGAAGAAGCAATCCGAGCAGTGTCTGCAATTGTTACCAGCAACCAAAAGAAGTTCGAACAACACAACAAAATTGTGGAACAAGTCTTGGATGACTTTGTAAAAAACGGACCTGTTGAAGATGCTTGGAACACCTTTGCCCCAGAAGCTGAGTTGGATAGGTTGGAATGTGTAGAGGAACGCAAAGAAGGGGAGCCACTTCATGAGAATGAACAAGATGATGTTCCGGAGTATACACGTCACAAACAAACAGGTGGAATTGCGCTTACTGTGAAAGCCCCACAAATGTGCCCTGATTTCCTTCGGAAAATGTACAGAAACCTTAACCGGACACAAGCTCAGACATTCTACTCAGTTTGTGACTGGTGCACTAACCGTGTGCGTGGCCTAAATCCTGACCCATTCTATTACTTTGTCACTGGTGGTGCAGGGACAGGCAAATCACACCTGATAAAGTGCATCTATGCTGAGGCGACAAAGATACTCTGTAAACTTACCAGACTACGTGAGGAAGCAGACATATCCATGCCCAGCGTTTTACTAACTGCATTTACAGGAACAGCAGCTTTCAACATTTCAGGCAACACATTGCATTCTCTGCTGAAGTTGCCAAGAAGCTTGAAGCCACCCTACCAAGGACTTGGAAATCTAATAGATGAAGTGAGGGCACAGCTGTCAAATGCGGAGATCATTGTTATTGACGAGGTGTCAATGATTTCAAAGCCCCTGTTTGCCTACATCAACTGGAGATTACAGCAAATCAAAGGCAGTAAGAAACCTTTTGGTGGTATGTCAGTACTAGCAGTAGGAGACTTTTACCAGGTCCCCCCGCTGGGAAAAAGTAAGCCACTCTGCGTGTTTGAGGAAAATACCAATGACGTCTGGAAAGACAACTTTCAGATGATCACGCTGACAGAGATCATGCGACAGAAGGAAGACATTTCATTTGCTGAGCTTTTGAATAGAATCAGAGTCAAGCAGAAGACTGGCACCTTAAGCAATGATGACAAAGCTCTGCTTGCTCAGGCTTTTACAGATCCCACCCACTGCCCTAATGACGTGCTACACATATTTGCCACCAACAAAGAGGTTCACAAACATAATGCTGCAACTGTGTCTGTTCTCCATTCAAACGTCACCAACATAGATGCCGACGATTACAGAAAAGACCCTAAGACAGGAGTGATGCTGAGGCAACACCAACCTTTCAAAGGACACAAAGACAATCTGATTGACACACTGCAAGCAGCTGAAGGTGCCCGTATCATGATCACAAGAAACATTGATGTAGAAGACGGGCTTGTTAACGGGACATTTGGCAAGATTGCAAGAATAATCATCCAGACTGAGAATGGTGCTACTACGGTAAACAAGCTTGGGCTTGTGCTGGACAATCCAAATGCAGGACAGAGATACCGTAACAAGTCGTCTTGTGATGCTGACAACTTGGTGTACATAGAAAGGGTAGAGGAAAACCTGAGACAGAAAGGAGTTGTTCGCAGGCAGTTCCCCCTGAAGTTGGCTTTTGGATGTACGATTCATAAGTGTCAGGGGATGTCGATACAGTCGGCAGTGGTCTCATTGAAACGGGTCTTCCAACCGGGAATGGCCTATGTTGCTCTGAGTAGAACGACTACACTACAAGGACTGTACATAACCGACTTTGATGAGAAGAAGATCTTTGCTGATCCTGAAATCACAGCTTCCCTGGATTCAATGAAGAAAGCATCACTGGAAAGTGTTATGCCCCTCTTAAAGTTTCTACAGACAACAGACAAACAGCAAACATTAACAATTATCCATCACAACACGGAAGGATTACCAGCTCACATTGAAGATATCAAATCTCACCATGAGTTGACACTTGGAGATGTTTTATGTTTCACTGAAACTCATCTCTCAGGCTCTTCTGTTGCTGAAAGTCTCCAGCTGGAGGGCTACAACCTGTTCAAACGCAACAGACACCTCTCGTACACAAACCTTCCTGACATTGCAAGTAAAAGTGGCGGAGGTGTCGCCTTGTATGTCAGAAACCATTTCAAGGCCTATGAAAAGCAGTATCATCACAATGTGACTGACTTGGAGTTCTTGGTTGTCAAACTGGAGTCCCCTGTACAAGCTTTGATCGCTGTCGTTTACAGGCCACCGGATTACAGTATTGGCCAATTCCTTACTAACCTGCTGGGCCTCTTGGAATCTTTGGAAATAATGGATTGCCAACCTATAATACTCTGTGGAGATTTCAATGAAGATTTTCTGTGCAGAGAAAAGAAGCCAATATCTGACCTTCTTCACTCAAGAGGATATACTCAACTGGTCTGGGCAGCCACCACAGAAAAAAACTCACTGTTGGATCACATTTACATCTCCAGGGTGCAGCAGTGTCTCCAGTCAGGAGTACTGCACAGTTATTACAGCTACCATTATCCTGTGTATTGTGTTTTGAGCAGTGGTTGTGAACACGCTTAGAGCCTGCATAAACAGGGCATGAGTGTTGCCAGGAAACAGTGGTTGTGAGACAGTGGTCATCAAACAGATAAAGTGGCAATGAGGGTCAGTTTACGTGGCCATAGTTATGTGGGACCATTTACAATTAGCTAAACATCATTCTCTATATTTCATGTTCGGTGTACTTGTTAGACACTGAACTCACTTACTCCCCCCCATCCATCACAGACATCTGTCCTCATCATATAGTAAGAGGAATACCGCGCTGTAGTGCACCCAAAAAGGGTACCTGTTCGTGAAATATTGTGAATGACCAAATAGGGGATAACCAAAATAGTGATGAAAATAACTTAGTGAAAAAAAATTAAAAAAAACTACATAATAACAAAAGCAGCCACTCTATGTGAGATACACACACTAATACAACAATATAACAAATATAGCAGCGCTGTAAATAGGAGTAAATACTAGTACCAGTGTTGAATAGGACTAATTGTTTAGAACCCAAATTAAATAACTAACACAGTTCTTGAAACCTAAATCAATAAGTGTTCACTGGACAGTCCTAACACAGTGAATAAAGTCCAAATAAATGTTGTGAAAATACATAGGCTCAGACCCCATTTTTTTAAAGCAGGAAATGTAAAATAGAAAAAATTCCTCCACCGCACCACGGTGGTAGCTGAAAATAAAATGCGCGCTTACCAAACGGCAAGCACAAGGGGGCTTGCGACCTTAACCCGGTCAGGGCCTTTCATTGGATGGGCTTCTAGGAAACGACATGCCACTTCATACAGCCAAAGGGTGATGATACCACTAGTCCACCAAGTCACAGGAAATCACTCTTATCATGGAGATTAATAAAAGACTCCTAGCTGGGGGGTTGTTCTCATTTAGGGGTACCCCGGGAAAAGAGAGGGAAACAACATAGCGTAATCCTGGTTTTGAGGCTTATTAAAAGAATTAAAATAACACTTACAGTGTAGCAGATTCAAATAAGCATAAGAAGCCGGCTGGCTAAAACGATCACCCGTCCTACAGACGGTAGATGCAGCACGTCAGCTCGCCCTATCACACTGTCCTCATCACACTCACCCTCTCCTTCCTGTGCTATAGCCTGCTTGCTGATTAGTAAGACAAAGAAACAGCAAGGAGCAAAACTGCAGAGAAACTGAAAATTTGTAAGGGTTTAAAGTATATGCTTTAATGAATTGCCTTGTATCCAAAAAGTTCAAAAAGTTGACTGTTCAAAATGTTAATGTTAATGTATAACGGAAATATACCGCCAGTTCGCTTGTGATGCAATATATTGAAATTATATGTACACTGTGTAAACTGTTTTTGACACACTTGATTTTGGGACGCGAGTCCGTCAGGTGCTATGCTTTGGCTGGGGCGGAATAAATCCTGGTAACCCTTAAGTCTGTGTCCGACAAAGTCATTTACCGATATTTCTACCTTCTACATCATTAGCACTTGTGCACTTTTTAAATTTGATCAATCAATTGGTTAGTGTAATGTTTACTATCTTTACTCACTACAAACACTCCACACAGTTACTCTGCCCATCTGCCCAGTTCAACCTTTCCACAGTTACTCCAACCACACAACAGTTACTCCAGGCACTCCCCCCAGTTACTCCGCTCACTCCAGATGTAGAGGCAAGAACACTTTTCACAATTTCCCCAGAAATTGTACCTTTTCTAGTTTATTAAGTGTTCTTGCATAGCAAGACCACTTACTGTTATCTCACATATATATTATTCTTATTATTATAGCCAAATTTACCACCCTAACTCCTCCCACAGTTTTTACACTACATAGACAAGTAATATACCGAAACGTGCGGATTGTTCCCGAATGGTGTGCTATTACTTTGTGGAACGTTTCGCCGAATGGTTCACGAAATATCATCGTTTTTGCGGCGAAATTGGTCCCATAGGAATGAATGGGGAAACTAGAGTGGGAGATGACAAAAGCTGGAAAATCAGAACATGATTTCTAAACTGCCGCCACACCTTAATTTTCAAGCCCACCTACACAAATCTTATATCAAAACGTTCAGCTATCCCTGCTGCCACTAAACATGTCCACGGCTAAGCCATAGTCCTGATAGTTTTCACAATATGACCATTTGTTTGCAACTCACGCCGTCCATTGACATTCATTGAAACTACACTCTAGCCCCCTCCAAATTTGAAGGGCAATTTCTAAACTGCGACCGTGCCTTCATTTTTAATATTTCACAGACATACTATACATCAAAATCTAGGTCTGGGTCTTGTGATTCTCACAATATAAAGATCTTCGCTGTAGGATGTATAGTTTTTAAAATACGGCCATTTGTTTAGAGGTCATTTCAGGAAATTTTAGCCATTAATCAGAGTGTACTGTTAGTGTTTGTTTTGTTGCCATGGTTACCAAAGCTTCTGTTATACACAGGGGGGGAAGGTGGCTGGAGCATCTCAGCTGATTACAGAGCCCGGGGGAGGGGACAGACACACCATGTACTGATTTATAATAGAGGAATATGATGGGGCAGTTTTGATGGGGTAATTCTGATGGGGCAGTTTTGATGGGGTAATTCTGATGGGGCAGTTTTGATGAAGTAGTATTTGGGAAGCATAAACAGGGCATGAGCGTTGCTAGGAAACAGTGGTTGTAAACACAAGATGCTGAGACACCCAAAATGCATGTGACTTCATCTGCTAGACTTGATAATGCTTGTAGACTCCTCCCACATTTTCCACACTACAGAGACAAGTAATATACCGAAACGTGCAGATTTTTCCCGATTGGTGTGCTATTACTTTGTGGAACGTTTCGCCGAATGGTCCACTAAATATCGTCGTTTTTGCGGCAAAATTGGTCCCATAGGAATGAATGGCGAAATGTTCAAAACTAGAGTGGGAGGTGACAAAAGCTGACAACCCCATGATCAGCCAAAACATTATGACCACCCCATGATCAGCCAAAACATTATGACCGCCCCATGTAAAAAAAAAAATATTTTTGAAAAAAATAAAAATTAATTTTTGAAAAAAAAATATTTTTGAAAAAAAAATTACTTTTGAAAAAAAAAAAATTAAAAAAAAAATCATTTTTGAAAAAAACAAAATTCATTTTTGAAAAAAAAAATTTCATTTTTGAAAAAAAAAATCATTTAAAAAAATCATTTTTGAAAAAACAAAAAACAAAATCATTTTTGAAAAAACAAAAAAACAAAATCATTTTTGAAAAAAAAAAAATCACAAAGCTCTGAGGGGAATTATAGCTCCTCTCACACAGCTCTAAGGACAATTATAGCATTATAGCTCCTCCCACACAGCTTGGAGGGAAGTTATAGCTCCTCCAATACAGCTTTGAGGGGAATTATAGCTCCTCCCACACAGCTCAAAGGGGAATTATAGCATTATAGCTTAGCATTATAGCTCCTCCCACACAACTCTGAGGGGAATTATAGTTTCTCCCACACCGCTGTGAGGGGAATTATAGCTCCTCCTACACAGCTCTGAGGGGAATTACAGCTTAGCATTATAGCTCCTCCCACACAGCTGAGGAGAATTAGAGCTCCTCCCACACAACTCTGAGAGGAATTATAGTTTCTTCCACACCGCTGTGAGGGGAATTATAGCTCCTTTTAAACAGCTCTGAGGGGAATTATAGCTTCTCCCACACAGCTCTGAGGGGAAATATAGCTTCTCCCACACAGCTCTAAGGGGAATTATAGCTCCTCCCACACAACACTAAGGGGAATTGTATCTCCTCCCACACAGCTCTGAGGGGAATTATAGCATTATTGCTCCTCCCACACAGCTCAGAGGGGAGTTATAGCTCCTCCCACACAGCTCTGAGGCGAATTATAGCTCCTCCTCCAACACAACTCTGAGGGGAATTATAGCTCTTCGAACAAAGCTCTGAGGAGAATTATAGCTCCTTCCACATATATCATCATGCCATCTAAAGGAAAGAGATCTAAAGCTGCAAAGATACGCTGGACTAAACTGGATCCGGAGCCCCACAGCAGCATAGTGGATATGGAGGTTTGTGATAGTGAATGTGCCCAGGAGGTACATAGTGAACCTGTGGTGTCATTTTCATGTTCAACTCAGTGTCAAGTTCAAGAGCACAGTGACAGTGTGATGGACACTTCTGAAAACCATGGCATGCAAGAACCATGTGTACCAAGTGAGATTTCTGTGCAGGCATCATTTCATCAGGGTCATCATGGCTATGGAAGGTTAAGGAACAAACAGTGTACATGCATGGCTCTGACATTTTTGGCATACCACAGTGAGCTTGATGATGTGAGAAAGGGTGATCTTGATCAAATACTGAAGAAGGGCAACAGCTTGTATGGCTCAACAATAAAACAGCTAAAACAAAGAAATGTCTATCAGCATCAACACTTGACAATGGAAGAAGTGCCCCTCAGAGTCAACACTGACAAATATGAGTATAACGTTGTTAAATCTCCAGTGTTATCGGGATGTATGAGAGACACGGTAGACGGTGACAACCAAGGTTGGTTTGTTGACCTCTCCACAAGACTTCAGTGCCTCAATGCAGATGTTACACATGCACTTTTTATAGTAGTGCCATATTGCATTGCATTGTTCAGAGACAAGTCTGGGAGATATGGACTGTTTGATTCTCATAGTCGAAATAAGGATGGACTTCCTGCCACTGGAAAAGGAAAAGCTGTTATGATCACTTTTACACATTTGAGTGATATGGGGGCAAGGATTTATAAGTTGTATGAATTGCTCCTTACAGACACCAGAGGCCCTATTGATGGATTTCATGCCAGTCTCATTTCATCGTGCAAGACGTCTGTCAGATGGTTTGCTGTCCCCACTGGTGCAATCTGACAAACCACATAATGCAAAGCATGTGGAGAACAAAGTGACACAGATGACCAAAGATGTAACACACACTGGATTCCCAGCCAGCAAGCATTCTCCACGGTCAGTTGATGCAAAATCCTCACAGGGCATATGGAAGGACAGTAAGGCATTGTCCAAATTAAATGCACAGAGACGACAAAAACTGAAGACAAGACACAGAAATGAAGGAAGGCGTGATTTCAAGGCTACAAAGATGTCTGTCACCAATAAGAAAAAGACATACATCACCAGCCGATACAGAGCAGATGCTGATTTTAAGTTGAAGCAGAAGCAATATATCATTCGCAAATATGCAACAGATGCCAATTTCAACTTGAAGCAGAAGCAATACATCACCAGAAAATATGCGACAAATGCAGATTTCAACTTGAAACAGAAGCAGTACACCACCAGAAAATATGCGACAAATGCAGATTACAACTTGAAGAAGAAGCAATACATCACCAGAAAATATGCCACAAATGTCGATTTCAAGTTGAAGCAGAAGCAATACATCACCAGAAAATATCATAATGATCCTGCTTTCAGAAAACGTCACTTGCAACATTGCATGAGTTACATGAAAATGAAGCGTCAAACTCAAGCAGATTTTCGCATAACCCATAAGATGCAATGTGCCTTCAAAATAAGAATGAAATACAGACGATGGACTCGTGTCATGCGGGAATGCAGTCAACCAGTGGACAACAGCCTAATGCAGACAGCTATATCCACTTTCCATGAATGCATTAAAGCTGGGCCAACATTTGTGTGCACGATGTGTCATCGCACCCTTTTCCCTAACCAAGTGAAACATTGCATTCACAGCAATTACAAGAAGATTCTACACATTGTTGCTGCCTGTTTGACGGGGAAATATGTCCATGTGTGCAACAATCACTGTCAAGGACCTGAACAATGCACCGTACCAGATGAAAGGACCAAAGAATGGATTTGTCACAACTGTGATTTACATTTAAAAGCAGGACACAAATCATCCATCGCTGTAGCTAACAACATGGAGCTGGCGCCCATTCCCCCAGAGCTCTGCGATTTGAATGTGCTGGAAAGACAACTTTTGGACAAAATACTGCCATTTGCCAAGATCATCACACTTCCCAAAGGTCGACAGGCAGCTATACATGGCGCTGTAGTGTGTGTGCCATCCGAGGTGGAAACCACGGTCAATACTCTACCAAGATCGCACAGCAAATCTCAGTTACACAGAGTGAAGCTGAAAAGACGTCTGACTTACAAAGGCCACCAGCTGTTTCATTATGTCAACATGGGAAATGTAGTAGCAGGTCTGTCAAAACTCATTGACACACACCCCGACTACAGTGACATTTCAATTAGAGTGGATGAGACAATCGCTGATGATGATGATAATGATGATGGGATGGAACTCGACAGTTGTGACAAAACTGAAATGATGGAGATACTTGAACGCATCGAAAATTGTGATCCATCAGAGGTACAGTCTGCATGTTTACCGGCTGCTTCTGAGCAACAGGAAGGCCATGACCAACAACCTCCCAATGCAGAGGATGAGAAGGATACACTAAGACCTGGAATTGGCCTAGACAGTTGTTTGCAGCCATCTGACCTTGGAGAGGAAGCACTGACACACGGTGATGGAATATTCAGCATTGCACCTGCACAAGGAAACACACCTGTCAGCTTCTTTAAAGTTCCTACGCTTGAGGCAATGGCTTTCCCTGTTCAGTTCCCTACTGGACAGAATACATTGGACCAGGCAAGACAAGTCAAACTGTCCCCGAGCATGTATTTCAATGCAAGGCTTTTTTGTGTTGATACTCGTTTTGCAAGAGACACAAGCTACCTCTTCTTTGCGCAGTTTGTCACAGAAACACACATGGCCAAAAGCAGCATGTCCATCCAGTTAAGGAAAGGAAAACCCAATACCAGGGATGGACGGAAAATATCCAACAAGCTGCTACAGGACAAGTGTGAGGTTGAGAGGTTGGTGCGAAACCGAGATGCCACAAGGTTCATGCAACCACTGAGAGGGAGTCCAGCTTACTGGGATAAAAATCTGAAGAATTTGCTAGCCATGGTCAGACAATTGGGTAAGCCAACATTTTTTCTTACCTTCTCTGCTGCAGAATTCAGATGGCCAGAGGTAATAACGGCAATAAAGGCACAACAAGGTCAAAAGGTGGATTTTGCGGGGCTAGACTGGGCTGAAAAGTGTGACATTCTTCGAGGCAACCCAGTGACCACCATGCGCATGTTTGACAAACGGGTTGATGCTCTGATGCGAGAGCTGCTGTTGGGTCCTGCACAGCCAATTGGTGAAGTTATCGATTACT
Organism: Aquarana catesbeiana; assembly: GCF_042186555.1. Classification (NCBI taxonomy): domain Eukaryota; kingdom Metazoa; phylum Chordata; class Amphibia; order Anura; family Ranidae; genus Aquarana; species Aquarana catesbeiana. Next base: position 212,488,015 of record NC_133327.1, read on the forward strand.
TTTATCCGGTTGAATTTCAGGCGAGAGGGAGCCCTCATATACATTGTCTCTGTTGGGTAGCAGGAGCTCCTATATTTGGACAAGACAGTGATGACAAGGTGTGTGCCTTTATAGATCATAACATCTCATGCCAGCTGCCTGATGAAGCCAAACAGGCCTTACTTCACAGATTTGTAACAGAACTTCAAATGCACAGCAGATCTCATTCAAAATCATGCAAGAAAGGTAACAGAGTATGCAGATTTGGATTTCCAAAGCCACCTATTAGAAAAACGAGGATAACTTACCCGATGCCAGAAGAACAAGGAGATTGTGCAATGAAACCACAAGCAGCCAAAAACAAACTGAAACCAGTCTGGGATTTGCTTAATAACCCAAAAGTGCAGCTTGAAGACATGTCACAGCTACTGGCACAGTGTGATATGACTTTGAATCAGTACAACTCGTACATTCAGGCATTGACCTCCTCAAGCGTGATTCTAATGAAGCGTGATGTCAAGGACTGCTGGGTGAACAACTACAATCCACATTTACTGACGGCCTGGAACGCCAACATGGACATCCAGTACATTCTTGATGAGTATGGTTGCATCATGTACATGTTGTCCTACATATCCAAGCCAGAACGGGAGCTGAGTGACTATCTCAAAACAATAGTCAAAGAAATGAGCCCAGAAACAGCGACAGAATGAGAAGAAATGAAAGAGTTTCTTCAGGCTTATTCAAAACACAGAGAGGTCAGCGCCCAGGAGTCTGTGGCCCGTACGTGCAGCTTGAAAATGAAGTCTTGCTCACGTGAGGTTGTTTTTCTGCCAACTGGGGACAACGCACTGAAAATGAGTCTCCCGCTCAGTGCATTGCAGAACAAACCAGCCGATTCTCTTAATGTGTGGATGACGAGTTTTGTCGACAAATACAGAGCCAGACCCGAAACACCAGAGTTTGAGTCCATGTGTCTGGCAGACTTTGCATCCCATTACAGGGTTGTCTATGGCAAGCAGAAGGAAGATGGCAAGCAAAAGGAAGACAGCAAGCGTGTCAGCCTATTGAATGAAATGGGAATGATTCAAAAACGCACGAGAGGGAAGCCTGCAATCATCAGGTACGCACGCTTCTCAGAGAAGGACCCTGAGAACTACTACGGCAGACTGCTTAAACTCTACCTCCCCCACCCTTCAGAGTCATCACTGAAAACTGTAAGGTTCCCAACACACCAGGATTTTTACAAAGGCGCCTGTGTGAGCTTACCAGGAGAAGAAGCAATCCGAGCAGTGTCTGCAATTGTTACCAGCAACCAAAAGAAGTTCGAACAACACAACAAAATTGTGGAACAAGTCTTGGATGACTTTGTAAAAAACGGCCCTGTTGAAGATGCTTGGAACACCTTTGCCCCAGAAGCTGAGTTGGATAGGTTGGAATGTATAGAGGAACGCAAAGAAGGGGAGCCACTTCATGAGAATGAACAAGATGATGTTCCGGAGTATACACGTCACAAACAAACAGGTGGAATTGCGCTTACTGTGAAGGCCCCACAAATGTGCCCTGATTTCCTTCGGAAAATGTACAGAAACCTTAACCGGACACAAGCTCAGACATTCTACTCAGTTTGTGACTGGTGCACTAACCGTGTGCGTGGCCTAAATCCTGACCCATTCTATTACTTTGTCACTGGTGGTGCAGGGACAGGCAAATCACACCTGATAAAGTGCATCTATGCTGAGGCGACAAAGATACTCTGTAAACTTACCAGACTACGTGAGGAAGCAGACATATCCATGCCCAGCGTTTTACTAACTGCATTTACAGGAACAGCAGCTTTCAACATTTCAGGCAACACTTTGCATTCTCTGCTGAAGTTGCCAAGAAGCTTGAAGCCACCCTACCAAGGACTTGGAAATCTAATAGATGAAGTGAGGGCACAGCTGTCAAATGCGGAGATCATTGTTATTGACGAGGTGTCAATGATTTCAAAGCCTCTGTTTGCCTACATCAACTGGAGATTACAGCAAATCAAAGGCAGTAAGAAACCTTTTGGTGGTATGTCAGTACTAGCAGTAGGAGACTTTTACCAGGTCCCCCCGCTGGGAAAAAGTAAGCCACTCTGCGTGTTTGAGGAAAATACCAATGACGTCTGGAAAGACAACTTTCAGATGATCACGCTGACAGAGATCATGCGACAGAAGGATGACATTTCATTTGCTGAGCTTTTGAATAGAATCAGAGTCAAGCAGAAGACTGTCACCTTAAGCAATGATGACAAAGCTCTGCCACTGCCCTAATGACGTGCTACACATATTTGCCACCAACAAAGAGGTTCACAAACATAATGCTGCAACTGTGTCTGTTCTCCATTCAAACATCACCAACATAGATGCCGACGATTACAGAAAAGACCCTAAGACAGGAGTGATGCTGAGGCAACACCAACCTTTCAAAGGACACAAAGACAATCTGATTGAAGGTACCCGTATCATGATCACAAGAAACATTGATGTAGAAGACGGGCTTGTTAACGGGACATTTGGCAAGATTGCAAGAATAATCATCCAGACTGAGAATGGTGCTACTACGGTAAACAAGCTTGGGCTTGTGCTGGACAATCCAAATGCAGGACAGAGATACCGTAACAAGTCGTCTTGTGATGCTGACAACTTGGTGTACATAGAAAGGGTAGAGGAAAACCTGAGACAGAAAGGAGTTGTTCGCAGGCAGTTCCCCCTGAAGTTGGCTTTTGGATGTACGATTCATAAGTGTCAGGGGATGTCGATACAGTCGGCAGTGGTCTCATTGAAATGGGTCTTCCAACCGGGAATGGCCTATGTTGCTCTGAGTAGAACGACTACACTACAAGGACTGTACATAACCGACTTTGATGAGAAGAAGATCTTTGCTGATCCTGAAATCACAGCTTCCCTGGATTCAATGAAGAAAGCATCACTGGAAAGTGTTATGCCCCTCTTAAAGTTTCTACAGACAACAGACAAACAGCAAACATTAACAATTATCCATCACAACACGGAAGGATTACCAGCTCACATTGAAGATATCAAATCTCACCATGAGTTGACACTTGGAGATGTTTTATGTTTCACTGAAACTCATCTCTCAGGCTCTTCTGTTGCTGAAAGTCTCCAGCTGGAGGGCTACAACCTGTTCAAACGCAACAGACACCTCTCGTACACAAACCTTCCTGACATTGCAAGTAAAAGTGGCGGAGGTGTCGCCTTGTATGTCAGAAACCATTTCAAGGCCTATGAAAAGCAGTATCATCACAATGTGACTGACTTGGAGTTCTTGGTTGTCAAACTGGAGTCCCCTGTACAAGCTTTGATCGCTGTCATTTACAGGCCACCGGATTACAGTATTGGCCAATTCCTTACTAACCTGCTGGGCCTCTTGGAATCTTTGGAAATAATGGATTGCCAACCTATAATACTCTGTGGAGATTTCAATGAAGATTTTCTGTGCAGAGAAAAGAAGCCAATATCTGACCTTCTTCACTCAAGAGGATATACTCAACTGGTCTGGGCAGCCACCACAGAAAAAAACACACTGTTGGATCACATTTACATCTCCAGGGTGCAGCAGTGTCTCCAGTCAGGAGTACTGCACAGTTATTACAGCTACCATTATCCTGTGTATTGTGTTTTGAGCAGTGGTTGTGAACACGCTTAGAGCCTGCATAAACAGGGCATGAGTGTTGCCAGGAAACAGTGGTTGTGAGACAGTGGTCATCAAACAGATAAAGTGGCAATGAGGGTCAGTTTACGTGGCCATAGTTATGTGGGACCATTTACAATTAGCTAAACATCATTCTCTATATTTCATGTTCGGTGTACTTGTTAGACACTGAACTCACTTACTCCCCCCCATCCATCACAGACATCTGTCCTCATCATATAGTAAGAGGAATACCGCGCTGTAGTGCACCCAAAAAGGGTACCTGTTCGTGAAATATTGTGAATGACCAAATAGGGGATAACCAAAATAGTGATGAAAATAACTTAGTGAAAAAAAATTAAAAAAAACTACATAATAACAAAAGCAGCCACTCTATGTGAGATACACACACTAATACAACAATATAACAAATATAGCAGCGCTGTAAATAGGAGTAAATACTAGTACCAGTGTTGAATAGGACTAATTGGTTAGAACCCAAATTAAATAACTAACACAGTTCTTGAAACCTAAATCAATAAGTGTTCACTGGACAGTCCTAACACAGTGAATAAAGTCCAAATAAATGTTGTGAAAATACATAGGCTCAGACCCCATTTTTTTAAAGCAGGAAATGTAAAATAGAAAAAATTCCTCCACCGCACCACAGTGGTAGCTGAAAATAAAATGCGCGCTTACCAAACGGCAAGCACAAGGGGGCTTGCGACCTTAACCCGGTCAGGGCCTTTCATTGGATGGGCTTCTAGGAAACGACATGCCACTTCATACAGCCAAAGGGTGATGATACCACTAGTCCACCAAGTCACAGGAAATCACTCTTATCATGCAGATTAATAAAAGACTCCTAGCTGGGGGGTTGTTCTCATTTAGGGGTACCCCGGGAAAAGAGAGGGAAACAACATAGCGTAATCCTGGTTTTGAGGTTTATTAAAAGAATTAAAATAACACTTACAGTGTAGCAGATTCAAATAAGCATAAGAAGCCGGCTGGCTAAAACGATCACCCGTCCTACAGACGGTAGATGCAGCACGTCAGCTCGCCCTATCACACTGTCCTCATCACACTCACCCTCTCCTTCCTGTGCTATAGCCTGCTTGCTGATTAGTAAGACAAAGAAACAGCAAGGAGCAAAACTGCAGAGAAACTGAAAATTTGTAAGGGTTTAAAGTATATGCTTTAATGAATTGCCTTGTATCCAAAAAGTTCAAAAAGTTGACTGTTCAAAATGTTAATGTTAATGTATAACGGAAATATACCGCCAGTTCGCTTGTGATGCAATATATTGAAATTATATGTACACTGTGTAAACTGTTTTTGACACACTTGATTTTGGGACGCGAGTCCGTCAGGTGCTATGCTTTGGCTGGGGCGGAATAAATCCTGGTAACCCTTAAGTCTGTGTCCGACAAAGTCATTTACCGATATTTCTACCTTTTACATCATTAGCACTTGTGCACTTTTTAAATTTGATCAATCAATTGGTTAGTGTAATGTTTACTATCTTTACTCACTACAAACACTCCACACAGTTACTCTGCCCATCTGCCCAGTTCAACCTTTCCACAGTTACTCCAACCACACAACAGTTACTCCAGGCACTCCCCCCAGTTACTCCGCTCACTCCAGATGTAGAGGCAAGAACACTTTTCACAATTTCCCCAGAAATTGTACCTTTTCTAGTTTTATTTTAATTCAATTGTTGTAGAATTTATTATAAGAGTCTTATGATATGAACAGTTCTTGTTTTTATATTATATAATTTTTTATGTTTGAATTTATTTTTATACATGGTTATACTGTGAACTGATTGATAATTTATTTCAATCTTATTTCCGGTGTCACCTTCCTGCAGAGATGCCTATATAGTGTGGTGAGTGATGTCTGGCTCCAGCCTCCTCTCCCAGTCGAAGCCTCTTACGGGGAAACGCTGCGTCGGATGGAGCCATGGACCTGACATCACCACACATCAGCTGGCTAGCTTCACCGCGGCTGAGCTGTCTGTTTCTTTGGAACTTTCTGTTTTACTCTTGATGTCAGCCATCCATCATTTTTTAAATAAAGAATTTTTAAGTACTACACCATGGAGGATCCTCTGTCTATCTGATTTCTCCCTACATGTAATGGGCGATCTCAGAGGCACAGGTCATACGGTAATCCCTGTGCTCGGGAAGGAATGAAAGGGAATTCCAAGCCCGCAAGTACAATCAGCTGTTCCTACCTGCTGAATCAGCTGTTCCTGCCTGTTGGATCCGATATCTGAGAGCTCGTAAGACCCCCGTGATAGGGGTCCACCACATCTGGTAAGCGCCCCCCCTTCTCTTTTCCACTGTTCGGTGTGTGCAAGCACCAGGGGAGATGGAATGTTACTAGATGAAGCAAGGACCTACACAGATATACAGTGTCTGATTGTTTTTACTGGACGTTACTTTGTATTGATTCTCCAGGATGTTATTTTGTTTCTTTTTACATTCATCCATCAGGATCATATTATGTTACATTACAGTGTTTAGGTTGAAGGTGCCTTTTTAAACACTTTTTTCTGACATTTGTAGCACACTTTAATTTATTTTTATTGAAAGGGGGATTGGCAATACTCTGAAAAAGTATAGTAGTATAGGAAGATCACATTTTTATTCCACATATCTGATTACCGTAACTCAGGAAAGGGGGTATGAGCACCAAGTGGACAATAGTTGTGATTGTTTCTGGAAAAGGGGGTAATTGGTGGTGTACATAGAGTCCAGGGAGGATGTTATGTCTACTCCTAGATAAGCCAAAGTGGGAGATCAACCAAAATCTTAATTTTCCCAGAATTGAGCATAACAGTGGAGATTTAAAGTTATGTTCAAGGCCCTAGATTTACTCTCATTAGCCATCAATCCAGATATAAAAGCAAACTCTTCAAGCATGCAAAAGTGGTTTGGTAGGGAAGTGTCTGGAGAAAAGATGTGGAAAAGAATATCATCTGTGAAAAACATTCTTTTGTGCTGTACATCTGTGATCTCAAGACCCCAGATAGACAGGTTAGTGAAAATTGTAACCTGCTAAAGGTTCCAACAGGAAGAGAATCAGGGATATGAGACATCCCTGTCTTGTACTAGTTAACTTGTTTCTAGTTAACTTTAAGTATGTAGAGAAATAGGGTGTGGTTTAAGCTCTAGGCATCATGGGCATTTGGCGAGCATCATAGTTGTCTTGTTACTTTGTGTGTAAAAGTGTTGTTTGTCCGACACAGTTGTTTCTCAGCTGCGTCAGCAAGACAGAGATTCAGTTCTGCTCTAAGTTTGTCGAGGAGAGCTCAACTGCACATAGAGGGGTCGAGTATATGTTGCTAAGAGGCTTGCTCTTGTTCATGTTCTAATTCAGCCCCATGTTTTTCTCTTTGTTTGGTTGAGAGACATAGATTTGTACTATATGTCCCCAAAGTACTGCCTTGTAGGCTTCCCAGAGGGTTACTGGTGAAATTACTGAATTTCCTTGAGTGAAAAATATTGAGAGAAGTGAATAGAAAGGGTCACAAGATTTTGGTTTTAATGAGCAGCAATAAATCACCATCGGATCATTATCTGACCATGCTACAGATAGAATTTTAGCCTTATAGAGTGCAGGAAGCAAGGAGCAATGAACCCAAATGGTGATGTAGGAATTAAGCAGAGTGGATGCAGGGCCTTTGAGGGTCCCCAGTTGAGGAATGTGGAGGTACAGGGAAAGGTTACAGTCGGTACAAGACTGAACATTTATGAGAGAAAGAGTTTAATAGAGAGAGAGAAAGCTCTAGAATATTGATATTCGCCACTATGGGGCAAGCATTTTGTGGGGCCAGAAGACACCAAAGGACTCCAGGGGGTAGCATGTAACTACAAACAGGTAAGGTGGTTCACACTAAACAGAAACAACGAATTGAGCTGTGTATTGCATTAAAAAGTACAGACAGCAAGAGGGAAAGGTATTCGAATTAGATAAGTATTAGGTGGCCTGAAGGAGCCAGGACGAGTAGCTTCAAACGTCAAAAATAAAGACCAAATCAGAAGGCAGTCGAGGTCCGCAGGTATACTGAAGAGGTATAAAAATGGAGCCCCCGACTTGGGAGGTGATATACAGTATGGGCAGCATGAGGGGGCCAACTGATCAGTAGAGTAAACATATATTAAATATATAAAGAGTAGAGATGGGTCGAACACCCCCCTGTTCGGTTTGCAGCAGAACTCACGAACAGGGGAAAACTTCTGCCCAGAAAAGCGAACTTTGTTGCAGTCTATGGAAGTAGAACATGAGAAATCAAAAGTGTCCATTTTCCAGGCTTATATGCAAGCAATAATTTATGTGTGTGAGTGCGCTACTCCTTTACCATACACCACTCTTATTTGTACATCACTTTCCTATTAATGATTGATAATTATTAATAAAATTAATAAACCCCCCCCCTTTTTTCCTTTAAACATAATATTTGTGTTCCACCTACATTACGTATCAATATCTATATCAAAATCATTAACATGAAAATTAATTAAATTATCCCTTGCAAAACATATCAATCTCTATATCAAAATTACTAACATGCAAAGTAAATTAAACTATCATATAGTCCATGTGCAAAAAGTGCAAATTCCTCAATATTAGCTGTGATTTCGACTCTTTACGTGCCGCCATGCATCATCTGTGATTCATTGTGACTTTTATGACACACCACCACCATTTGGATCGGCCACTCACCAGATATTCCTTATATAATAAGCCTTTGGTTCATTAATGGGATAACCACTCCACCTTCAGTACTACTCTCCACCTGCTATACTTGAGCTTTGATATTCCTCATGCAAGATATATGGACAACGATCATTGCGCAATGCCTTTAAAACTATTTATTGTCATAAAATACAAAAAGTGTACACTCACATTTAAAAGTGCCCCCGAGCCGGCACTAAGCTATTCCAGCAGTTAAAGATGGGTATCATTCAATAGCGTGGTCTGCCTGTATGCGTTGTAGGTAATCCCCGCATCCGGCTTGCGCTTCGCCCCTCGTTCCCGTTCATATCTCCACCAGCTACGGACGTTCACGCTCACGTGATTCAAAAACTCCCAGCAGCCTCTACGCGTTTCGCATCATAGTATGCGTCATCAGGAAGCTAACGGGGATTACCTACAATGCATGCAGGCAGACCACGCTGTTGAATGATACTCATCCTTAACTGCTGGAATAGCTTAGTGCCAGCTCGGGGGCACTTTTAAATGTGAGTGTACACTTTTTGTGTTTTATGACAATAAATAGTTTTAAACGCATTGCGCAATGATCGTTGTCCATATATATTGCATGAGGAGTATCAAAGCTCAAGTATAGCAGGTGGAGAGCAGTACTGAAGGTGGAGTGGTTATCCCATTAATGAACCAAAGGCTTATTATATAAGGAATATCTGGTGAGTGGCCGATCCAAATGGTGGTGGTGTGTCATAAAAGTCACAATGAATCACAGATGATGCATGGCGGCACGTAAAGAGTCAAAATCACAGCTAATATTGAGGAATTTGCACTTTTTGCACATGGTCTATATGATAGTTTCATTTACTTTGCATGTTAGTAATTTTGATATAGAGATTGATATGTTTTGCAAGGGATAATTTAATTCATTTGCATGTTAATGATTTTGATATAGATATTGATACGTTATGTAGGTGGAACACAAATATTATGTTTAAAGGAAAAAAGGGTTTTTTTTATTAATTTTATTAATAATTATCAATCATTAATAGGAAAGTGATGTACAAATAAGAGTGGTGTATGGTAAAGGAGTAGCGCACTCACACGCATAAATTATAGTTTTTACCCATTTCAATGAATGTTTTTTTTGAATGCAGCAACTCTAACAGGGTTTAAGAGGATAAATAAGATAACGTTTTTTTGCGCCGGTGACACATATATATTTATATGCAAGCAATGCCCTTAGTCTGCCTTTAAAGTGGCAGCAAAATTACATATCTAAAGGAAAAAAAAAAAGTCAAATCACATTTCAATTGACTCACAGTTGCAATTGCCAGCACATGGCTATTTAAAAAAAAAGAAAGCGTGAGGTCCCCCCACAGTCCAGCGAACCCCACGCCAAAGTTAAAAAAGAAAAACAACATGGGACCCCCTCCCCAAAATCCATACCAGACCCTTATCCGAGCATGCAGTTCAGGAAAGGAGGTACCCCACTTACCACTCCCAACCAGTCTGAGTACACATTATTTATCACCATCCTTTGGACACGCCCTTGTAACAAATTTTTTACCCAAGAACAAACCTTTTGGTCTATACCTGCAGACCTCAGCTTGTAGATTAAGCGCTTATGGGAAACTGTATCAAATGCTTTTGCAAAATCCAGATACACTAAAGTAAGTGCATTCAATAACCTATTCATTGATGGTAGGAGGGTTGTTAGTTCTCCAGTGTCTCACTCTTACTGATCTAGCTGCTATAAGAAAGAATAGAAGGTGGGGCATGGCCTGATACAGGAGTAAGATGGCAGCTTAGACTGAAAGCTCCATCATCTAGGGCTTCAGTTTTGCCTACCATCAGCGGGAAAGCCTCTGATTTACGGTGTGAATATGACGGGGAGAAGCACATCTGCAACCCGGTCCTGGATGGACTCCTCCACACAGCTCAGCAGGAACATACCAGTGATGTTCGGCACTCAGCAAGCTGATTCCCAGGCCGCATCACAAGCCTCGGATAACAGTGCAGCCAGCTACGCTGCCACAACGGCTTCCCCTGGCACATCTGTGGCAGGTATGCGTAATACCCCACAGGTCCCCTCTCCTAAGCATAGCCGACCTTCAGCAGGGGGCCATGGACATAAAAACACCCTGTCTGCGGCAATATCAGACTTAAAAACAGATCTCAGGGAGGTTGTATCTCGCCTGGATCACATGGAGTCGGCAGTCATGACACATGGTGTGGCTATCCAGCAAGTCCAAACAGCCACAAGTGTACATTCTCAACACCTTATAGACATGCATCGACACATGGAAGATTTAGATAACAGAGGTCGCAGGTGCAATGTACGTTTAAGAGGAATTCCAGAGTCGGTGGAAGGTCCGCAATTACAACCAGTGGTCTGGGCCATCTTCAACACACTGCTGGGGAGGCCGCTAGACACACCTGTTGACATGGAAAGATGCCATAAAGTGCTCAGGCCTAGGGGGCGAGACACCGACCCATCAAGAGATGCTGTGTGTTGTCTGGTAAATTTTACAAAAAAGAGGACATTTTACGTTCAGCACGGAACCATAGTCACTTGGAATATGAGGGAGCACAAATACAGATCTTTCAAGATCTCTTTGCCAAGATCTCTCTCTGAGAGATCTTGAAAGACCTACAGCCTCTTCTAAATGTACTGTGGGACAGGCATATCCCCTACCAGAAGCTTCCTTTGTGTTTACAAGTGACGGCTGGGAATCACACTGCTTCGCTAAAGGTGCCTGCAAATATGCAACAATTCTGTGATACCCTTGGCATCCCAGCGGTTAATGGTCCAGATTGGTACAGTGCATTTCTGCAACCTGAACCCTGGATTCCAAACCCAGCCTGAAGATACTCCTCGATCGTAGTGGAACGGGCAGAGGTGCCGGAAGCCCTCGTTCAATTCTCCACTGAGGATTCGCGGAGACATGGATACAGATGAGAGCCCCCGTATTTCCTACGTCTGTTCTGCGCAAGACAGACCATCGGATATAAAGTCGACTAATTGGTGAGCTGACCTCCAGATCATTTTCCTCTATGGCTCTAATTCCTGGATCTCTCTATGCCTACTATCACTGACTGTAATGCTGTTCCTGAGAACCAACCCGTGAATATCTTTTGGGATGTGCCTACTTGCATATGGAAGTTACATCACCCCACCTGACTGTGTGGCTCATGTCACTCTGCTCTGGATAATTGGATCACACCCCCCCCCAGGCTCAAGGGGGTTTATCTCTTATACCAACTTAAAGTATCAGTAGAGCCTGATCTTTTGAAAAGTGTAGTCTTTGTCTGGCTTTCTAATACCAGACAAAGCTATGCCTTCAACTTTATGACTGCCAGATTCTTCTGCTCTGTGCTCTGCCCCTATCACTTGAAAAGGGGGGTTTTCTTTATACAAGGACACAGTTGGGCCTGCAGGAGGGGCTATTCCTCCGTACCCTACTTATTCTGCTACACTGAGACACATGACATCTACTTGGCAGCTATTATGAGATGAACCGACTTTGTGCATCTTTTCTGATACTGCCTTCTACAATGACTGAGTCACTATTCATTCACACACAGAACAACAAGTTGGGTGTGGTAAGGTACTGACCGCCGTATAGTCTCTGATAATGCTGTGGGTTTTGTTTGTTTGGGGTTTTTTTGTACTTTGATTGGTTTGTTCTCAGAGGCCCTATTAGGGCCAACTAAATATAGGTTTGCTGACAGTATGGTATAGAATAGAATCTAGACATGTTGCTGCTTTAAGTAACTATTGCAGGAGCTATAGAAGACCACTGCATTAGTTCTTAATACAACACAGTTTTTTGCTTTATATGATCCTTAATATTCTTTCCTCTGAGACCTCATTATTACTTGCCTTATTCTCATTTAGTCTCTTTGGCCTATATGTTTAGGTGCCGAGGTCTTAGGGGGAAAAAATATATTGGCTTTTAGCCAAACCAACTGCTTAATCGGCTCCTGAGAAGACCGTGCAGGCGAAGTCCTTTGTTTTCTTGTTTGTTATCCAACTGTTATGTTCAATGATCTGGACAGCTCTTAGCTGTATGTTTATATATAGATAAGTATACCTGTTTTAAGTAGTGTGCGTTCAAATGTTATTAGTAAATGTTTGCAATTTTGTACCTGTGTTGGCTGAGGATATGGGGTTTGTGATTGGGCTGTAGATGGGGGTGTCTATCTTCTGGTACTATACCCTGTTGGTGTGTGAAGGGAGGTAGATGACTCTGTCACGCAGCAAAGCTGACAAGTGCAGCTAGTGGCCTTTTGCCTCAGCTGACTTCGTGGTTCATACTGGTTTTCTTTTAAATCCTGAGATAAAGGGTGTCAGGCAGAGGCCTACTCCCTTATTGGGGGTGGGCCTGGTCTGTATCTCTCTATCTTCTGTAGCTGAGGCTTTTTTCCATCCATTTGAGCTTAAGCATGAAGTCCCTAGATGATTGAGTGTTTAGAAATACTCTGGTGTTAGACTTCTTCCCCGCCTCAGAGAGGTAGGTTCAACCTTTGAATCATACCGGCTCCTTTTCCTTTTCCCCTCCCCCAAATCTTCCCTATTAGGTGAATTTGAAGGTCTGAAACCACCTCTGGTATATTTGTGTGACACCCATGTTTGGGGGTCCCCTTCCCTAAGGATAGCATTTCCCTACCTGCTCTTCAGGGATTTACCACTGCTTCCATAGGATAAGTATTTTCCCTGATCCCCCACCTCTTTTTCTTTCTCTTTCAACTACCTCCTTTTCCTTTCTTTTCTTTCTTCCCCCAACCCCCCACCCCTTTCCTTTTTTTCTTTATCTCCTTGGCCCTCTCCATCTATAATTTACTGACAAATTTGTGCACCCTTTTATTATGTCATCGATGATGGCTAGCTCGGCTCCTCTCTCCCTCAAGGTGTCCTCCTGAAATTTGCGACCTTTCAGACAGGTCTCTTGATTCCAGGGGGGACTTCAATATGGCTCTGAATACACTTTTTGATACCTCTACAGGTACCTCCTCACTCCCCTTTTCTGATTTACATCAAGTAAAACTTCAATTGGCCTCTCTCACACTCCATGATACTTGTAGAACTCTCAACCCATGAGAGAAAGATTACACTTTCTTCTCATCCCCATATAACCGCTACTCGAGGTTAGACAACCTTTTCATACGCCAATCTGACCTGTGCTACCCTCATGATGCTACCATAAAGAACATGGTACTATCTGGCCATCATCCAGTCACACTGACTCTACGATTCCCTCAGAGGGAAGTGTCTACTAAGATCTGGAGAATGGATGGTTCCCTTCTTACAGACTTGGGAGATGTAACTACCATTAGACGAGAAATAAGTGATTACTTACAAAACAATGATACACCAGATGTCTCTTCCATGACTAAATGGGAGGCTCATAAGTGTGTTGTGAGAGGCCATCTACTTGCTAAAGTGGCTAGGAAGAAAAGGGAACATCAGAAGTTGGTTAGGGAACTTTCTGACAAGATAACTAAACTGGAGGCTCAACACAAGGGTTCACTAGCTGTTGAGATAGCTGAAGAATTAGCAGATGCACAAACACTTTTGTTGGAAGAATTATTCGTGAGAATACGGAGACACCAGGTCTTATCTCAAAAACTGTTCTATGAACAGGGCAATAAGCCGAGCAGGCTCTTGACCAGATTCACACAACAACACACCCTCACCTCCACTGTGCATCATGTGACTGATGCATCGGGTGTAATCCATTCCAAAAATGAAAATATTGCGCAACAGTTCCAATGCTTTTACAGTAAACTGTATAATCTTAGACCTAGTGAACCAGTCTCCCTAGCAGAGGATACATGCAAGCTGCTGATTCAAGAGTTCTTGGCCCAATATAGTCCTTGTGCCCTGTCTACAGAAGAGTGGAAAGTATTAGAAGCACGGCTGTCATTAGAGGAATGGGAGGTGGCACTGAAGGCCATAAAGCCAGGCAAAAGTCCAGGACTGGATGGTTTTCCAGCACAATACTATAAAAGTTTTGCAGATCTTCTTGCCCCAGGATTTCTTAAGGCCTTCAACACCTTATCTACTAACTCCTGCCCTTCTGAAACCCTGTTAGAAGCATACATTTCGGTAATACCTAAACAGAATAAAGACCCCGCTAATGTTGCTAACTACATGCCAATATCCCTTTTAAACATGGATGTGAAATTATTTTCTAATATTTTGGCAACATGACTAGCTTACCATGTATCGGCCTGGGTTGGTCTGGATCAAGTAGGATTTGTCCCATGCAGAGAATCCAGGAACAACACTGCAAAAGCTTTGAACTTACATCACTGGCTCACCTCCACTATTTGGGAGGGTTTCTTTTTGGCAATGGATGCAGAGAAAGCATTCGACCAAGTGGCCTAGGACTATATGGAGGCCGTATAAGGAGCTTTGGAGATTGGAGCCTGTATGCGTGCCTTCATTCTCTCCTTATATGCCAATCCAAGAGCCAAGGTGAGGGTAAATGGTCACTTATCTAGCGCCTTGTCCATACATAGCAGTACCAGACAGGGCTGTCCCCTTCCCCCCCTGCTCTATATTCTTACGTTGAAGCCACTGCTTTGGTGTATTCGGGCTAACTCAAGTATAAAGGCCATTGAGGTTCACAATAAGGAGTATAAGATTGCTGCTTTCTCAGATTACGTTCTACTCTTTCTTTCAATGTCACTGACATCCTTACCTAATCTAATGCCAGTCCTGGCACAGTTCAAACTTCACTTGAATTTAAAATGTAACTATTCAAAATCTTTTGCACTGAATGAATGTTTCCCTGCCAACCAAACTAGAAAATCAATGCCGGGCCAATTTTCCCATTCACTGGAAAACAGATGCCATCACTTATTTGGGTATACAACTTCCTGGTAAACTGGCAGGTCTATATGACAAAAACTTTTTGTCGGAATTTAAAAGTTTACAACAAGATCTTCAAAGATGGGATGTGACCATCATCTCCTGATTTGGGCGGGCTTCTATTCTAAAGATGACGGTTCTGCCGTGCTTGATGTACAAAATGCAGACTCTTCCAATTTGCTTACTGCCTTCTTTCTTTACAATCTACAAGAAGATGTGTAGGACTTTCTTATGGGGGAGGAAGTTGGCGTGCATTGGATGGGCAAAATTGGTCTTACCAAAGTGGTGGAATTGGTCTCCCTGATCTCCAACGCTATTCTTGGGCGGTTCATTTATCCTAGGTGGTAGACTGGAAGATACATGCTCGATATAAAGGATGGGTAAACCTTGAACACTTAATCTCAGGTTCGGAATTGGGCTCTGTGCCTTGGTTCCCCAAGGAACATGTGCCACATACCCCTGATTCACATCTTCTTATTGGTGCTAACTTGTACGCCTTTGACAGAGTATGCAAAGTTCATGCACTCTCGGCTCAGGCAAGCCCAATCACCTCTGTTAGAGGTAACGCAGACTTCCCTCCGGGAATGAATAAGGACTACTCAGCGGCAGAGTGGTATTTCTTTTGTAGAGGTAGATTCATGCATCAGAGAGAACTTGTGGAACTATCCAACATTGCTTCTTTTCTTTTTTGGTCCTACATCCAATTGAAGCATTACCTAGACAACCCAGAAAACAAAGGAGCATATACTAAGGCCCCACAGTTTTCAAATCTCTGTGTTCTAGCTCAGCCCCCCAGAGCAATGTGATCTCAGCTCTATACACCTCAATGTTTGGGAAACCATATGCTTCTGCGCTCTGAGCATGCATTCTGGGAGTCCGCCCTAGACACAGAGATAGACGCCCAATGGGATCGCATTCACTTATACATCCATAAAGGATCTTTAAATGTAAATATCCAAGAAAATGGATATAAACTCAAAATGCGGTGGTATAGGACACCTGATCTGCTCCATAAATGTGTCCCATCAGTCTCAGATTGTTGCTGGAGATGTAAAAAATAGAAGGGAAGTGTTCTCCACATATGGTGGACGTGCCCACTGATCCAGCCATATTGGCGTGAGGTACATGACATGATAGTACAGATATCTTCACTCCCATTGGAGTTCTTGCTGGCTCAGTATCTCCTTCATCACTCTAAAATATCCAAAAAAAGATACTATAAATCGGTGGCCATGCATATGATCAACGCTGCTAGGCTTTGTGTACCAGTCCATTGGAGATCAGTATCCCCCTTCATTGAAGGAATGGGCTTTGCGCATTAATCATATAGTAGCGATGGAGGAGCTGATCTACAATACACAGAATAAAATATCCAGCTTCTCACCTATATAGGAACCTTGGTTAAATTTTCGGAACTCTCAGTCATACCATGACTTAATACAAGAAAGCACTTGAAATATGTTACTTGTTCCAAGGACCTACCACATGTCACGTCCAGAGGGCACTATGGGCCTAAATTAAAACACATAGTTGTTAGAACTAGATGGAGAGGGTTGTTGGTGGTATCCCCACCCCCTCTTTGTGCCTTATATTTTCTGTACTTCCCCCCCCCTCCCTACCCCCCCCTTTTTTCTCTATGTTTTTGTTTTTGTCTTCCAATAAGTAAAATTGCCACTGGCAGGGGATGTGGGACTGGGGGCTGGTTTGGTTGGCCAGCTCCTAGTTCTCACCCCTCTCACGTTCTGCTAATTGACCTGACTACCAATACTTTGCAGGGCTTACCCCTACAGACAAGTTACTTTATAGTTATCCCGACAACATTCCTAGAGGTATAAGTTACTACAAATGAGAATATTAAGTGGTTAAAGCCTCATTGAGGGGTCACTGTAAGTTTCATACGTATTAGAGGGCAGTTTTACCTTATAATGTACATTTGGTTTGTATTTTTCTTGATCTATATACGGAATATGATGCACTTGGAAGCTTTTTTGTTACCTTTATTTGTAATGCTTGTAAAAAAACTTTCAATAAAATGTTTGTGACAAGAAAGAAGAGAAGGAAACCTTTCTTGGCATTTAATGTTGATCCCGGCAGCATAGAGAGGAGGGCAATTACTGGTAGTCCTGGAATGAAAAGGCTTGTCCCTTGTTCATATATTGCGAAAATCTGCATCCGGAAGGGTAATATTGAGAGGAAAAACTACTAGGTGTGGAGCATAATATTTTATCTGTCATGCAACACAAACAACAACTTGGCACTGGGAGAAAATTTTGTGTAGGATGATGGGACATTTATACAAGCGTGTAAGAATGTTATACTTTTTCTTGTACTCTAATCACAAGTTTATGGGTACTGTGGACTAATTTAAATGGTTTTCCTACTACTTAATACAACATTACTTTTACTCCTAAACTGGTCCTTGTATTTTATAGTCCAGAAGGATTTTTAAAAAGCGGCAAAAAAATCATATGACCTGGGCTTTAAATGTGTGGAACAAAAAAACCCCCGAAAGACTCAGGACATACTGGGTGTCTTGTACCCATCCCAAGGAGTCCATTATCACAGCACCATACCATTTAATGATAGAGTGGATGACCCACCATTGAGGGATGATATAAAGGTAAAGAGGAACCTGTTTATTATGTGACCCACCTGAAGACATCTAAAAAAAAATAAGAATGGGTTTGCATTCATCACATGGTGAGTTTGTAGCATGTTTCATGGTTCCAGCATGTGATGTCTGTTAACATTTGCCAGAAAAATATTTCAAGGTCCTATAATGCCTTACCTTTCAACTGTGATCAGCAGGGTATGAATAGCCAGTAATGGGGTCTTGGTTATGTGCCAGATCCCTTTCTTTAAAAGAGTGTGTTCCCAGCAGCCATTCGTCTGTGGTTGTTGGAGTAGTTTAGGGAGAGCTGAGAGCCTGTGGTGTGCTACATATTCTTGTGTAAGTCCCCCTTCCCCTACACAGGCTTTGTTTGTTTTTAACGAGGTTTTTAATTCTCCTCTTCCTCTTCTATTAATCCCACCATAACCCTGCAAACTACCTATGAGAAGTTTGTGGGATTATTTGAGCATGCAATGACTTGCTGCAGGAGAATGATCTTAGTAATATGCAACCATTCCTCCTTTCAGATACTGAGGATGAGGAAGATAGTGCCAAGATCATAGAGGGAGATAAGAGTTCAGTCAACCAGCAGCAAGGGAATGTTATGCAGTGGAATGGAGCAAGGGGCTGTTATGTTCTAGTATTTGGTGCTTATTGATGGACTCCAGCAATGAGGATAGGTGGATTATAAGGTTGCAGACCATCTGTGGAGCTACCAACTGAAAGTTCTGAGGGAGAAGCAGAATAGCATTAACAAAGGATTTTTTTCAGGGTCAAATGTCTGGCCTCTGCTACCCCCACGCTCAGTGGCCCTTTTTTTAATATATCTGCTGATAACAGTGCCATTGGGGTCTGCAGCCTTTATCTTCAGCATATAAGCTGTGGTAAAAGTACCAGCCATTTGGTTACCATATGCATGAGGAAACACTTGGCTACCATATGCATAAGGAAACACATGACTCTGCACCACAGAGATTGAAGAGAACATCACCTCAATGTGACAGCTCAGCAGCATGCCTTCTGCTCCTCTTTCATTGCTTTATGCACCCCCCCTCCCCATACTCCTGCTATATCCTAAGCAAACTTTGAGGCTTCTAGCTCCTTTAAGAAACTTCTCACAAAGGGTTTCAAGGACTTAGGATTTACCATGTCAAATAAGTAAGATTGACTGGAGAAAAACACCAAGGGGGGTCAAGCAAAGGCTTTAACCTCTGCTAAATTCTACTACACCCAGGCCACCATCACTAGCAGCATTCTTCCTAAAGCAGGTGCACACTTCCTGACACACTGGGTCAATTCTGATGGCTGGGAAGGATCCAGGAAGGAGCAAATTGTTGGGGATGGTGAGACTGCCATGTGTGTTGTTCAAAAGTGACAATGCAGTCTCTTGTACTCCCTTCTCCTCATTGACCCCATCTTTGAAATTCTTGAAACCAGCGAACCCTCCCAATATCCCAAGGGCATATGCCATATCCAGGGCTAAACCCTGCCATGCTGTATTGTTGAAAATTGTATAGCTAGGCAACAAGAACTGTTAGAAATGCAGTGACAACATCCATTGCCTAACAACTAACTCATCTGTCAATGGAAGGAGCACCAGACCAAATTATAAAGTTCAAATGAATTTATTGATTTGCATTTAAAAAAATCCAATGTGATTCAGGAGCCATTTATTAGGGCTACAACAATGCATAATATAAATGTAGATGTGATTGGTATAATCATAAGTCTGGAAACATAAAAGGTCATGGGTGAACTTATAGACATTCATATTCACATACATATTCACACATAAACATACATATACAGTACATACACATAATAATAAAAATAAAGGAATATTAGATGAAAAGTGATTTGCAAATGATTTTTATCAAATCCTACAAGTACCATTGTACAATTAACTAAAATGAATGCAAATAATAAATACAATGAAATTCATCATTATTGCACAGTTCTTGAAAATAGAACCCACGGGTTAAAAAGCTATTTAAAAATGCTTATCTCTTATATGGTGCAACAAAATCTTAAGGGTCTATTCACACCAGCCACTGAGCAAGATCACCTCATCGCATTGTACACTTTTTTTAAAAAGAATCTTTACTGAAAATATCACACAGACATTTCATAAAGTTCAACTTGCTGCATCGCAGTGCGATGTGGTGTATTGGCTGGCACTGCTCTGCGCTAAAAAAGTACTGCATACAATACTTTTTTTAGAATACACTGCCTGCATACCACTAGAGTGCAGTGGTGTAAATGTTAATTAATGTGTCTAAAACTGAAAAGATACATTTTAAAATAGCTGTACTTTGAAAAATAGTGTTGTGAAATTAGACAATTAAGAGGTGCATATTGAGGCTATCTTAGAAAAACCATGTTACAGCCTCAGGTAGCAGAATGCTGCAAACATTTGGATAAATCTACTGGAAAATATATAAATCTGCAGACCCCAAAGATGGGTGGCAGGAAAGAAAATAATGATTCCCAAGTCAACACAGTATTGATGGGGGAATGCCTCCTGCAGCGCTATTGTGTCCTGCAAGTAGAGGAACATGGGGAGCCTTTCCAGCCAGCAGTAATCACATGTAAGGAATCAAACAGTCTGGTTGTATCAATCGACTGACTTGGGTACAATCAGCCTCATGGAACGAATCTCGGCTGGTCCTTGTTGAAGTGTCCAAATTTCGATCCATGTATGGCTGGCTTAAAACGATAGTTAACTCTGCTATTATTGCTTCTTTTTAGGCCCCCCAGGTGGGCTATGCCATAGTGTGCTAGTATGCACAGCATATTATTACAATATGGCAGACTTACCTGCCCCCTAGCGATGTGGTGGGATCGATCGGGTGGGTCCTCAGCACTTCAATCTTTGCCCAGTCTTCCTTTTGGGTTCCGTGCCATTGGCTGTTTAATAGCCCGGGCCGCAATTATGTCACTCCTGTGCATACACATGGGAGTCACATTGCCATGGCATGGATCCGGGCCATAAATGCTTGCTGAGCTGTGCATGCACAACTCAGTGTACATGACAGCTGACAGGCGGGAGGATGCACTTGTGGCAGTAGAGACTAATAGGGTCTCATACATACTGTGTGATTATGGTACAAGAACAGGCTGTGTGGATATGAGTTATTTTTACCTTGTCAGTGGCTCATAATTCAGGACTATTGCAGCATTTTGGCACCTTTTGAAGAAGCAACCAAAATGCTGAGCCTCAGTGAGGCATGGATTAGTGATACAATTCCTCTCACTTTCAAGGCCTGTTAGAAAGGGCACTGGGGCCAGGAGGAGGGCTTGCTGCTGCTTTCTCCTTTGACTACTGCCTCCCATGCAGCAGGAGGTTCAGAGCGAATCTGAGGAGGAGGGCTGGGGTGCTGGCAAGGTCAAGGTCCTCTGATTCAGGCAATTTATGGTGAATGGCATCTGCTCCAATGTCTGCACAAGGAACCTTGGATTCAGGGACTAAAAGAAAGGGACCACTATTGGATGGCCAACCTTCTAGATCCCTGATATATGGGTAAAATGGATGATCTTCTTCCAGCTTCCCAGCGGAAGGCCCAAAATGGTTCACTTGGAGGAGTTACTGAGGAAGAACCACATTGCCACATGTTTTAATGGTGGTGTTATTCACTCAAATGATCAATGTGCCTCAAATTTTCCAAATCCTGAAAGGAAGAGCAGCAGTAGTGATGGCTGACTCACTTTTATTAAAATGAACCAGTCTTGTATTACTAATGTCTACAAAACTCCCACTGCTAATACTATAGACTAAGATCAAGACATACTACTATTATAGTTATTGCTATTATTATTATTATCATCAACTATTATTATCATATCTCTAATTTAATTTAATTTAATTTATAGATTGGTTTACTCTTATAATATGGGCAATTAGCATGATCCAATTTTCCCACCAGCCATTCCGTTTGGATCTGACTTCCATCGGGAACTAGCCCCAGTCAGTGTATCTCATGACTGATGGATGACTGTGTAATGTTGCGTTTAAACCGTCCAACCTTAAAGACCAGGTGAGCACATGTAGTCCAAGTTGTCATCATTATATACTGTGTAATGTAAAAATATTTTTTTCTTATTTTTGTTAATGAATTTATAAATGTATGTTTGATATTATACTAATGACATGTTTGTCTTGTGTAACATAGATGAAATCATAAATGTATGTGGTGCCCTGATAAAGCATTTTGCAAAACATGTTGGCTACCCCTGCATATCTACGCATCTGATTTCATACATCAAGCATCAATTTATGGTCTAAAATATGTATAATGGCTGTGTTGTTTTTACTTGATACTATTTAATTAAATACATTTACATTTTCTTAAACAAATCATTGTCTTTTGTGCTCACCTTAATAATAGACCTACTATCTCAAATTAAAATCCCATACTCTGAGAGAGCTTTGTCTCTTTCCTTTTTGCCTTTTTACAATTATCAGGGATGTTGAGAATTCTGTCTGTTTCTGAAAACTATCCAACCATAATATATATAGCTTTCCATTACCTTTAGGGATCTACTGCAAATTTTGCTAAAACCAAAGAGGAACTAAATTCTGCTGTATGATGGTGGACTCTCATCATAATGTGCAAGTATGTACAGCATATTATGGCACACTTACCTGTCAAGGTTAGACCCCTCCAGGGACATTCCTATTGCCTACTTACTAACTAAGTCAGACCATTCTTTATGCAATTTTCTTTCCTTCAACTACAATAGCGCAATGAGAGGGATTCCTCCATCAGTACAATCAGTGTTGATGGGGCTATTCCTCCCGCTGTGCTATTATATTATGACATGGAGGTTTCCCAGTCATCAAAATACAATGATCACTGTTGGTGCACATAAAAAAAAGACAGGCTGGTTGCATTGAAGTCTATTGATAGATCAACTTCAGTACAACCAGCCTGCCAATAGATGGATCAAAATTTGTCCGGTTCCTGTTGAACTGGTTGAATTTTGAATCGGCTATGGCTGGCTTTAGACACAAAACACCTAAGTCTTAAAACAGCCCAGCTTTGTTAACAGATACATGCACATAAACAGAATTTGTTTTCCATAATTTGAATTGTATACATATTATTGCGCTTATTGCTACACGGTTAATATTTATCTTTGCAATTTTTGCATTTGTATCAGCTGCTCTGGCCATTATTAGAATGGAGATGCAGATGCCCTTTATGGTTCATTTCTGATGATGAATACTGGCATCATAATCTTACTATACTTATTGTATTAGCAAATTTTCATACTACAAACTACTTTACATTTTAGATTCTTTGTAATATCCCCAACTACTTCCCTTCTGGTATTGGCACAGTTTTGCTAGTGTACACTAATATTTAAGGTAATAAAATTTATTGGCATGTAACACTCACTTTTTCACGCTGAAAATAGGGTGCAAATAGTGTGTGCGTGTTATACGCCAATACTTCAATTTTAGCTGCCTCGGAGGGGACAGGGAGGGAACGGGACGAGCGCCATCAGATTACATACAGTGAGAATCTCCTGTTTACTTGGTGGCCTCTGTAATAGGAAGTCCCGTCTCCTGGGCCTCCATTGGACCACTGTTTTGTCTTTCATAGGAGATTCTCACTGTATGTAATCTGTCGGCGCTCATCCCGCCCCCCCTCCCTGTCCCCTCTAGGCTGCAGATCGATCAGGCTGCACTGATGACAATGGTGAGGCTGCTGCATTGATGGCAATGGTGAGGCTGCTGCATTGATGTCTCTAGACTTATGTCATTAAATAAATATTCTTTATTGTAATCCACCTCCACTATTCAATTGCTTCATCTAAAATCCCAACTCCCCTTTTTTCTTCATTGATGGCAATGGTGAAGCTGCAGATGGGCATTGATCAGGCTGCATTGATGGCAATGGTGAGGCTGCAGATGGGCACTGACCTTTAATTTGCTTCAAAGCTCCTTATTTAAAATTAAATTTATTTTCCTGAAACTTCCCTCTTAAAATGAATGTGCGTGTTATACACCTGTGCGTGTTATACGCCGATAAATATGGTAAATAAATGTTCTTGTTAACTCAATCAAATCTGTGGTGCATTTACTGACACCAACCAATTTTCTGTGCAAGTCATCACAATATTTGTAGTGACCTACAGTAACAACTGATAAACTCCTCCTGTGCAAAACAGTGAAAACTTCCACTATAAGTAAAAGTGACTAACCAGTGCAGAACTAATGATATCTTTAATCATAGAAAAAAGATTGGAATGTGCTTTTTTTTACCCTCAAATCTTCCATTCCATCAATCTCATTATAATACTACCACAATCAAAACAGAGAAAGATCCTAACATAGTGTAAAATCTAAAACATAAAATAAATGATATATATACAGTATATCATTGGCGGCTGGTGCTCAAATTTATTTTTTGGGGGGCACAAACAAAAAATCTGAAAAATTCTGAAAAAAAAAAAACATCAATTGCAGTCTCACTGTACTATCAATTGCAGCCACTGTGCCATCAAATGCAGCCACTGTGCCCATCAATTGCCACCACTGTACCATTAAATGCAGCCACTGTGCCATAAACGCAGCCACTGTGCCATCAAGCGCAGCCACTGTGCCCATCAATTGCCACCACTGTACCATCAAACGCAACCACTGTGCCATAAACGCAGCCACTGTGCCATCAAATGCAGCCACTGTGCCATCAAACTCAGCCACTGTGCCATCAAATGCAGCCACTGTGCCATCAAACGCAGCCACTGTGCCCATCAATTGCCACCACTGTACCATCAAACGCAGCCAATGTGCCCATCAAATGCAGCCAATGTGCCCATCAAACGCAGCTACTGTGCCCATCAAACGCAGCCACTGTGCCCATTAAACGCAGCCACTGTGCCCATTAAACGCAGCCACAGTGCCATATCAAATGCTCCCACTGTGCCATCAAATGCTCCCACTGTGCCATCAAATGTTGCCACTGTGCCCCATCAAATACAGCTACTGTGCCCATTTTATGCATCCACTGTGCCCATTTTATGCAGCCACTGTGCCCCATCAAATGCAGCCACTATGCAGCATCAAATGCAGCTACGGTGCCCATCATATGCAGACACTGTGACATCATATGCAGCCACTGTGCCCATCAAATGCAGCCTCACTATTCCCCATCAAATGCAGCCTCACTGTGCCCCATCAAATGCAGCCTTACTTTGCCCCATCAAATGCAGCCTCACTTTGCCCCATCAAATGCAGCCTCACTGTGCCTCATCAAATGCAGCCTCACTGTGCCCTATCAAACGCAGCCTCAGTGTGCCCCATCAAATGCAGCCTTACTGTGCCCATCAAATGCAGCCTCATTGTGCCCCATCAAACACAGTCTCACTGTGCCCCAACAAATGTTCCCACTGTGCCCCATCAAACGCAGCCACTGTGCTATATAAAATGCTGTCAGTGTGGCCCCCGTGCGCCGTCTGTACTTACCCTGTCTCGGTGGAGGTGGGACAGCTCCTCAATGTCTTCTCTTGTACTCTCTTCCTGTCCTCTGCTATGATTGGATGCCTGATAGGTGTCCAATCACAGTGCCTGTCGTTTCAACCAATCAGGTGATGGGTAACAGATCCGAGCACCTGATTGGTGGAGAGGCGGTTTAGTGTTAGGAAAGCAAATATACATTCACTTTTCTAACACAGCTGAGTGACCTGTGAGTGCCCAGCATGGCACTCGCAGGTCACCTTTTTTGATGCCTATTAGAACCTATGACTCTAATTTGGTGCTTCAAAAAAACCCTGCCGCTGTAATTCAGGCACCCGAAAAGGGGACGGGCGCCTGAATAGGGGGTGGCAGCTGTGGCCATAGATAGATTTATTCAATGCATGAATCTATCTTTTGGTGCTAGAGGGGTGGCTGGAGAGAGGGGGTGGCGCCCATGCACGCACCACCACTACAGTATATATATATATATAGATCTATCTATATATATAGATAGATCTATATATATATATATATATATATATATATATATAGATCTATCTATATATAGATAGATCTATATATCTATATATAGATATATCTATATATAGATATATAGATAGATCTATATATATATATATATATATCTATATATATATATATATATATATATATATATATAGATATATATATATATATATGTACATTCTGATGTCAGCACAAATAAACCAGCCCAAGTTTAATTTGCTGCTTCCAATCCCCAGAGCCAGTGTGAACAGAATGACGTCACTTGTCTCACCTAATGCATCTTGTCACTTCTGGACTTTCTCAGAAGAAGCAATAATGACCTTAACAACTCTTTATATACAAACAAGCTTCCACAGCTCCATCTACCTAATTACCCCATTTCAGCCAGTCTTCCCACTAATCAGAGGTACAAGGCTGTGCTGCAAGTATCTTTCCATAGCAACCCATACAGAAAAGGTTACAATGGATGTCCTAATGTCCTATTCCCAACTCTATCCAGCAAGTATAAATGTAATAGATAATTGCTACAAAAAATGGGGTATACAATACTATGCTGTTACAAACTACTACAAAGCTTCTACCTTAAAATAAAAAATCCTTTATATGACACTACTTGTAGGACCTTAAAAACATAAAATATAAACTGTATATGCCAACTACTTATAACAGGGATCCTCAAACTACGGCCCTCCAGCTGTTGCAGAACTACACATCCCATGAGGCATTGTAAAACTCTGACATTCACAGACATGACTAGGCATAATGGGAATTGTAGTTCCTGAACACCTGGAGGGCCGCAGTTTGAAGACCCCTGACTTATAATGTAGGAGACCTATAATTATCTAGTGCAGGTTCTCCTCACTTAACGACCAGGTTCCATTCCAATGACCAGGTCGTTAAATGAATTGATCGTTAAACGAAGAGTCACAAGTAATCAATATTTTAAGCATTCTTAACTACTGTACTGTACTGTATTGTGGAAAAAGGTCTAAACACAAAACTCCAGCTCAATAATGTTGTTTTAATTTGCATAAGTACAGAACACAAACAAAAATTATGTACTGTACTGTACAATACAAAGATGTATAGAGGGACGTTCGGGTGGGGAGAGCTGGTTGTAAGTCTAAATGGTCGTTAAACAGGTAAGCCGTTAAACGAGGAGTATCTGTATACCATTATCATTGCTCCCACCTACATAATACAATAATAATTATACAGATAAATTGAAAAAAACAGATAAAAAATGTAAAATCAACACTCAATTGATAAATAGGTGAGATGGTTGAAAAGGTAGACAAGTTAGTGGGAGGCAGTAAAAAACTGCTCCTGTGAAAGTCTAGAAGTGATGACACACATTGGATGGACTAGTGACATCATTCTGTTCTCCCAGGCTCTGGGCATTGTAAGTTTTGGTGGTTATATTGGTGCTGAATTCAGAACTTTTTTAATTGAGGTGATTGTAGCCGTAATAGTGCACTTGCAACAGAAACAATTGAGTACTGTCCGTGATACTTTTTTATTCGCACTAACATACAATTTTTCATGACAAGCTTTCGGGTATGTCCTCTCTTCAAGATCCAAGCAGTCTCTATTTTTTTATACATTCTGCTAAAACTTTTGTAAATCATTTACATAGTTACATAGTTGCTGAAGTTGAAAAAAAACACCAGTCCATCCAGTTAAACCTACCCTGTTTCCCCGAAAATAAGACCTAGCTTGATTGTTGGTGATGGCTGCAATATAAGCCCTACCCCCTAAATAAGCCCTAGTTAAAGTCCTTGTAGGTCTTATTTTCAGGGTAGGGCTTATTTTTGGGGAAACAGGGTAGGGCTTATTTGGGGGGTATATTGCAGCCATCAATGACAATCACGCTAGGTCTTATTTTTGGGGAAACAGGGCATGATGTGTGTATGTGTTTATGTCAATAGTACGTTGTATTACTGCTAATGATACTGTTTTCATCACTAAAATTTTGTGTATAATCCCCTATCATTCCCTCCAAAAGCTTGTAGACTACTGATTTTAGGCTAACTGGCCTGTAGTTACCATTGATATATTATGGCCCTTTTTTAAATATTGGTGCCACGTTGGCTTTTCTCCAATCAGCTGGTACCATTCCAGTCAATAAAGTGTCCATAAAAATTAGAAACAATGGTCTGGCTATCACCTGACTAAGTTCTTTAAGGGCCCTGGAGTGTAAGCCATCTGGTCCCAGGGACTTATTTAAGTTAAGTTTTTCAAGTCTTTTTCTGATTCGGTCTTCTTTTAGCCATGAGGGTGCTTTTTGTGATGTGTTATTAAAATAACATTACAGTCTTGGTTACTGTATCCCCCCATTTCCTTTGTGAAGACTGATGAAAAGAATTTATTCAAAGCCTTTGCCTTCTCTCTGTCCTTTGTAGCCAAATTCCTTTCATCATCCTTTATGGGGCCAATATGTTCTGGCCTCACGTTCTTACTGTTTATACTGTATACTTTCTTATTTTTTTTTTTTTTTACTCACATCCGCTATATGCCTTTCATGTTCTATCTTAGTCGCCCTGATTGCACGCTTACATTTCTTATTGCATTTTTTGTAAAGTTGGAATGCTGACAGTGACTCCTTAGCCTTGTATTTTTTGAAGGCCTTTTCTTTTGCTTTTTTATGCATTTTTACGTTGGAGTTTGTTGTAACTGAGGCTACTTACAGTTTATACAGTGCTCCCAGCCACTGTATCTCTTTGTGAATGTAATAGCTCATTTGGACCAGCTTGGTCCAAACAAACTATTTAAAGTAGTTCTAAAAGGAAAACAGGTTTCACCTTAAAGCATTGCCTACATTAAGGTAAAAAATGTTCCAGTATTTTTATTGCCTCATCTCTCCCTAAATACTTACCTGAGTCCACAATCGATACAACACTGTGCTGTCTACAGTGGCTCTCTCCCCATTACAAAGTGAGGGGAGGTCCTCTTTTAGACAGTTGTCACTGAAACATGAGTCCCCATTAAATGCTTCTAGGTTTACCATCACTTTGCATCCCTGGGACATTGGTCACCAGGACTAACAGAAAGGGTGGTACTCCCCAGTAGGGAGAAGAAAAGAAAGAAAGAAAAAAAGAGAAGAAGAAAAAAACTTGAATGGGGTTCTACACCTTCCCTACCTGCCTAAAACCTCCCCTCCACCCTCCAACCAAAAGGACCAGGAAGGCTGGGAAACTGGAGGAGTCAGCGACTGCTTTAATTCGCCAGGCTACTGCGGTACTAACAACAACCCCTGGTGGCCCCAAGTTGTTTGGCTGTCTGACAGTGAGTAAACTGCAATGCATGAAGGAGGGCCAACACCTCATCTGTGAGGAGATCATTCTTCAGGCCCTAAACAAGGGGATGAGGGGCCAAATCACAAATATAAGCCACCTCTACCACCTCCAGCAACACCACCACCACCACCTCCAGCAACACCACCAACAACACAGCCACCCAACCCACCACAGCAGCATGGAAGGAACCATGGAAGGAAGTGTTGATGGCCTGGGTTTGGTGTGGTCTGGCAAAAGACGCAGGCTGTTGTAAGACCACAACCTCAGGACAGATATGTCATCTGCTGCTGCTCCCAATATCTCAGAGTCCTGGACCGTATTGTGCTCCCTATTAAAAGGACTCCTCAGGTTACCAATTTTGACAGTCAAATAATTGATGTCTGCCCTGGGGTACATCAATTCCAACTGTTTCTCCAGCTTTGCCTTCCTCTTTATTTTGTCAGGACCCCTATTAAATGTCTAATTTTTTCTTTGACAAATACTTGGCTATGTGTTTTACTTCAAAAAGGACAATTTGTTTGTGAGTAGGCAGGTACATTTCAAAAATACAATGTCAAATTAACAAGGGACACCAACATAGTTGTATCTCTTTGAGGTTAAAAAATACAAGATAATAATGGTGTTGTGGTAACTTGACACACAAAATGACAAAAAATATTATGGAGATCACTAGAAAAAAAACAAAAAAAAAATATTATGGAGATCATGAGAAAAAAAAAACAAAGATTATTCATGAGATCACGAGAAATAAAAATCATTATTCTAGCATTATAAAGAAGAAGAGAATGCACTGCATTGAGAGATTTTAAAATTTGCTGCATGACGAATGTGCTATCTCCATTACGGATGCTAGTTTTACAAAACCGAGCGATTCTGGCTCGTACTTGATTCCGAGCATGCGCGAACTTTTGTGCGCAGACTTGTGCACACACGATCGGACTTTCCGAAAACAAAGTTTTGTTGGCGGAAAATTTGAGAACCTGCTAAGAAACATTTGTTGGCGGAAATTCCGGCAGCAAATGTTCGATGGAGCATACACATGGTCGGACTTTCCGACAACTAGCTCACATCGAACATTTCCCGTCGGAAAATCCGACCGTGTGTATGCGGCATTAGAGTATGTACAGATATATGTAGTAGTACATATATTATGCAGTGGATTTTAACTATGATTAATGCACAATATTACATATTTTGATGCATGTCAGGTCAAGTATGTGTTTACGTCTCAAAGACTTTATGATTTATGCATATTTATGTAAAGATTTCAAAAACAATTTATACATTTTAAAAATGTATTTTAAAAATGTAATGCTTTGGATGTATCCAAATCTCTCCTCAATGCATTGCAGTTTACTCACTGTCAGACAGCCAAACAACTTGGGGCCACCAGGGGTCGTTGTTAGTACCGCAGTAGCCTGGCGAATTAAAGCAGTCGCTGACTCCTCCAGTTTCCCCGCCTTCCTGGTCTTTTTGGTTGGAGGGCAGAGGGGAGGAGCCAGGGATTCGGTCAGTCTGCCTGCCACGGCCTCCTCCTGGCTGAGACTTTCCTGTGTATGAAAATGGTACATAGTTTTAGTTTTTTGTTCATCAATCACACACAATTTTGAGCTCATGACTGTTGCAAATTGAATGTTAACAAATAGAAAAGACTTTCATTCTGACCCCAGCATTTTTCATTCTTGTCCCAATCATTTTTGGCCACTACTGTCTATTGATATGTAAACCACTTTGTTAAATCAGAAATTAGTGATCAATAACATCTAGTTAACATCATTCAATTTTTGACAAGAAATATGTTCAACAATGCTATACCCGGCTCAAGCTTGGCTCCTCCACATCTTCCTGGGTGGAAGACCCAGGTTGGACTTCAGGAGCCTCATCTGATGTTGAAGGAAGTGTGGAAGGAAGTGTGGAAGGAAGTGTTGATAGTGATGGCCTGGGTGCACTCTGGTCTGACAAAAAAAGCAGTACCAGAGCCTGGGTAAATATATGTCATCTGCTGCTGCTCCTGATCTCATGGAATCCTGGACCTTTTTGCGCTCCCTATTAAATGTGCTCCTCAGGCTACCAATTTTGGCCTTCAAATAGTTGATGTCTGCCGTGGGATACACCGGCTTCACCAATTCCATCAGTTTCTCCAGCACTGCCTTCCTCTTTTGCTTGTTGGAGTATTCTCTGCATGTCACTTGCCAGAGACATCGCAGCTTCCTGTACATGTCCAGGAATCTGGGCAGGAAGTCTGGGTCAGCAAATTTATCAACCATTTTCTCTGCAAGACAAATCCTAATGTCAGGCTAAACTCTCCTAATCTTGTCCCAAAATAAGCCTCAATCTCTAAAGCAGTATAGGCCACTGACTACTGATTAGGCATGAGCCGAACACCCCCCTGTTCGGTTTGCACCAGAACTTGCGAACAGGCAAAAAATTTGTTCGAACACGTGAACACCATTAAAGTCTATGGGACGAACGTGAATAATCAAAAGTGCTAATTTTAAAGGCTTATATGCCCTTCAGGTCTGGTATGGATATTAAGGGGAACCCCAGCCAAAATTTTAAAAAATGGCGTGGGGTCCCCCTCAAAATCTATACCAGACCCTTCAGGTCTGGTATGGATTTTAAGGGGAACCCCGCGCCCAAAAAAAATGGCGTGGGGTCCCCCCAAAAATCCATACCAGACCCTTATCTGAGCATGCAACCTGGCAGGCCGCAGGAAAAGAGGGGGGACGAGAGGGCGCCCCCCCTCCTGAACCGTACCAGGCCACATGCCCTCAACATTGGGAGGGTGCTTTGGGGTAGCCCCCCAAAACACCTTGTCCCCATGTTGATGGGGACAAGGGCCTCATCCCCACAACTCTTGCCCGGTGGTTGTGGGGGTCTGCGGGTGGGGGGCTTATCGGAATCTGGAAGCCCCCTTTAACAAGGGGACCCCCAGATCCCCGCCCTGCCCCCTATGTGAAATGGTAAGGGGGTACAAAAGTACCCCTACCATTTCACAAAAAAACTGTCAAAAATGTTAAAAATGACAAGAGACAGTTTTTGACAATTCCTTTATTTAAATGCTTCTTCTTTCTTCTATCTTCTTTCTTCTTTCTTCTTTCTTCTATCTTCTATCTTCTATCTTCCTTCGGTTTCTTCCTCCATCTTCTTCTTCTTCTTCTGGTTCTTCCTCCGGTGTTCTCGTCCGGCATCTTTCTCTGTGGCGTCTTCTTCTTCTCCTCGGGCCACTCTGCATCCATGATGGCATGGAGGGAGGCTCCCGTTGTGTGACACTTCTTCTGACGATTCTTAAATAACGGGGGGACACCTGGTGACCCCGCCCCCTCTGACGCATGGGGACTTGACGGGGACTTCCCTGTGACATTCC
This sequence comes from Aquarana catesbeiana, assembly GCF_042186555.1. Lineage (NCBI taxonomy): Eukaryota > Metazoa > Chordata > Amphibia > Anura > Ranidae > Aquarana > Aquarana catesbeiana. Next base: position 212,520,532 of record NC_133327.1, read on the forward strand.
CCGTGACATCAGAGGGGGGCAGGGTGACCCGTTACATAACCCGTTACATAACCCCCCCCTATAATGCACATGTGAATGTGCTTGGAGTAAAATGTTTTATACTCAACAATGTGTGGCTTCTTCTTTCAAAGCTCAATACCAGTTTTGGGAATAAGTTGGTGTAGTTACAGTGACAATGGAGGGTGTTTACTAAAGGCAAATCCACTTTGCACTTCAAGTGCACTTTCAGTGCAGTTTCAGTGCACTTGTAGTGCAAAGTGAATTTGCCTTTAGTAAATAACCCCCACAGTGCTCTAAAATTTGCCCAATCAGGCCATATTAGGGACTGCAAACAATTAATTAATGGAGTTGAAAAGGATGATTATTTTTATCTTTAATGCATTACATACATTAAAGTGGAGTTTTACCCAAAAACAAAATCATTAATGTGCATGAAATAAATAAAAAAAAAAACATTTGGAGAATTGTTTTTTTTTACTCACCTCTTAATGCCTGTTGCTAGGGGGTCCCTCATAATCTGCCTCCTTACTCACCTCGGATTCTTACGTCACTTCCCTTGGCTCTGGAAGGGAGATCAGCTCGGCCCCTCCCTCTAGGCAATCATCTGGGACACATCACAGGTCCCAGATCATTGCGCGGCCAGTCACGGTGCGTGGCATGGCTTGCGCATGCGCAGTGGGTGCACGGCTGTAAAGCCACAGCCAGGCGCCCACAGTTACAATGCTGGCGCTGCTGAGCAGAGGGGGAGACGAGCGGGGCTTCGATCTCCCGCATCGCTGGACCCTGGGGCAGGTAAGTGTCCAATTATTTAAAGTCAGCAGCTGCAGTATTTGTAGCTATTGACTTTTAATTTTTTTTTTAAGCGGAACTCTGCTTTAACAACAAAAACATTGTGTGTGTCTGTAGCAGACCCACAGCACAACATAATAGTTAGCTGAAGAAGAGATTGTCACCTCATGTATCAAATAAATTACAATTGCACTATTGAAGAAAATGGCCAAAAGTAAAAGGCCATTGGAGAACCTAGAGACAGATAAAAGAAACACAAGCAATAAATCAAATGAAATATGAGTTCAGTTTTTACCAACAAATTTATTTTCAAGAGGTTTTAAACATTATCTGCCCCTTACCCGTGAAGTACTCCAGATAACTTTGCCGTACTTTGCGGGCGTTTTGGGGGGGCAAGCCAGGATGACCAGTTTCAAGTGCTGTCACGTTTTGGTCCGGTGAGCCGGCCTCAGTCGCAACTGAGGCCAGATAGTTGGCTGCATTTTTTCTTAAAAGATTGTCCAAAATGCAGCAGCAAAGAATAATATAGTTTAGTTTATATTTCGCCATATTTATTGAAGTTAGGAATAGCCGGAACCGGCTGGCCATTATGCCAAAGGCATTTTCCACCACTCCTCTCGCTAGGCCAGCCAGTAATTAAAAACCCTCTGGTCCGGGGTGAGGGTCCTCATAGGGAACGGCCGCATAAGATGGTCCCCCAGTGCAAATGCTTCATCTGCTACAAACACTAATGGGAGGACAGCCACATTGCCTGCTGGGGGAGGCAAGCCCAAGCTGTCATTCTGGATCCAACTGTAGAATTCCCTCTGGGTGATGACTTCACCATCCAACATCCGGCCATTCTTCCCCACATCCACATAGAGGAATTCGTAAGTCGCCGTCACCACCGCCAACAACACAATACTACTATACCCATTGTAGTTAAAGTAGTATGACCCCGAGTTGGGGGGTGGGACAATGGAGACATGTTTCCCATCCATTGCCCCACCGCAGTTGGGAAAGTCCCACTGCTGGGCAAATTGGGAGGCCACAGTCTGCCATTCCTGTGGGTTGGAAGGAAACTGTGGAGTCAAACAAGAAAAAAAATTAGTACTTTTGCATATAACATTGCAAGCAGATTAGACACAAACATTCTTGGCCAACATAAGTATAACATTTATTGAAATTAGTATTTAAAGTCAAAAGTACAAGGTACACTTATCAGATTTCTCACCCCCTCTGATGGCCCATTGTAAAAATTGTAGGGTGGGGGCGAGATGTTTTGAACAGATAATGTTCTCTACTTCATTGAGAGCTGAATGCATAAATAATGTGTATTACTTTGGCCAGCCCCTCCTTACTTATACTATTGGCAGACCACTGGACAGGTAAGAAGTGTCATAATCCAAAAATATGAATATACACTGTCCAAATTGAAGCACATTTTTACATTCATTACAAAACTTTAGACAGTACCATTTGAAAGTATTCAGGCAGGCCCTTGCACTACATGCTTTGGTGAATTCATCCATAAATATGACCACAAAAGAGGTAGGTATAGTGTGTATGGGTTTGGCAAAGTCGGCAGAGTATTGGTATCGGTTGACTTAGCGGTTGGGGGGAGGGAGGGATCCAAATGAGTTTTGTCCCCTCCAAAAAAAGACTCTTGCACTCTGCATGAATTTAAGGACAACAATAACATTTGGACACATTTTAGGGGGTGTTTAGGGTAAGCACTACAATGGAGCTGACAGAATACATTGTCAAGTGACTAGACTAGGTGTGTATGGGCCCGGGATAGCATGCTGGGGAGGTTAGTGAAGGCAAATATGCATGAAGGACAAAAAAGGAGCATTAAAAGCTTTCAGCCTGCATGAGGACAAAAAGGACATTCATAGCATACTACAAACATGGTAATTATGGAATGATGAAATAAATACAATACATTAGCAAACATTAAATACATAGAATGTGATGTTAAAGGATAAAACTTACCTTAATATAGTCCTTCTACAGGACCTGAATTATGGCAGAACAGGCCTCTGGAATAATGATTCCCAGAGCCTGGGGGGAGATCCCAGTCATAAACTTAATATTCTTGAGACTTCTCCCCGTTGCCAAGTACCACAAGATGGTGACAAGCCTTTGCTCAGGAGTGATGGCTTGCCGCATGCAGGTGTCCTGCTTGGTAATATAGGGGGTAAGCAAAGCCAAAAGACGGTGAAAAATGGGGTCCGTCATCCGGAGATAATTCCTGAAATTGTCAGGATTATTCTCCTGGATCTCCCGCAGCAAAGGCATGTGAGAGAATTAGTCAGGCTGGAGCAACCAATTCTTGGTCCATGACCTCCTCCTCACCCTGTTCATGGACTGGACTTGGGTCAAAGCAAGAACTCCAACACCAAGCCCAACAATACCATGAGCTCTCCGACGAGAACGTAACCGCAACATGGCTAGAAAATGGTAGGCTGGTCAGAACGAACTAACAGAATGCACGGAAAATCAGAAAGGACCTGAGAAGAACGAGCTGAAAATCAGAAATGAGCAAACAAGAACGCACTGAAAAACAGAAGCGAACTATAAATAGAACGCACTGAAAGACAGGAACAAACTGACAACACGCACTGAAGAACAGATACGAACCCACAAGCACAAACTGAGAAGCAGAAACGAACTGAAAAGCACGAGGCTGAAAAGCACGAGGCTGAAAAGCGCGAATCGTCTCTCACCAAACTTCTACTAACATGAGATAAACACGAGATTAGCAGAAGGAGCCCAAAGGGTGGTGCACTGGCTATTGAACTTCCTTTTTATATGCTTGTCATACGTGTTGTACGTCACCGCGTTCTCACGTTCGGAATTTTTGGCCAACATTTGTGTGACCGTGTGTATGTAAGACAAGTTTGAGCCAACAATCTTGGAACAAAAGTCCACGGTTTTGTTGTCGGAAAATCTAATTGTGTGTACGTGGCATAAGACAAACTAAAATCTTAGAGTCCAGGAAAATTTGAATACATATATAGAGGAGATGAGACTAGATCCCCTGATACAGCTGTCAGTAAAAGGGACACTGTGGAAGTAATTTTGTTAAAGTGGTTGTTAACCCTTTTGTCTTACTTTTATCTATCGGTGAGCCTAGAATAATGCCCTGTACACACGGTCAGATTTTCCAACAGAAAATGTGTGATAGGACCTTGTTGTCGGAAATTCCGACCGTGTGTCGGCTCCATCACACATTTTCCATCGGCATTTCCGACACACAAAGTTTGAGAGCTTGCTATAAAATTTTCCGACAACAAAACCCGTTGTCGGAAATTCCAATCGTGCGTACACAAATCCGACGCACAAAGTGCGACGCATGCTCAGAATAAATTAAGAGACGAAAGCTATTGGCTACTGCCCCGTTTATAGTCCCGACGTACGTGTTTTACGTCACCACGTTCAGCACGATTGGATTTTCCGACAACTTTGTGTGACTGTGTGTATGAAAGACAAGTTTGAGCCGACATCGTCGGAAAAAATCAGTGGATTTTGTTGTCAGAATGTCCGATCAATGTCCGACCATGTGTACAGGGCATAAGGCTTACCTATAGATAGTGGAAGTATCTCCTAAACATGCGCCGGTTAGGAGATATTTCACTTGTAGTGCGCCAATGTCATCATTGCGCTGTGAAGAAATGGACCACCGTGCAGTTTCTTCCCCCAGCGTGTGCCGTGACTGAAGGCCCCCACACGCATGTGCGGGAGTGACATCATGTGGACCTGGCCAGTCAAAGAGCCGGAGTCCACGGCCCCGGAAAGGAAGAGGGGTGAAGATGGACACGGCCTGCACAGAGGACAGTATGGGCTTTGTTTGCAGGTAAGTGCCATATAATGGGCTGGTATGTGATGCATACTAGCCCATTATGCTTTTAATTTGCAGGCCTTGTGGGGAGCAAAAGAGGAAGTAAAACCCATCGGGGTTTACTTCCTATTTAATCATAAATGAATACACTTCTGACATACTGTTACATGAGTTAATTTCATACATTGGCAAACCAGCTCTATTTTTCAGATTTTCTTCTTGAAACAAGTCAATTGGGTTGCTTTATCTTATCGGTATGTTTCATCCTTGAGTATTTAAATTTTTGACAGCAAGTCCTCAGCTACAATGACCAGTTTACACTAGTATGAGAAGCATAAACAATTGAAGTGAACTAATCACTTCCCGCCCACCGGTCGTCAAATGACAGCTCTCGTACTGGGTGGACGTCATATGACGGCCCTCCAGAACGAACGCTCTTGTGCGCCTGTGGGGGCACACATCACAGTGATCGGTGGTACGGTGTGTCAGTCTGACATGATGCTACACCGATTTCGGTAAAGAGCCTCTGACGGAGGCTCTTTACCACGTGATCAGCCGTGTCCAATCACAGCTGATCACAATGTAAACAGGAAGAGCCGTTGATCGGCTTTTCCTCACTTGCGTCTGACATGGACATTCACTGTACTGTTCATTTAAGCACAAGAGACTCCATTTTGTTCTCATTGTTGAAATATGTTCTGTAACCTTCACCTAACACACAGACACATCTCCTACTAAACGCTCTCTACTCCCCCCTCCCTTCTCAAGGTTTTACTTTTGCAATTGTTATGTTCGCTAGCTTTTAATAATATATTTCTATTTGTTAGTTTTTAATAACATCTCACACCACCCCTTTCTTATCAATGTATAAAATAACATGTAATAATAAATTTTGGCACTGAAACACAGTGACTGAGTCCTGTGAATCTGTTCCTGCAGCTGCAGTATTAACTTTGTTTTAGAGTCCTAATCAGAAATCAGTCATATCACGTCTGACAGATGCAAGTAGAGGAGAGCAGATCAGCTGCTCTCCTGACAGGGGGATCTGTGCTGATTGTTTATCAGTGCAGCCCCCCTCGGATGCCCACCCAGGACCACCAGGATGCCGCCAGGACCACCAGGAATGCCACCACACTGGACCACAAGCTATGCCACCCTAGACCACCAGGGAAATGCCAGTCAGTGCCCAGTCAGCTGCCAATCGGTGCCCAGGCAGCTGCCAATCAGTGCCCATCCCCAATACCAGCCAGTACCAGTGTCATCAGTGATGCCTATCAATGTCATCTATCAGTGCCGCATATCAGTGCCCATCAGTGCCACGTATCAGTGCCCAGCAGTGCCACCTATCAGTGGCCATCAGGGCCCAGCAGTGCCGCCTATCAGTGCCACCCATAAGTACTCATCAGTGCAGCCTATCAGTGCCCATCAGTGCCCACCAGTGCCACCCATTAGTGCCTATCAGTGCTGCCTATCAAGGCCAATCAGTGCTTTATATCAGTGCCACCCATCAGTGCCGCCTATCAGTGCCCATCAGTCCCGCCCATCAGTCCCGCCCATCAGTGCCCATCATCAGTGCCCATCAGTGCCCATCAGTGCCACCTCATTGATGCCACCTCATCGGTGCCACCTTATCAGTGCCCGTCAGTGCCGCCTTATCAGTGCCCATCAGTGAAGGAGAAAACTTACTTATTTACAATGTTTTATAAAAGAAACAAAAGAAAAACTTTTTTTTTTCAAAATTTTAGTTTTTTTTTATTTGTTTAGCAAAAAATAAAAAATGTAGAGGTGATCAAATACCACCAAAAGAAAGCTTTACTTGTGGGAACAAAATGATAAAAGTTCTGTTTGGGTACAGTGTAGCATGACTGCGCAATTGTCATTTAAACAGTGACAGCGCTAAGAGCTGAAAATTGGCTTGGGCAGGAAAGGGGTGTAAGTGTCCTGTATTGAAGTAGTTAATGAAAGTTTGCAGTTAATGTAACTTTTGTCCACACTTGTTTGAGATACAGCTTTCACCCTGACAAGGCTAGCCGAGTCCAGTGCTTCATGCTTACTGTAATTCCAGCTTTATTTAAATAGGTTTAGAATTTAGCCTTGAAAGTGATTGTAAAGTAGACTCACCCAAGCATCCAAAAAGTCCTTTTTTTTTTCTGTTGGGGGGGGGTGAGACACACCACACTCTACTTCAGTGAGGGGTGTGGTGGATGCACTCGATTCCTTAGTGGAGTGAACAGTAGAATGGTTAATTTCTTCCCTAGAGTTTTCAGTCTGTGTCTTAATTTTCCCTCCCCTCCTTCTCTGGTTCCACCAACCTCATGTTTTTTAATTGTCAATTGATTTTAAATTGGATTGTACTGCCCCCTTTTTAGGAGGAATGGATATTTTTTTTCTATATAAACTTGATTTTATTGTAAACCTGTATGCTATGAGGAAGGCTCCGGCCAAAACACGTTAGCACTATAGATGTAGCACTGCTGTTAATGCCAAATAAAGATTTGTAAGAAGGAGCAATCGTGTTGCCAGCATTTTTCTTGCTTGTAAACCCTGCTTTGTTATTTTTACCTACAGATAAGCCTATGAAAAGGCTTATCTGTAGGTAAAATGAATATCTCCTAAACGTGCACTCTTTATTAGATTGTCACCCTGCATGCAGCCACTGACGTCAGCGGTGCATGCGCTCTGAAGGTACAGTGTACCATGCTGGACCTTCAGAGCTTCGTGCCTGAACTGAGGGCTCCCATGTACATTAGCGGGAGTGACATCATCCGGCCACTTACAGCACCAGAAGCCCACAATCTTGGAAGAAAGGACGAGAGAGGATGTCAGTCCTCTCAGCTGTGACCAGGTGCATACAGTATGTACAATGGTATAATGTCATCTACTAACCATGTAGCATCTGATATTAATTCCAAGAATGAACCTATTACACATTATCACTTACCATCTAATATTTCTTTATCTTCATTTCTATGCATATGCTTCTTTGACCCCCCAAAAAGCATTGGCTGTTTTTTAGTACAAACATATAAATTAATTTGGACTCTTATCCTTTAGTCTGATGCTCCCTCCATTTGTGCATATTTTTCCTTTTAAAAATGTAGCACAGTCCACAAGCACAGGAAGTTATCAGTTGACAAGATTTCTGGCAGAATCAATAGGTACTTTTTGAACTAATTTAACATTTATAACAAATCACTTTCAGTGGTATATTTAACAGACCAAAAGAGAGTAAATAATAGAAGTTCATTGTTAGGGTTTATATACCCTTTAGTTCTTCTCTACTCTATTCAAGACTAAAATGGCTATACATATATTTTAGATCTATTATTAACATTGTTACATTCTAAATTGAACTCAGTAATAAAAATGAAAGACAGGACACATTTTATTTATACATCTGTAACCTGTTGAGAGATGTGCCAAGTGTGTACAAGTTGTTCATCTTTACCCCTCCAGCACCTACTTAAAACAGAAATACTAATTCAGGGTGGGCCGACCCTTTACCATGTTGTTCTAAGACCTCAATTTATCCTAAGGCTATATGCTGTAAAACAGTAGATATATATTATTGATTTGGATTGTTTGATTCTCTCTATCAAATTGTTAGAATTTTTCTTTCTCTTTCAAGCCTGCCTTTATTTTACCTCATCTGAACCATACTTGCTCACATCTTGCTGATCTACTGGTTGGTCAAAGCAGGTAATATCTTTACATTTGACTTCCTTACAAACTAATTTCTACATGTTCATTGCGGTTTTGTTTTTCTGATCACTGCTGGTTACTATAGTCACAGATAATGATGAAAGCTGTTTAGTGTTTTACTTAATGTGTCCTTTTAGAAACTTTGTAAAGGAATGAGTCATATAGTAAAAATATTACTAGACTTTAAAGATGCCTAAATTTGAAATAATAGGTTATTGCCTAAATTTGAAATAATAGGTTATTTAATATATAATATGACCGACATACATAACATTTTTCATTTGTTTTTTTACTATGGTTTTACTAACTTAATATGTCAGCGTATGGAGGATTTTGGAACATTACAATGTATTCAGAAGAGTTTTGTCAGAAAACAAATAAGACCAAGGTCAAATAAACATTAGAACAAAGACCCTTCCTGCTTTCAAAGAAGCAAATCATTACACTTTTTAATGTATACATCCAGTACCAGACATTTGAGCCAAAATTGTATCCGCTATCCTTTAAACACTAATGCCCTGTACACACGGTCGGACATTGATCGGAAATTCCGACAACAAAATCCATGGATTTTTTCCGACGGATGTTGGCTCAAATTTGTCTTGCATACACACGGTCACACAAAGAAAATCCGATCGTTCTAAACGCGGTGACGTAAAATACGTACGTCGGGACTATAAACGGGGCAGTAGCCAATAGCTTTTGTCTCTTAATTTATTCTGAGCATGCGTGGCACTTTGTGCGTCGGATTTGTGTACACACGATCGGAATTTCCGACAACGGATTTTGTTGTCGGAAAATTTTATAGCAAGCTCTCAAACTTTGTGTGTCGGAAATTCCGATGGAAAATGTGTGATGGAGCCTACACACGGTCGGAATTTCCAACAACAAGGTCCTATCACACATTTTCCGTTGGAAAATCCGACCGTGTGTACAGGGCATTAGAGTTGCTATTTTTTGAAAGTAAGTATCACCAAAAAGCAAAAGAAACCTGGCTGAGACTCAACTCCACAAAATCCTATTATGAAAAATATATCAATATATCCTACAGCATATCTTGGGGCAATCCAGCAATTCCATTCACATGTCATAAAACACACCCTTTTGTGTTAAAATAATCATGGGTCACATAAAAATACAACCAAACACAACTGTTAAAAAACTTTGGCCAAAATATATTGTTAAAAAAACTTGAGCAGCCTCTCCCTCTCAATATGTTTTTCTATATATGTATTAGTATTTATAGGCATAAAAACCTATAACATGAATATAATAGATCCCCTATGTGGTTTATAGTGGACCCAGACATATTACAAGGCATAGACAAGAATCCCATTTCCTGGGGATTGCACTTGGTGTTGTGCAAAGGGTGCTGGTTCAAACTGTATTTATCACTAGGGATGAGCCCGATGTTCAAGTCGAACATAAGTTCGACTTGAACATTAGGTGTTTGCCTGTTCGCCAGACAGGGAACAATATGTGGTGTTCGCGGCAAATTCAAAAGCTGCTGCAACACCATTAAAGTCTATGGGACACTAACATGAAAAATCAAAAGTGCTAATTTTAAAGGCTTTTATGCAAGTTATTGTCATAAAAAGTGTTTGGGGACCTGGGTCCTGCCCCAGGGGACATGTATCAATGCAAACATTTTTTTTTTAAACGGCCATTTTTTTCAGGAGCAATGATTTTTTTTAATGCTTAAAGTGAAACAATAAAAATGAAATATTCCTTTAAATATTGTGCCTGGGGGTGTCTATAGTATGCCTGTAAAGTGGCGCATTTTTCCCGTGTTTAGAACAGTACCACAGCAAAATTAAATTTCTAAAGGGAAAATTGGCCTTTAAAACTGATCGCGGCTGTAATGAATTGTCAGGTCTCAGCAATATAGATAAAACTTGTTGAAAAAAAGAGCATGGGATCCCCCCAGTCCATTACCAGGCCCTTTGGGTCTGGTATGAATATTAAGGGGAACCCCGAACCAAAATTTAAAAAACAATTGCGTGGGGGTCCCCCTAAAATCCATACCAGACCCTTCAGGTCTGATATGGAAATTAAGGGGAACCCGGTTACATTTTTTTTTTTTTTAGTTCCATCGGGCGGCGCGAACTTACGTCATGGGACATTTTTATTTTTTATTTTTTAATAAAGGACTTGTCCCAAGCTGTCTCTTGTCTTTTTAACCATTTTGACACTTTTTTTGTGAAATGGTAGGGGTACAATTGAGTACTCTGTTACCAATTCACACAGGGCGGAGGCTGGGATCTGAGGGTCCCCTTATTAAAGGGGGCTTACAGATTCTGATAAGCCCCCCACCCACAGACTCCCACAACCACTGGGCAAGGGTTGTGGGGATGAGGCCCTTGTACCCATCAACATGGGGACAAGGTGCTTTGGGGGCTACCTGAAAGCACCCTCCCCATGTTGAGGGCATGTGGCCTGGCACGATTCAGGAGGGGGGTGGGCGCTCTCTCGTCCCCCCTCTTTTCCTGCAGCCTGCCAGGTTGTGTGCTCAGATAACGGTCTGGTATGGATTTTGGGGGAAACCACTACGCCTTTTTTTTATATTTTGGCAAAGGGTTCCCCTTAATTTCCATATCAGACCCAAAGGGCCTGGTATGGATTTTAGGGGGACCCCCACGCAATTTTTAAAAAAATATTGTTTCGGGGTTCCCCTTAATATTCATACCAGACCTGGTACTGTTCTAAACATGGGAAAAATGCGCCACTTTACAGGCATACTATAGACGCCTCCCAGGCATGATATTTAAAGGAATATTTCATTTTTATTGCTTTACTTTAAGCATTAAAAAATCACTTTTTAAAAAAAATGTTTGCATTGATACATGTCTCCTGGGGCAGGACCCGGGTCCCCAAACACTTTTTATGACAATAACTTGCATATAAGCCTTTAAAATTAGCACTTTTGATTATTCATGTTTGTGTCCCATAGACTTTAATGGTGTTTGTGTGTTTTGCCAAATTTTTTGCATGTTCGCATGTTCTGCTGTGAACTGAACATGAGGGTGTTTGGCTCATCACAATTATCACAATGTGGATATGTTCATCAATAATCTGATTAGGGTAAGGTCAGTGGACAAGGATACCATTTAAGGGGGCAGGATCCTGAATCCACAACTTGTCCAGTACTTTATGAATGCATATATGTCATGCTTACTGCCAAGCATTAAGGCAAAATGTCCCGCATTATAAATTCTGTATAAAATGGAGAGTAAGGCTAGAATCTGCTGTTGATCAGGAACAGATCTCGTATCCACCATATAGGTGTATTATTCATATAGCAATTGTACTCTTTATCCAGTGGTCCAACCAAGCCTCCCTCAGTTACATGCATGAGTAAAGTCCTCCATGTTGGATGCTTAAAGGGTGCAGGTAAACCAGCCACACATAGCACACATAGCCAATGGCTCAGGCAATGTATGCATGACTAAGCCCATATAAAGACACTCATCAACAACAACGGGTATACCTATCAATCCAGGTCAGAACGGTCCCCAATGAGGTACTGTATTAGAGGGCAGGAATGGTCAGAAAAACAACCTGACAGGTTTTGCCAGTTGAACCACAAGTCTTGGCTCAGAAACCTTTTAATAAAGAACCATACAAACACAAGTAAATAATAAGAAAAATAATAATTATAACAACTTTTTATTATGAATTAAGTTATATTATCAGTGTGCTGGATTGTCACCAAATCAATTAATTAAACATTTAGAAGGGCATTAAAACACAGGCTTTTAATAAGACTAGGTAAACTGGTTGCCCCTAATTTCCATATCCATCTTGCCTCCCATAACACTTGCTGGTCAAATTTGCCCCCTTTAGTACTCTGTGGGACATCCTCCAAGACCCAAATTTTATAAAGAATTCAAAAAAGCATGAAATCAGCATTATAAACATTATCCATCATCAGATTTTAAGTTGCTTACTATAGAATTGACCCTATTTAAAAACCTTGCAGGTCAAGCATGTCTTATTATTTTGCCAGGACAAATGATATGCATATTTAGCCTTTTTATTTTGTAAAATTGGTGATGTGTGTGGTGCAAGACATAATTTAAAATTTCCCACTGTTAGGCTCAAACAGCTTTGTCACTGGAGAGGTCATGCTTTTCTTTTAGATTTATCAGTCATATTAGCTTCTACAGCCAGCCTTCCATGAACTTTTAATTAAGTAAACAAGAATATAGAGCTGCAGACAAAGAGAAAGATGGGGGGCATAGTGTTTACAGTTTTGAACTTTGGGTGTAATGTCATGTTTTAGCTAGTCACAGTATGGTTTGAGCTTGTCTAACTTTTTGAGGTTCTGTACAAGATCTTGAAGGCATTTTCTCACAATAGAGGATAATTAGGAGTACTTTTACCTGTTGGGGGTTTTCCATTTTCCTGGGTGATATAAATTGCATTCACATTGCACCAAAGCTTTGCAGTGAGGAATTTATCAAAGAAGGAAGCATTTCCTTTACATCAGTATGCAAGCCATGTGGTGCTTCCATGTGCATCAGAGTGTACACCCAAGGTTTCCTGGTAGTAGCCATAGTGTGTCTCTTCTAATATATGTTGATCAATCCCATGCCAAACATTCAAGTTAGAAAATATGTATTTTCTTATGATTTTTATTTTTTAACCACTTCAGCTCTGGAAGATTTTACCCCCTTCCTGACCAGAGCACTTTTTACAATTTGGCACTGCGTTGCTTTAACTGACAATTGCGCAGTCATGAAATGCTGTACCCAAACAAAATTTGCATCCTTTTTTTCCCACAAATAGAGTTTCCTTTTGGTGGTATTTGGTGGTATATTCTTCCACATATTTTTGATAGACATGTGCACACTGAAATATTTCGTTTCGGAATTTCGTTTTCATCCGAAAAATAAGTTTATTTAGTTACTCCCGAAATTCGTTTTTATTTACTTAGTTTCGTTTAAAAACGCATTAGTCCGAAAATCTGAAATAATTAAGGTCAAATCTGTCATTGAAGGCTTATAGTGTCTGTTGAATGTTCTAAGAAGATTCGAACGAGCAGCTAAACTGTACGACTCCGCAATCGTACTTTTCCGGTCGAATGTTCCACCTACAAGCTATAGTAGAATTCCAATTTTGTATGACACTAGTAATAATTATATTTATTAATTATTATTACTAGTCAACCAACATTAGAATTCTTCTATAGCCTATAGCCTATGGGCGGAGCATTTGACCATAAATGTCCACTCGCAGCGACTGCTTCGTCAAATCTTCATCTCGAATCTTTTCTCTCTATGTCGAATAATCTTGGACTAATAGAGTTAGGTTGGCACATTCAACCTTTTTTGCTACTGTCTCTATAATGGAAGAGTATATATGATGGGGAGCACCGAAACTATATATACAGTGGGCTAGATAGCATCTAGATATTTATGCTCAAACAAACTGAATGTGAACACTGCAGTGTACCATACACAAAAAAATATAAAATAAAAATATATGTATCAAACTTGCATATTACAAGAGAATGACTACCATCCAATCTCTGCAAACATAGCACAATATTATTTTTGTGAAAAACAATAAGAAAATTCTAATGCTGAAAAAATACTAAAATAAAGTCCACATGCAATTAAAAATGGTGGACATCAATATGCATTAATCTTCCGCTGTATCAAAATAACACAAGATGAATGCATATAAGTGAGTCTTCCTCTGTGTGAATAAACGACCTTCACCAGCTGCATAACACACCCTATGTGCTCTGTAAGTGGATGTCTGCTTACCAGAAGATGTTGACCTTTTTAATTAAAAAGAGGTCAATTATAGCTTTTAGCAAGAAATGGCTTGCTACCATGATGTGGATTTACGTACGTCCTGTTGAAGCTACGTAACAATGATGTTGCGAAACGCGTCGACGTAATCAAGATGTGCGGACGCCGACACAGCCATCTCCCGCAGTGATTTGGAGATGGGGACTTTTCTCAGTGGAAGTTTGAAACTTTTAACCGCCATACATACGGGGAAATAATCCACCACACAAGCACAGTTGCAGTCTGCATCCGCGAATGAGAGGATTACCACTTACCGAGTGCTTGGAGAATGCAGCAAGTCACGGCTGGCACTGACAACATAGATAAGGAAGTCACGGAGCAGTGGAGCAACCGCAAGATATGAGATACAGCTTTGATTCTCGCACGACAGAGAGGTGGTAATGTAACCCCTTCAGCTCCTAAATGCAGTTGTTATCTAAAATCCCTGACAATTGAAGTGGCATGGCCCTGATAAATGTGGACAGCAATTTACAACACAGTGACATTCAGCTTTGCATGGGTTTCTAGTATACCCTTTAAATACCAACAGTCCCGGGAGATATCTGGTCATCCTGAGATGTCATGTGATTTGTTCCTGGCACTAATAGCATTTATCATACTGTGCGGTTTCTATATTCCCCAAACTCTACAGAGACTCTCTGCTTTATATATCCATCTTACAAATTACAGGAATGGACTTTTGGTAAAATTCACGATTGATGCATGCGCATGCCATATACATTCAAAAGTCCCCCTGACCCATTCATCTAGCTGCAGTTTCTACATAGCTATTGTGAATGTTAATTAGCGAGTTTTTTTGAGTTAGACAACAACCTGTTTATATCTACTCCACTTTCCCCATCTCCCCGGGGGACCACGCATGCATGAGGTTCTCTTGTTATTTTTCAAATATATTATTTTTTTCTTTTTGATTTGGCGATTGGCCACAGGGACCTCATGCATCTGTGGGATCACAGGCGCCTGCACTTTATGGTCTTTTCTATGTGTTTATATGTGTGTTAGTGTTTGTTGTTTGTGTGTTGCTGGTTAATGGGCTCACCCTGTGCTGATTGCACTGGATGAGCCCATTGATTTGTGTCAAGGTGGATCAGCTCCATACATGTGTCTTATTGTCAATGGTATAGTATTTTGTAATTTTTAGATCCTTCTAATAAACTTTTATATTTTTACATACATCATCCCCCCTTTATTGCCCATCATATCCATAGTAACCACTTTTTGGACCGAGGGAGATCACTCCCTTGTGCTTCCCCTTGGTCCTTTCCCTTGTTAGCATGATGTGGATAAGCCTTGTGGGTAACCTCTTCCTCTCCCCCAGTAGAAAGTCAGGCAATATATAGAAGGATACAAGAAAGTCCAAAATAGTGTAATCCCATTTATTAATATTATTAAAAACAAGAAAGCCAAATGGCTGCTTAAATTAGGAGGTGCCCTCGCCCGGCACTGAGGCTATACCGCTCATCTAATATGAAAGCTCTGCTCTGTGTGTATGGAAACTGATGTGCTTCACCCTCAGCTGCTGACAACCACAGGGACCGGAAAGGAATGAAGATTGTGTAACCAGGCACACCTGGAGGAGGCGTGCCTGGTTACATAATCTTCATCCCTTTCCGGTGGCGGCGATCTGTGATTTTTAGCGGTATTGCAACATTGCGGTGGACAGATCGGACACTTTTGACACATTTGTGGGACCATTGACATCTATACAGCGATCAGTGCTATAAAAATGCACTGATTACTGTGTAAATGTCACTGGTAGGGAAGGGGTTAACACTAGGCGGTGATCAAGGGGTTAAATGTGTGTTCCCTCAGTGTGTTCTAACTGTATGGAGATAGGACTAACTAGGGGAAGAGACCCATCATTGTTCCTACTTACAGTAGTAGGAACAAACAATAGATCTCCTCTCTCCTGATGGAACAGGGATTTGTGTGTTTAAACACAAGGGTCCCCTTATTGTTAAAGGGGGTTTCCAGATTCTTATAAGCCCCACACCAGCAGACCCCCAAAACCTTCAAACAAGGTTGTGAGGTAGAGACCCTTGTCCCATAATGATTAGACTGTGTAGGCTGTGCTGTGCATTAAACCCCTTTACACTATATATTATACTATATTGTATATTACATACTCCTGATCAAAGATTTTGATGATGATTTGCTAAATAGTATAAAATTGTTTTAACAAAATATTTCTTTTAAGGTTTCAGACAAAGTTGTATTTATAAGTTTATATTCTCTGTGCAGAAAAGCCTATGTAATAGCCTATGTAAGGTGATCCTTTGTGCTGAAATGTATGTAAGTCTGTGAGACTTTCTTTTGGCACAGTAATTAAAATACAGTTTGCGAGTACAAGGACTATGGCTGTTGTACAGTGTATACAGTGGATAGGCTCTGATTTGATCGAACCATCCACCTTTATCCAAACTCCCACTCTTTGGCATGATCTATCCATGGCCACTGTTCACTGTAGCAAATATTATTCACCTCAGTGTCCCCATAGTTGTCCCGAGTATTTCAAATCCCTAGCAACACCACTGCTATGTGTTCAGAGAGCTCACAAAGTATAGGGGTTTTATTTGAATGTGTTTGTGCTATATTTACCAGTTGTATGTTCACAGTCCATTGGGTATAGAATATAGCATTATTTATAATTCAGTGACATCCATATTTCCTACTAGTTCAGTGTCTAGTTGGCTTTTTGCACTCATAGAAATAAAGGAAATATGAATCAATGGGACATTGCTGATCCTGACTGAATTTGTCTTCTATTAAAAGAAGTTGTAGGTACAACAATTTTCAAAGTCTGGAAAGTAATATATGTAATGCTTACTCCAGAAGTAACATCTAGCAACATTCTGCCTAATAAAGTAAGGGCTCATGATAATCCTGTGTCCAATTGGATACTGTAACTGTCGTAAAATGTAGGCATCTGGAAATATTTACTGACCTTTCAATCTGTTTAAAATTATGGCATAGATAAGGGCCCAATGCTGGTAAAATGGTAATTTAAAAGTCCTTATGTACAATGCATACAATCCCCATTGCATTGTAAAGCATTCAAGAATCATTTTGCATTTATTGGCTTTTAAACTGTATTTACAACTCTGAACTAGATGTCATTAGTTGTCAGCTGTTAATTGTCTTTAGCAAAAGACTCTAATGAAAGAATGAATCCCAAGATTGACTGTGCACTAATGGCCACCATCATACTAGTCTTTTGTGGTTACTGCCATTACTGTTAATGTGTGTAACACAACAAGCTCCAATCCTTGGGGATCCAAAGGCTTGGTAATGCTTGCTAAGGAATATGTACTTAAGCCCTTTGTTAAGTCACTCATGCTGCACTTTCAGGTAATTGAAGCATAAACAGCTAAATATACTAATATGAAGTGATCTGTCCAACTGATGTGTCTTGTCTTTAGTGATTTATTGGCTAATAAGCCAGTTTTTAATAAGCATTAATCAAGTTGAATAGTAAGGGCATTCATTTGCCATTCATTTGCCGAAAACATTCCTGAAATGCCCCGTACACACGGTCAGACATTGATCGGACATTCCGACAACAAAATCCTAGGATTTTTTCTGACGGATGTTGGCTCAAACTTGTCTTGCATACACACGGTCACACAAAGTTGTCGGAAAATCTGATCATTCTTAACGCGGTGACATAAAACACGTACGTCTGGACTATAAACAGGGCAGTAGCCAATAGCTTTCATCTCTTTATTTATTCTGAGCATGCGTGGCACTTTGTGCGTCGGATTTGTGTACACACGATCGGAAATTCCGACAACGGATTTTGTTGTCGGAAAATTTTATAGCCTGCTCTCAAACTTTGTGTGTCGGAAAATCCGATGGAAAATGTGTGATGGAGCCTACACACGGTCGGAATTTCTGACAACAAGGTCCTATCACACATTTTCCATCGGAAAATCCGACCGTGTGTACGGGGCATTAAGGTTAATTTTTCATATATCCATACCATAAAGAAAAAAAAAAACATAAGGGTCACTATACACAGATTACAAAATATCTGTAGTGTACTTATAATAGGAATTTATTAACAGTTGTTGAATACTATGAGAGTAGATTAGGATGTTATCAAAATAAAGACATTTAAAATTATGTTGGTATTAATGAGGTAGCAATATTTTCAAGTACATAACTGACTTCATGTCCTGTAATCCATTTTGCATGCAGTGGCAGAATACACAGAGCAGTAGGCTGCACAAAAGAGTTGCTTAAAGCTGATCTCTAGAAAAACTGTTAAATGCAAAGTTGAAACACTGTATACATGTATATAAGAAACCTAGTTTACCTACTAAAGGATTTACATTTCTTTGCTTTCAGTCCTAAAATTTACACATTTCTGTCACACAGCACAATCAGGACATTACTTTCTCTGTTACAAATAATGAATACAGTGGTTTCTTCTCAACATCCCAACCCTCTGACTGGATAGTGAAGGAACAGCAGCAAACCAATGAAGCAACCCCTCTGCTTACTCTTGTCTCTCATCCTGTTAGCTTTTGCATTGTCAGCAGATTGGCTCCAAGTACTCATTGGCTGCTTAAGGCAATATGATCTGGAGCTTACACAAAGCTAACTCACTTCCAGATTCCAAATGTAGTGGTGAGGTAGCAAAGGGAAGTTAAAGGCATGCTAAACATTTCTCCTGCATAATATGTTCAATAGTCATTAGGGATGAGCTGAACATTCAGCTCAAACTTTAAGGACATTCAGTGTGAATTCCTCCCACCAAACATCCCACAATGCATTGCTTGAGCCACCATTGCTTGAGCCACCATACAACTACATGACCTCTGGTAGTTAACAGCAAAAGTAAAGTTGCAGCCTATAGACTATACACTTATCCTGCAACCTTTTTTCACTGTGCTGGTGGATTTAGTGTGAGTGTGAGTGAGGGAACATTCCAATAGCTGTCTACTAAGAGACGATACCTGGATGGATCTGTTTATAGGAAGTCCCTAGGATCTGCTAGGTGAAACATAGGAAAACGAAACAGGAAGGGGGGAGGGTAGTAGAATAGGGCTTAAAGGGGGGGGGGGGCATGACTGAAGTAGAGACTATTGTGGAAGTAAGATTTACAAAATTGAATAGATATTGAATAAACAATAATGGGGGTAGAGCTGGTGGGCTGAGCTAAAGTCCACTAGATGTGGGATACCCTTTGGATGGAGAGGTTACCTCTTTAGGATTGGGAGGGGAGAATCATAGTATGAGAAAGAGTATTGGCTGAAATTGGCTAGTTCCTCTTGAGAGAGTGTTGAGAGCATGCATGGAGGCCATTTGGAGTAAAAGCGGGCTTTGGTTTTTTCCTGTTTGAAGTCCGTGTTTAGACGGTCCTTAAATAGGAGATGTAGGAGCTCACGTTTGATTTGGGTGATGTTGGGGCTGTGAGAGGAAGTCCAATTTTTCAAGATGGTTCTTCTTGCGATTAGAAGACAAATCAAAGACCAATCTTTGTGGGATGGGTTATCTTTTGAGCTTCCCGTGAGTCCTACCATTGTAGTTTGGGACCAAGGCAGCAGTTTGGGGTCCCAGTGACCAAAGATGAGAAGTAGCGGGTCTTTCGGTAGTTTCAATAAGGTTACTTAAAAAATGTAGGATAGTACCTGATCTCAGAAGGTAGAGATGTTAGAGGAATTCCAGAAGCGATGAGTCAGAGATGGCTTCAGGAGGTTGCAGAGGGAACAAAAGGCTTTGCTCTGATCTGTTTTGGAGGATAAGAAAGGTATGTGGGCTCGGTGGACTAACTTCAGTTGCGTTTCTCTCCAAATTTCGTTGGGGGTTAATTTTTGTACTGCGTTAAGGCCTTGTAGAATTTTTTCCACAAGGTTCGGGTCAAGGAAGTCTTTCCGCCAGTTGACGACTGAGGAGGATGTGAGAGGTGGAGAGGTCTTATGTAGAAGAGGTTTGTGTATGTTGGAGATTTTATAGGAGCCGTCTAGGATCATTTGGTCTGTGATGTTTGGCTGAAACCTCTTGCTGTCCTCTTTACATGCGTCCCTTAGAAAGCTGATGCATTGACCATAATAGAAGGCATGCGTAATGGGTAGTGAGAAGGTTTCCGCTATGATGGCAAAAGGTAGTGGATGCCCCGTCGCTATATTGCATAAGGAGAAGAATTTTGTTAGGACCTTTTGTTCCCAGACAGTGAAGGGTTTGTGTTCCAAGCCAGGGGGGAACCAGGATTTCCTTGAATTGGTAAGTGGCTTGACATGAAAGGAGATAGCTTGAGGTTTTTCCTGGCTTCTCTCCATGCTATTGCTGTGTCTCTTGCAGGAGGTTGTGTTGGTAAAGAGGGGGGACTGACTTCCATTTGCAGTGGAGACGGGCCACTAAAGAATATGGATAGGCCATGTCAGATTCCAAGGTGTAGATAGAATAGCAGGAGGATTGTGTTATCCAGTCCAGACTAGTTCTCAATAAACATGCTAAATTCTAGATTCTAATATGAGGGAGACTGATGCCCCCTTCGCATCTGGGAAGATATAGTTTCTTAAAGACTATACGTGGTCTTTTGTTTTGCCATAGAAATTTTGATATGGTTGAATTGAGAAGTTTCACATCCTTGTGATGAAGGAATAGCGGAAAAGTTTACAATGGGTATAATAGTCTAGCAAAACTGACCATTTTTATCAGGTGGCATCTTCCCAGGAGGGAGTGGGGCAGATCCATCCAGGTAGTTCATTCTTGAGCAATTTTTGAAATCAAAGGAGGGTAATTTAGGTGGTATAAGGAGGAGGGGAGTTTTCCTATTTTGATTCCCAGATAGGTGATATGTGATTTGGCAACTAGAAAGATGGAGCGCTGGGCCCAAGGTGGTTTAGAGAGAGTGCCTATGGGGAGAATTTCGCTTTTGCCATAGTTAATGCGGAGGCCTGAGCAGGAATGAAATTCATCAAATACCTTTGAACGTCATCTGCAAAGAGGGAGGTGCGTAGGTCGTGTTTGCCAACTTTAATGCCATGTAAGGGAGCTGTTAGGGTTAGATACCTGTATAGGGGCTCTAGGGCGATGTTGAAAAGGAGCGGGGCCAGGGGGCAACCTTGCCATGTACCCTTGTGGAGGCAGAAATCATCCGAGAGTAGGCCTGCTGCCACTAGTCTAGCTGCTGGAGCCATGGTATTAATAAGGTGGTGGAAGGGGCCAGTAAAATCCCATTGCTGACATGGTCAGGGAGAGCAATTTAAAACTAACATTATCGAAGGCTTTCTCTGCATCTAATGCAGTGGTTCTCAACTCCAGTCCTCGGGACCCACCAACAGGCCAGATTTTAGGTATTACCTTGGGGAGTTGCAGACTAGAATACTGCAATCACTGAGCAGCAAGTGATATCACCTGTGATGTATTTCAGCTATCTTGCAAACCTGGCCTGTTGGTGGGTCCTGAGGACTGGAGTTGAGAACCACTGATCTAATGTGATGATGACATAGTCTCTGCCTGGGTTCTGTTTAGCATGTTCTAAGGCCAGCATGACCTTGCGTATGTTAAGGGTGGCGGTTCTGCCTTTTACAAAGCCAGATTGGGTGGGGTGAATCAGTGAGGGGATGATGGTCGCTAGCCTAGTAGCTATGATCTTGGATAGGATTTTAACATCCAGGTTTAGAAGTGGGATAGGTCTATATGAGCCTGGGTTCTGGGGGTCCTTGCTCTTCTTAGATAGTAATTTAATAATGGCTTGGTTCCCCGACTGTAAGTATGTTCCACCTGACCAAATACCATTGTAGACTTGGTAGAGAGTGGGTTCTAAGATAGTTTGTGTTGTTTTGTAAAATTCACTAGTGAATCCGTCAGGACCCGGGGCTTTGGAGAGGGTTAAGCTACGGATGGTGGTCGATATTTCGGGGAGAGAAATGGGAGCATTAAGGGACTCTAGTTGTGATGGAGTAATTTTGGACATGTTTATTTTCTCGATGAAAGAGCGTGCTGTTTGTTTGTCTATGGGGTCTGGGGACTTTGTTAATTTGCTGTGGTGTGGAGTGGACGTTTCCTTTGGTGTCTTGAAGGGATGTAATATGGGTCTGGCGGAATGGACCTTTACAGAGCCTGGCTAATAGTTTGCCTGCTTTATTTCCGAACTTGTGAAGGGTGGCGTCTAGGTGGGCCCTTTTGGTCAATTCAAGGGTGTCTGCCCAGGTATCAAAGTCTCTTTTTGCTGCCTGCCATTCTTTACTGGTGTCTGGGGAGTCTTTGGTGTATAGGGAGCATTGTGCCTGGTGTAAGCGTGTACTGGCTGCTTTGTAGTTTGTTAAGGTGTTTCTTTTGTAAGAGGTGGCATAGGAGATGATCCGACCCCTGAGGTATGCTTTGCCGGCATCCCAAAAGAGGTTTGGATCATCTTTGTGAGGGGTGTTGGCTGTGGAGTATTCAGACCATGATTTGGACAGGAACTGCTAGAAGTCAGTGTTATTATGTAGGTAGGAAGGATAGCGCCAAATTTTTGGGTGGGAAGGTAGGTCGAGATTTTCGAGTGTCAAATCGATGGGGCATGGTCGGATATGGCTATGTTGTGGATGTCAGCACTGTTGAGCATGGGGAGAAGGTTGTCAGAGCCAAAGAAATAGTCTATCCTTGTGAGGACATTGTGTGGGTTGGAGTAGAAAGTAAATTCCCTGTCAGCTGAGTGTGAGAGACGCCAGAGATCCTGGAGGTGGATGGCTTCCATGGTGGTTGCAAAGTAGGAGGGGTGGTGGGGTCAGAGCTAAGCTTGGGGCACTTGGGGGATGATCTGTCATCCATATGATGGAGGATATCATTGAAGTCTCCTCCAACCAAATGAGGGAGGTGAGTGTTGCTAAGTAGCCAAGTAGTTAGTTCAGTGTAGAACTGTTTACCTGGGCTATTAGGAGCCTAAATATTTGAAATCACTAGCTCCTTGGAGCCTGTTTGGATATGTGCCGTTATAAAATGTCCCTGGCTGTCTGATTTCACAGATAAGACAGTGCAGGGGATGTTTTTGTGTATCAGCAGGAGAACAGGCGGCACAGTGGTGTAGTGGGTAGCATTCTCACCTAGCAGTAAAAAGGGTCGCTGGTTTGAATCCCAACAACGACACTACCTGCCTGGAGTTTGCATGTTCTCCCTGTGCCTGCGTGGATACTCCCTTTCCTCCGGGTACTCCGGTTTCCTCCCACACTCCAAAGACATGCTGGTAGGTTAATTGGCTTCTGTCCAACTGTTTTCATATTGGGGGGGTCGTGGGAAGGATATGGGCCGATCCAAGAGATTCGTCACTGTCTAGGTGGTGTGGTAAAGTCACAGCTGTGTCAGGAGGTAGGATATTGTTCTCATGATGAAAAAGTAGAGGAGGGAAGCGTGGAGGTTTGCATGAGCCCCAAGGTAAAAGGAGAAGAGGGGGAGGTGTCAGGAGGGGAAACCTGAAAAGAAAACAAAACATTTAAACATGTGAACTTCTCCTTTTTCCGCATGGAGTCACTGTGTAGGTCATCTCCCAGGACAGGACCCTAATGGTACTGCCTTAGAGAGCCCATGACTGTGGAGAGGGTTCTTGTGAGGCTACTTTGGGCCGTGTATAGGGGAGGATGAGTTAAGCCGTACACAGTGAGGCCAGGAGGGGTTGTAAAACATATTAGAAAACATTCAAAAAAGGAGGTATGTGATAACTTAACAATGTAACATAGTAACATAGGACATATTGGTGAATACACCGAAGCCTATACAAAATAGTGGTATGTAGCAGGCATAGCTGGCGGGCTAAGAGAAGGAGAAAAAAATAAAAGAAGTAATAGGGAAAGGAGAATCGTATGAGTGCCTGTACACGGACAGATTTAAGTGCTAAGGTGGCGCAGTATGAGCTACCTTAGGAGAATGGTTATCCAGGAACGTAGACTGTGACTCCCGTTTCAGCGAGGGGTGAGGCAATGCTGGTCCGGGACCGATGGTCTGAAGCATTTGGGGGAATCTTTGCATGGGCTCCTTTGATCCAGGGAGCGATTGATAGGAGCAGCTTTGGATGGGGTGTGTGGGTGAGGATTTGGATGTAGAGACCGCAAGTAGGCTTCTGCTTCAGAGGGGTCTTGAAAGGATAGCTGATTCCCGCTTGGGGTCTTGAGACAGAGGGTGGCCGGGAAAGCCAGTGTGAATTTGATTTGTTGTTTAAAGAGTTCTGTGCAAACCTGCTGGAAGGCTTTCCGTTTCTTAGAGACCTCAATTGAGTAATCAGCAAATATCAGGACCCTTATTCCATCAATTTGGAGTGAGCGGGTTTGTCTGTATTTTGGAGGATAAGGGACTTGTCAGAGTACAGTACCTGACTGCAAGATTGTGTTTCCAATGCAATCCCATCGCACTGGTTATCGGCGACAGGGTACTATGCATGTCGCGCTGGCTTGCTCATCGGGAAAGGAAAACTTTTTTTTACTTTCACGATGAGCGACAGGCAGTGCTGACAGCTGTCTGGTATGAATCATGAGGGGGAACGCCGCGCCAAATTTTAAATAAAAAACTGGCGTGGGTTCCCTTCCAGGGGCCTAAGGGCCTGGTATGGATTGTAAGAGGAACTCCCCTACGCTGAAAAATCGACGTGGGGGTCCCCCTAAAATCCATACCAGACCCTTATCTGAGCATGCAGCCCAGCCAGTCAGGAAAGGGGGTGGGGACGAGCGAGCGCCCCCCTCCTGAACCGTAACAGGCCGCATGCCCTCAACATGGGGGGGTGCTTTGGGGCAGGGAGTCGCCCTGCGGGCCCCCCACCCCAAAGCACCTTGTCCCCATGGTGATGAGGACAAGGGCCTCTTCCTGACAACCCTAGCCATTAGTTGTAGGGGTCTGCGGGTGGAGGGCTTATCGGAATACGGGAGCCCCCTTTAATTAGGGGGCCCCAGATCCCATCCCCCCACCCTATGTGAATGAGTATGGGGTACATGGTACCCCTACCTATTCACCTAGGGAAAAAAGTGTCAATAAAAAAACACACTACACAGGTTTTAAAAGTAATTTATTAGGCAGCTCCAGGGGTCTTCTTCTGACTTCAGGGTCTTCTTCTGACTTCAGGGTCTTCTTCCAACTTCGGGGTCTTCTTCCAACTTCGGGGGTCTTCTTCCGACTTCTCCGCTCTCTCCGGCCTCTTCTCCCGGTGTTCGGCTTCTTCTCCCGGTGTTCCGCCTCTTCTCACGGTGTTCCGCCTCTTCACCTGGGCTCCTCCGCTATCTTCTGCTCTTTTCCGCTCTTTTGCTAGCGGTGGCCCGGTCTTCGCCGACTTGTGTCTTGTTCCTTCTTCTCTTCTTCTCTTCTTCTTCTGATGTTGACACAATGCTGACTCCCGCTGTTATGCTGTGTGAGCGGTGCGCGATCACTTATATAGGCATGGGGCGTGGTCACCGGTGATGTCATCCAGTGACCCCGCCCCTTGTGACTCCACAGTCCCAGCGCATGCTGGGACTGTGACGTCACAAAGGGGTGGGGTCACCGCCTATATAAATGGTTGCGCAGCTCGCACACAGCATTCCAGCGGGAGAGAGCATCGTGTCAACATTGGAAGAAGAGAAGAGGGGACAAGACAGCGCAGAAGACTGGGGCCACCGCTAGCAAAATAGCGGCAGAAGATAGCGGAGGGGCCCGGCAGAAGATAGCATAGGGGCCCGGCAGGAGAACCGGACACCGGGAGAAGAAGCCGAACACCGGGAGAAGAGGCCGAACACCGGGAGCAGAAGCCGACCACCTGGAGAAGAGGCCGGAGAGAGCGGAGAAGTTGGAAGAAGACCCCCGAAGTTGGAAGAAAACCCCCGGAGCTGCCTAATAAATTACTTTTAAAACCTGTGTAGTGTGTTTTTTTATTGACACTTTTTTCCCTAGGTGAATGGGTAGGGGTAACATGTACCCCATACTCATTCACATAGGGTGGGGGGCTGGGATCTGGGGAACCCCTTGTTAAAAGGGGCTCCCAGATTCCGATAAGCCCTCTGCCCGCAGACCCCGACAACCAACGGCCAGGGTTGTCGGGAAGAGGCCCTTGTCCTCATCAATATGGGGACAAGGTGCTTTGGGGTGGGGGGCCCGCAGGGTGCCCCCCCGCCCCAAAGCACCCACCCCCCATGTTGAGGGCATGCGGCCTGGTACGGTTCAGGAGGGGGGCACTCGCTCGTCCCCACCCCCTTCCTGACCGGCCAGACTGCATGCTCGGATAAGGGTCTGGTATGGATTTTGGGGGGATGCCCACGCCGATTTTTTGGTGTAGGGGGTTCCCCTTACAATCCATACCAGACCTAAGGGCCTGGTATGCCCCTAGGGGTAACCCACGCCGGTTTTTTATTTAAAATTTGGTGCAGCGTTCCCCCTCATGATTCATACCAGACAGCTGTCAGCACTGCCTGTCACTCATCGCGAAATGAAAAAAAAGTTTTCCTTTCCTGATGAGTGAGCCAGCTCGGAGTTGGCTCCCACGACAGGGCTCGCAGGTGTCAAATCTCACCGATAACAGCGGCGCGATTGACACAATATTGCGGTCACCTACTGTAGTTCAGATATTTCGCGATTATAGGCCGAGAGGTTCTGCATTCTGTGTTGTATGACCCCATATGGTGGGCACGTTCTACTGTGCAAGAGCCTGGAAGGCCTAGTGCTTCCGGGATGTGTAGTGCGCAAAATTCAGATAGGGCAGGTGCTTGGAGGGATTCAGGTATACCCACGAATCGCAGGTTGCTCCTTCTGGACCTGTTTTCCAAATCGTCGAGCTTTTGGATAATATACTGATTTGTCTTATCCTGTGCTTGTTCTGTGGCTTGGGCCTGGTACATCTCCTCTTCTATGCAAGATAAGCGGTGTTCTAGCTCATTCAGCCTAGTGGTATGTTCTCCTAGCTGGTCCTTTATTTGCTTCTTCCCTGCGTTTATTGCCCTTTTCACTGAGGCAGAAATCATAGGGGACAGGAGAGCTGCCACAGCCTGCCCTATGCGCTCTGTGTAGTTATTCCCAGTAAGCTGTGGAGTGGAGGCATGTGGGGAGAAGGCCTGTGAGGGGGAGGAATTGCTACAGACGATCGGAATTTCCGATCTAAACTTTTTCCAACCGAAAAATTGAGAACCTGCTTTCAATCTTTTGCTGGTGGGAATTCCGCCAGCAAAAGTCTGATATAGCATACACACGGTCGAAATATCTGACTAGAAGCTCCCATCAGACTTTTGCTGGAGGGATTTCTGATCATGTGTACGGGGCTTTAGACTAGTTTCCCTGTTAGTGTATGTTTTTTTTTTGTTTCAATATTTTTTACAGGGTGAAGAGCAGTACAAGCATTAGAACATACATATCGAGTATATTCCATGTCCAATAAATGTGATGATTGTAACAAAGGTACACTGCTTTACTTAAGCCTCTTGGACTTTTGAGAACAAGTAGAGCTGGGCAATGAAAGGGATAAAGTACTGGGAAAAAGGAGCCCTGAGTCAGCTCTGCAGAGTATGCCGGATATGCCTCCAGTCCACCCATCCACCCCGCATGGGAACTAACTGTGGATGGGTGGGGGCACATTCGACCAGCTCCCAGTCTTTCATCCCACCCCGCCTCCTAAATTGTATGAATTAGAAAACAAGCAATGTTTATCTCTCACAAACAATGAGAAATAAACAGAAACAAAGTATTTCTCCCACAGCGCTCATGCAAAAAAAAAAAAAGATAATTAAAAATATATATAGCTGCTACTATAAAAATGTAAACTGTATAAAAAAATATGTTAAAAAAAAAAGTATTTTAAACATTAGCAGCGCTTAAGAAGTTCGTTTGTGAAATGCATTGAAGAAACGCGTGTCAGGGCATGACCATACAGCTACCCACGCCGTTGATCTTCTGTGATACCTTACCCGGGAATACCGCTCTCAGCGGTAATAAGGTATATCGGGACTCAACGATTGTTTTTTAAATAAAAGTATTTTAATTCACTGGATTACGCTATGGGCACTTCTATTTCTTCGCTCGTTATGAGCTTAATTTAGATGGAAGTATGCAGAGTGCGCTGACAGCTATCCAAATATCCATTCATGGATCCAGTCCTATTTGAGTGAACTATGTCTGTCGATATTAAACCAGTGAAAGGCACGCTGTTAACCCATCACCTTCTGATAAGTGAATTACCTAAAGGGGATTCCCATAAAAGTAATGTGGTGAAGGATTATTCTGGGATTTTGATCAGCAGAGAGTTGGTGTTCAACATTCTTTATAAATGGATCAGCTACCACCCCACACCCTGCTGTGCACAATTAAGACACAAGTGGAACTTTTCATCTTTATTTATATTTTATTTCACATATGAACTTCTTAAGTGCTGCTAATGTTGAAAAGACTTTGTTTTTTTTAACATATTGTTTGATACAAGCAATGTTTATGTTCATCATAACAAAAAGTTGTAAAACTGGCGTAACAACTGAAGTCTGCATAATGCAGGTTATTTAGTCTAGAGCTTGTTTATCTGAATAACTGTTAAAATGGAGTATCCAGAACCAATAGTTGTTTCTTCATCATTTTTCATTCCCTAAAGTATGACTAAGGGCCAGTACTGGAGAGTCTAGACCCCTTTAAGGTGAGAAAGGGTAATGGGAAGGGGTAGGGGAGATAGGCAAGGTATTCTTGGACTAATGTAAGTGAGAATGTATCTGACGTCATTCTGAACTTTTCTTTATATGCAGGTTGCATTTATGGATCTCGTAGTAGACATCCATTTTTAGACTTTCACGGGTTACTTTTATTGAGGTCTCTCGCATCCTTAGGTCAAGCTCTGTTGATTGTCGGTCAGCCTGTTGAATTCAACTGATTCTGCAGTTCAGAATCAAACAAAACCAAGAACAGTCTTTACATATATCCTGGGAGATATCGTGGATAAATATTACTGTCCCATTTTAAGTAATCCAAGATATATTTTCTCAGTTACTATTTCTAATATGGCAGGGTGTCCCAGAGGGTTCCCAGAGTCTGTGTGTCTTGGGGGACATGGACCTAAATCTAAAGTAACAGCACCTCAAGGGTCCCCAGGCATACAGCTCACAAAGAGCACCGTTCCCCCAAATGCCAGGGCCCAAAATCGGTAGGCAAGAGGCCAGCATTCAGTCCCCTCCAAAAGCCTCTGTCCGGGTGAGTCTGTCACAGGTTGTATCAGCAGGCACTTCCACCATATGTGGAGAATAGGGATGAGCTTCGAGCTCGAGTCAAACTCATGTTCGACTCAAACGTCGGCTGTTCGCAAGTTCGCCGAACAGCAAACAATTTGGGGTGTTTTCGAATGCCGCGGAACACCCTTTAAAAGTCTGTGGGAGAAATCAAAAGTGCTAATTTTAAAGGCTTATATGCATGGTATTGTCATAAAAAGTGTTTGGGGACCTGGGTCCTGCCCCAGGGGACATGTATCAATGCAAAAAAAAGTTTTAAAACAGACGTTTTTTCGGGAGCAGTGATTTTAATAATGCTTAAAGTGAAACAATAAAAGTGTAATATCCCTTTAAATTTCATACCTGGGGGGTGTCTATAGTATGCCTGTAAAGGGGCGCATGTTTCCCGTGTTTAGAACAGTCTGACAGCAAAATGACATTTCAAAGGAAAAAAGTCATTTAAAACTACTTGCGGCTATTAATGCATTGCCGGTCCGACAATACACATAGAAGTTCATTGATAAAAACGGCATGGGAATTCCCCACAGGGGAACCCCGAACCAAAATTAAAAAAAAAAAATTACGTGGGGGTCCCCCTAAATTCCATACCAGGCCCTTCAGGTCTGGTATGGATATTAAGGGGAAACCCGGCCAAGATTTTTAAAAAATGACGTGGGGGCCCCCCTAAATTCCATACCAGGCCCTTCAGGTCTGATATGAATATTAGGGGGAACCCCGGCCAAAATAAAAAAAAAATGATGTGGGGGTCCCCCCAAAAATCCATACCAGACCCTTATTGGAGCACGCAACCTGGCAGGCCGCAGGAAAAAAAGGGGGGGACAAGAGAGCGCCCCCCCTCCTGAACCGTATCAGGCCACATGCCCTCAACATTGGGAGGGTGCTTTGGGGTAGCCCCCCAAAACACCTTGTCCCCATGTTGTTGAGGACAAGAGCCTCATCCCCTCAACCCTGGCCGGTGGTTGTGGGGGGTCTGCGGGTGGGGGGCTTATCGGAATATGGAAGCCCCCTTTAAGGGGAACCCCGCGCCAAATAGGTCTATGTCCAATTCCCTTTCCCAGTGTTGGCTAAGTTTGTATGCTTTAGGATCATGATCAGCGAACATAAGTGAATAAAGATCTGAGATCACGTGTCTTTGAGGCTCTGATCTGGAGCAGATAGCTTTGAAAGGGGTGTGATCCCTGCACCATGTGGCTAGTGGTTTGGCGCTATTTAGAAAGTGCCCAATCTGTAGTTATTTGAAGAAGGGGATAGAGTGGTCAGGGATTTTTACATGAGAGGATGCTTGTAGAGCCAGATGAAATTCCTGCAAATCTGCTTGTATCAAAGTTTGAAGGAGGTATAGGATTCTTGGAAGGACATTCATCTTAATAATGGCCGCTTTCCCAAACCAGAAGAAAGGACCCGTTGACCATTTTTTAAGATCTTGTTGGATGTTTCCCAGGATTGGGAGGAAATTTCTGGAATATAGTTCAGATACTTTGACTGGGAGCTGGACCCCGAGATATATAATGGCGTGTGAGTCCCAACCACAGGGGGAGTTATTTTGGCAGTGAGTTGAAGAGGATTGAGGGAAAGATATATTCAACGCTTGTGATTTTGAAAAATTGATTTGGAAGTTGGAGAGTGTGTTAAATAGAGAAAAGTCTTTCAGTAGGTTGAAAATATGAAAATATGAAAAAAAATAGAACCAAAACATAACAATTGTGAATAAGAACTTAGCTCAAGTAAGCAGAGCTTTATTCAACTGTGATGGAAGGATCCATGCGGGTTTTTCAGTTGTCTCGACAAGCTCCACGCGGTTGCAGTGGATTTGTGGGGCTTGATCCATATTGTGAGCTTCGATGATGAGTTTGGGATCTGGGTCTGGACAATGAGCATTGTCTTCGATGTCTCAATTCTTGGACATCCATGGGTTCTTCTCGGCATGGGTCTCTCCTGGGTGGAGTGTGACGAAACTTGGCGTACCAGTTTGGAACCTCGACCATCAGTATGTCCAGGGTGTCACAGAACAATTGGAGGTCCTTGGGCACTTGTAGCAAGGCAGTGTGGCCTTGTGTAGAGGCAGTCAGACAGAAAGGGGAGCTTCCAGCGGTAGTGTATGCCCCTAGTGCACAAGGTCTCCATTAAGGCGCAAAGGTCCCTGTGATGCTGGAGCGTGATGCTGCAGAGGTCCTGATTTATTTGCACATCCGCACCCCTGTACGTGAGGTGTATTCTGTTTCTAGCTTTCCGGAGTATCTCTTCTTATAGCCTATAATCAACCAAGCAGCAGATTACATCACAGGGGTATCAATATCTCTTCCTTTGGGTCTGAGGGCCTGATGGATTTGCTCCATTGCTATGTCTGTCTGAGGGGGCCTATCAAGGAGATTGAGATTAAATAGACCAACTACTGTGGGCACAAGCTAGCCTGCTTCAGCTGATTCAGGCAAACCACGGATCCTCAGATTATGGTGCCTACCTCTATTATCCAGGTCCTCCATGTGACGCTGGATGTCTCTGAGCTGAAGAGTGTGGGAATCCATCTTATGAGTTATGCTGCGGAGAGCAGTGTCATGCTGGGATGTTACTTTCTCCACCTCATGGACTCTATCTGCTAGGGAATGTATGTCCAGGCGGAGGTCTGAGATGGTCGCAGATAGTGTATCTTTAATGTCTTCCGCAATGGCACTTAAGTCATTTAGACTTAAGTGATGCTGTGAGGACACACTGGTCATTCCCTGCTATGGTATCTGCAGGCGCTGGTGGCGAGTCAGTTAGCGGAGTACTCGTCTGTGATTGTTCATGGCGGGATGACGCCATGTTTCCCCTCTGGGTCCGGAACATCTCCGGAATGCTTTGGCTCAACTCCCGCCTGCCTCATGGGGAGAACGGGATCAGGAGTCTGAGGAGCTATGGGAGACTGTCCTGTGGCGACGGGAGCTCTGATCTCAGGCAGCCATCTTACAGCGAGGTCAAACAATGCCCCTGTTTTTTTAACTCTCATGGTCATTATTTTTCTCTAGGGATGGAATATTAGGGAATATTATATTTGCCTGGTGAAATTGACAGTACACACCTTTACAGAAACATTACAGATATTATTTTTGTGTTTACGCAAATATTGACACATTTGCAAAGCAAATATTTTATAAATAGACCCTTTTTTTGTTGAATCTTATATGTATGGTGCACAGTTATAAAAATGTAATAAAAATTCTGTGCTTGTTCAAATTTTGAAGCCTGTCTCAGCAGCACCTTGTTTCTTCAGAAACTAGACATTATTATTAGAAATTAGACATGTGCACACTGAAATATTTTGTATCGGTATTTCGTATTCGTCCGAAAAATAAATTTATTTAGTTACTACCAAAATTAGTTTTTTATTTATTTCGTTTTTTGTTAAAAATTGCATTTGTCCAAAAATCCAAATTAATTAAGGTTGAATCTGTTGTTGAAGACTTATGGTGTCTGTTGAATGTTCAAAGAAGATTCGACGGAGCAGCTAAACTGTACGTGTACATTTCCGGTCGAATTTTCCGCCTACAAGCTAGCTGTAGTAGAATTCTAATGTTGTATGACTAGTAATAATTATATTTATTGATTATTTTACTAGTCAACCAACATTAGAATTTTTCTATAGCCTATGGGCGGATGCATTTGACCGGAAATGTACGATTGCAGCGTCATACAGTTTAGCTGCTCCGTTGAATCTTCTTAGAACTTTCGACAGACACCATAAGCCAAAGATTCTACGTTTGTATGTTTTTCGTTGCTTTGTCAAATCTTCGTTGTTCATGTTGAATGGTCTACTCTACCCCAACAGTCAGCCAACTTTCACATTCGTTTCTCAATCTCCAAGTGCAATGGCGGGCGTGGCATGCAACATTGTGTCAGATATTGATATGGCATTATAATATAGAATCTATAATAATAAATCCCCCCCACAACACGGGCAGCCTCTGAGGCTATCACAACACTAGCAACACTAGTATCACTATCAAGTTTGCAACACTAACACAATAGCAGCAAATTATTATGAAAAAGTTAAGTTGAACTGTAGCTTGCTTCACTATTGTTCTGCTGCTGTGCTTATGCTTAATTGCTAAATAATTCAGGTTCTCTGACAAACGGACCAGCTAAGATTGACTGTCTTCTGAAATGATTCAGTGCGTGTGTCTCTCTCTGCTAGCAAATCGTAAGTGAAAGTAAGTTGGCTGTACGTGTGTACTTAGTTCTAGCTATTTTACTGCCCCTCCTCTTTGGTTATAATTGGCCAATAACATTCATCATCATCATTATTTTTATTTTACTTCCCCCACCCAATTCCAGCAGTGATCTTTTCTCTCTATGTCAAATCTTTTCTCTCTATGTCGAATCTTTTCTCTCTATGTAGAATAATCTTGGACTAATAGAGTTAAGGTTAGGCACATTCGACCACAGGTTTGATAGACACAGATTGTTATTGTCAGCGTCATGTCGAATCTTCTATCTACATTGAACTGTTGTCGCAACGAAAATGAAAATAAAGCATTTGTTTATGTTGGATCTTTCGGTTTTCATATTCTGCACTTTCCTTATCGTTTGTTAAAATGATAACGAAAATACCTGAAATTCGGACGAAAATGCATTCGGACGAAAATGAATGCACATGTCTATTAGAAATACAGTTTTCTTCATCAGTGACCTGTTCCTCATCCAACACTAGAAGCTTGGGATAAACTATCAAGACCAAGATACATGCACATAATTTGACATGGTTTAGGTTTTATATGGTGTATATGTTGGATGGTCAGGTGATTTTAAGCAAGGTTTTATCCCTTGAAAGTCAGCCAGACCTCTGTTGGGTGCGGAACTTTGTGGTTCTGGTTCTTAGGTTCCTTTATCTGCAGAGCATTCTCTAAAAATCCCTTCAGAAAATTGACTAGCAGGTAAAGCTGGCCAAACATTGATAGAAATGTGCATGGTTATTATGCTCACTGCGGCAGTCAATTTCTGTTTCAAGATGAAAAGTGAATGAACATGTTGGAAAGTTTTTCCAATAAACACTTTTCTAATTGTTTGTAGGTCAATTGTTTTAAAAGAAAATGTAACTGAAATACGCAATGAGCAGTAAGGGTAGCAGTAGAAATGGGGAGGAAAGAGATTTCCGCGCTCACAGACCAAGGCTTGCAGCCTCCCCTTACTCACCCCCAAAGGGATGAGGTAGGTAAGAGAAGTATATATGAATAGGGACAAGTGGCGCTACCTATGTTGGATACGTAACAGTTGTGTGTTAGCTATATAGCTATATATTAACTGTGTACTCTCATAAATGTGGGCTAAAAAATGCACTTGTTTAGAAATAAGTATTATAAAGTGTATGTGTGCCCAATGGGATTAATATCCCGTGCCAGAGGGTGCAAACAAATAATTATACAGGTATAGCAAAAAAATCATCAGTGGTGGTGACACTAATTCTAAATAATAAGTGTAGCAGTGCACACCCCCTTACTGATGTATAAGGGGTTAACCATATAATAACCAAATCGTCCTTCCAGCTGTTGCACTAGCTGGTAATGAGTCTATGATCAGTCCACAGCCAGTGCCATATACTGGTTGAATATTACCACTATATCTCCACTGTGCACAAATAACATGTTATGCTGGTGAAACAATCACAGCCCCCTTCTTTACTATGGAAAACAGGCAATATTAATTGAGACCAAGTGGAAACATTGTCAAAGGCGCCTTTGACAACGTCGATGACGAAACGCGTAAGGCGGAGCTATGTACCTACGTCATACGCGGAAGTCGGAGAGAGTGTGGAACGCAGCTGAGCCGCACGCCGCTCAGCTGTTAGCTTACATCCACGAGCTCCTCTCCGGGCTTGATCTCCCTTACGCAGTGTGATACTTTCACTCCCTTGAGGAGTGTTAATCGGTTTTAAACTTTTTAATTTGTATTTACTTTTGTTATTGGCCGTTGTACCTAGCACACTTTTAATAAATATATTACGGTATCACACTATGGGAACCCTGTTTTCTTTCATATGAGGATAAAGCGTAACCCTGAAGGATATTTACACCTGGAGCGGAAGCCCCCTAGGGACAACCCCATTGGATTCCAAGACAACATCGAAGATATTAGATGCCTATTACAGGTGTGCAGGGAGCTGGTGAGTGGGGACCCTTGAGGGGGAGCACCTAAGTCACTGGATATCAATTGCTGCCATCACTAAAGTCACCTCACGCAGGAACTTTTGAATGAATTGTCTTCAAGCTAGGACTTTCACAATACTGATTTTTATTGTTTTTTATATTTTTGTAACATTTGTTATATATTTTGCACATTGGAATTTTTTCATTTCTTCATTTTGTCATATACATTTTTTGTCACATTTTCCACTTGGTCCCAATTAATATTGCCTGTTTTCCATGGTAAAGAAGGGGGCTGTGATTGTTTCACCAGCATAACATGTTATTTGTGCACAGTGGAGATATAGTGGTAATATTCAACCAGTATATGGCACTGGCTGTGGACTGATCATAGACTCATTACCAGCTAGTGCAACAGCTGGAAGGACGATTTGGTTATTATATGGTTAACCCCTTATACATCAGTAAGGGGGTGTGCACTGCTACACTTATTATTTAGAATTAGTGTCACCACCACTGATGATTTTTTTGCTATACCTGTATAATTATTTGTTTGCACCCTCTGGCATGGGATATTAATCCCATTGGGCACACATACACTTTATAATACTTATTTCTAAACAAGTGCATTTTTTAGCCCACATTTATGAGAGTACACAGTTAATATATAGCTATATAGCTAACACACAACTGTTACGTATCCAACATAGGTAGCGCCACTTGCCCCTATTCATATATACTTCTCTTAGCAGTAGAAATGGATCAGAAAAAATGTTTAATGTTGAAAATGATCAGAAAAATACTGAAATGTGCTGTAAAAAATCCAATACAATGATAGACCATTGAATGTTAGCTCCAAATAATGTTTGGATTTTCTTTGTAATTTTTGTTTGCTTTTCTACTCATCTATGGCCAGCCATAGTAAATCCTTGCAGTGCAGCCCACAGTCTGCTCATCCTTGTAAGCTTACAGGAAGTATGAAGAAACTATAATGCAGTAAAGGATAGAGAGATAGTGCACTGGATTACACAAACCATCACTCTGTTAAACAAATAAAAAAAAATTTGCACTTAAAAAAATAAAATCTTATAAATAATATATCAACAGACTTGAGCTCCCTGAAACTCTGTGTAGAACTATTGGTTAGAGGCGGTTAGTTACTATACTACACAGACTTTCTGGTGACTCAAGCCTCTTGATATGCTATGCATAATGTATTTATTTTGTGAGTGTAACTAATTGTTTTGTGGAACCAGTAAAGTCATCTCTTAGCAGAGGTCTTGCTGCAACAGCTCCGAAACTCACTAGAGAAGTGAAGGATCAGGATGATGGATGCAGAGCATAGTTTTCATCTGATAGCTCTCTTTTAACTTAAAGGAGAAGCCTGAGCTTTTTAGGCTGGGCTTCTCCTAGGGGTTACAGGAGTGGAATTTGTTTTGCACTCCTGTCACCCGTTTTCAGTGGAGAGCTGAAGTCCGCTCCTCACTGATGTCACTGCAATCAGTCGAGGCAGCGTGTCATCCCGACTTCCGAAGTCTGGATCCACTAGCTGCCTTGACTGATGGCAGTCTCAGCAAGCCACTGAGATGGCCGCTCCCCACCCCTCCACAGCTCAGCGCTCCAATGAGTGTGAAGGAGCAGAGAGGAGAGCTGCTGACTGACAGTCAGCAGCTCTCTTCTCGGGGATCTGTGAGAAACCAAGCCACTGGCAGTTCTCAGTGCAGAGACGCCGGGGGACAGCTGCAGTATTGGTCTGATGCTGCATCCACCTAGGTAAGTATGAATAGGGAAAAAAAAACATACTTCTCTTTTAACAGTGAGTGAAGGTGAGGTTTTATGGCATTCTGTATCTATAAGTATTTTTTTTTTCTGATCAATCCAACAGTTTTCAAGAAAGCTGTTGTGTTATAAAAATAATCTGTTTAAAGGTTGACTATACTTTTGCTCAGTGTGTAAGGATATCAGTCTAGATCAGTGGTTCTCAACTCCAGTCCTCGGGACCCACCAACAGGCCAGATTTTAAGCATTACCTTGGGGAGATGCAGACTAGAATACTGCAATCACTGAGCAGCAAATTATATCACCTGTGATGTATTTCAGTTATCTTGCAAACATGGCATGTTATTGGATCCTGAGGACAGGAGTTGAGAACCACTGGTCTAGATGAACATGTAGCTGATCATCATGTGAGTAGTAAAAATAGCAAAGGATGTTTATATATGGTTCACATCAAACTGATGACGAAAGATTGCAGTGTCAGAAGCAGCACCAAATAAAACAACAAGCATAAATCTACCATGATACAATACCATACTGGGGAATCAATCATAACAATTTTGTTGTTTTTTTCTATTTTTTTAAGAAATTAGTTCATCTATATTCCTATTTTATCAGGGCACATATCTTCTCTATGATAACTCTGGCATGGTAGAAACATTCTAAAAACCTTACATCTATAAATCATTCTTACCAGAAGAGCTCTCTTTCGGGATCATTCTGCTCATATGTATGTTCAATAATGACTATTCATTTAAAATTAACATTTTTTTTTTCACCAAAGGACTACAAACACCTGTGTTAAGAAGGAAGAGTGAGACACCAGGGTAGACAGAAATAGAAATGTGAACAAGGAAGTTGGAGTCAACAAAAGATGCAAGAAGCCAAGATGCAAGAAGCCAGTTGGTAATTCAGACCAACAAAATACACCTGTAACTAAAATATCTCTTATGAACCCCTTAAAATCAGAAAGGGCTGTTAAAGGCAACATGAATTCTTGAAACAAAATCAACACAGTGCTACAGGTACCTAAAAATAATGTTAGTCAACTATCAGGGAACTATAATTCATATCATGTCAAACATAAAAACTAAAGTGCTTTGCTCCCATTTTAAATGGGAACTAAACCCATGGATTCAACTGTTTAAAAAACAATTATGCTGCATACACACGATCGGAAATGCCGCCAGCAAAACTCCAATGAGAGCTTTTTGTCGGAAAATGCGACCGTGTGTATGCTCCATCGGTCTTTTGCTGGCAGAATTCCAACCAGCAAAAGATTAAGCGCATGTTCTCAATTTTTCGGTCGGGAAAAGTTCCTATACGAAAATGCGATCGTCTGTATGTAATTCCGGCACGCCAAAAATCACGCATGCTCAGAATCAAGTATGAGACAGAAGTGCTCGGTATGGTAAAACTACCGTTCGTAATGGAAATGGCGCATTTGTCATGCTGAAATGTTTTAAATAGTTTAATGCAGTGCATTCTCTTCTTCTTTAGAATGCTGGAAGAATGAAGTTGTTTGCTGCTCATATTCAGACAGAGTTCTCACAGACTGATTTCCTTATTATTTCTCGTGATCTCATGAATAATCTTTGTTGTTTGCCAGATCGCCATTATAATGTTTATAATTTTTTTTATAGTCATTTTTATTTTATTTTTTTAATCAAGATCTCCTGTTTTTTTTATTTTAAATTATTTTATAGTGATCTCCATATTCTTTTTTATTTTGTATGTCACGTTTCCACAACAACATTATTATCTTGTATTTGTAAACCTCAAGGAGGTTGCTTGGTGTCCCTTGTTAATTAGACATTGTAGTTTTGAAATTTACTTGGCTATTTACAAAAAACTGTCCTATTTGAAGAAAAACACATAGGCAAGTATTTCATATAAAAAAAATTTCCATGTATTCTGGCTCATAATAACAAAATAAAGAGGAAGGCAACGCTGGAGAAACTGCTGGAATTTGTGAAGCCCTTATACCCCAGGGCAGAAAATTGGTAGCCTGAGAAGTCTATATAATAGGGAGCACAATCTGGTCCAGGACTCCCAGAGATCATGAACAGATGACATATATGTCCCCAGGCTGTGGTACTACAACAGCCTGCGTCTTCTGTCAGACCAGACTGAAGCCAGGTCATCACTTTCTTTCCTTCCTTGCAGCCTTCCCTCCATGCTGCCCTGCAGCCTTCCTTGCAGCCTTCCCTGCAGCCTTTCCTGCAGGCTGTGGCTCTGGAGGTGGACTTGTGGCAGGAGGAGGAGGATGGGCGAGAGCACATAAGTGGACAACATCAGTCATTTGCCCCCTCAACCCCTTGTGAATGGCCTCAAATTTTTTTTTTCCACAGTTGAGGCATTGGCCCTCCATTTTGTACAAATTTGAGGCTATATAGTAGCCATAGGCCTCTCCAGTGTCGAGGGGGACTTTCAGGGCCACATTAGCCTTAATGAGGACAAGTGCTGCCTCCTCCACTTTCCTCCCCTTCCTGGGCCTTTTGGGTGGAAGGCGGAGGGGAGGGACCTGGGATTGGGTGAGGCTGGGCCCGGCCACCTCCTGGCTGACACTATCCCCCACCTCCTGGCTGACACTAACCCCCACCTCCTGGCTGACACTTCCCCCCGGCTCCTCCTGTGTGCCACATTCCAGAGCCTCCTCCTGGCTGAGGTCTTCCTGTGTATGAAAAAGGGACATAGTTTTAGTTTTTGGTTTATCAATCACACACAATTTTCAGCTCATGACTGTTGCAAATTGAATGTTAATAAATAGAAAAGATTATAATTCTGAGCCCAGCATTTTTCATTCTTGTCCCAATCATTTTTGGCCCCTACTGTCTATTGATATGTCAAACACTTTTTGTTAAATCATTTATTTCTTAGCAATAATAACATCTACTTAACAACAATAATTTTCCCATAAAAATATGTTTAAAAATACTATACCTGGCTCCAGGTATAGGAATTTTGGGGTACGACGATCCAAGGAGCAATTGAGGAAACCCTGGTCAGACCTGAAACTGAGGGAGCAGGATCAGTACAGAAGGATCAAGAGAGTGCTTCTAAAAAGTAAGTAGTTGTCGTGTGTTCTGATTATTATTATTACTTGCATGCTGCTCCATGTGCTTTTCTTTACTATTGGACAGTTTAAAATGGCGACTTTCATGGTCATAGGCACAGTAATTGGTCGTAGTAAACATTGTTTATTTGCCAACTAAATACGATTTTTTTGCCAGATAAGGGTTGACTACATCTGGTCATGATAATTTGTATTAAAAGAAGTTTAGGACATTGTTGTCTAAATGTGTTTGAAACTAGAAGGAATTGCAAACTTGATTCAGTGTAATGTAAGGAGAGGACACTCAGCAGCTGTTTACTTATCTGGACTCAGGAGCACTAGCGTGGGATACAAGAACAAACTTTTTAGGGTGTCCTACACAGGTGCTCCACTGGATACTTGGGGTGTCTCCATGTGTGAAACTTGTCTAAAAAAGATAAGTATTCCAGCTTGGTTAAGGGTAGGGATGAGCCGAACACCCCCCTGTTCGGTTCGCACCAGAACATGCGAACAGGCAAAAAATGTGTTCGAGCACACGAACACCGTTAAAGTCTATGGGACACAAACATGAATAATCAAAAGTGCTAATTTTAAAGGCTTATATGCAAGTTATTTTCATAAAAAGTGTTGGGGACCTGAGTCCTGCCCCAGGGGACATGGATCAATGCAAAAAAAGTTTTAAAAACAGCCATTTTTTCAGGAGCAGTGATTTTAA
Source organism: Aquarana catesbeiana (assembly GCF_042186555.1). Taxonomy (NCBI): domain Eukaryota; kingdom Metazoa; phylum Chordata; class Amphibia; order Anura; family Ranidae; genus Aquarana; species Aquarana catesbeiana. Next base: position 212,561,464 of record NC_133327.1, read on the forward strand.
TAATGCTTAAAGTGAAACAATAAAAGTGTAATATCCCTTTAAATTTCGTACCTGGGGGGTGTCTATAGTATGCCTGTAAAGGGGCGCATGTTTCCCGTGTTTAGAACAGTCTGACAGCAAAATGACATTTCAAAGGAAAAAAAGTCATTTAAAACTACTCGCAGCTATTAATGAATTGCCGGTCCAACAATACACATAAAAGTTAAACGGCATGGGAATTCCCCACAGGGGAACCCCGACCAAAATTTGAAAAAAATAAAACGTCGTGGGGTCCCCTTCAAAATCTATTCCAGAACCTTAAGGTCTGGTATGGATTTTAAGGGGAACCCTGCACCAAAATTAAAAAAAAAATGGCGTGGGGTCTCCCCAAAAATCCATACCAGACCCTTATCCGAGCACACAACCTGGCAGGCCGCAGGAAAAGAGGGGGGCGAGAGAGCGCCCCCCCTCCTGAACCATACCAGGCCACATGCCCTCAACATTGGGAGGGTGCTTTGGGGTAGCCCCCCAAAACACCTTGTCCCCATGTTGATGGGGACAAGGGCCTCATCCCCACAACCCTTGCCCGGTGGTTGTGGGGGTCTGCGGGTGGGGGGCTTATTGGAATCTGGAAGCCCCCTTTAACAAGGGGACCCCCAGATCCCGGCACTCCCCCCTGTGTGAAATAGTAAGGGGGTACTTTTCCATTTCACAAAAAAGTGTCACAAATGTTAAAAATCACAAGAGACAATTTTTGACAGTTCCTTTATTTAAATGCGTCTTCTTTCTTCTATCTTCTTTCTTCTATCTTCTATCTTCCTGCGGTTTCTTCCTCCATCTTCTTCTTCTGGTTTTTTATCTGGTGTTCTCATCCGGCATCTTCCTCCGCGGTGCTGGCGTCTTCTTCCCTTCGTCTTCTGGGCCGCTCTGCATCCAGCATGATGGGATGGGAGGCTCCCACTGTGTGATGCTTCTCCTCTTCTGACGGTTCTTATATAACGGAGGGCGGGGCCACCCAGTAACCCCGCCCCCCTCTGACGCACGGTGACTTCCCTGTCCACCCCCCCTCTGACATCATGGGGAATGCCACAGGGAAGTCCCTGTGCATCAGAGGGGGGCGGGGTCACCGGGTGGGCCCGCTCTCCGTTATTATTATTATTTATTATTATTGTTCAGGATTTATATAGCGCCAACAGTTTACGCAGCGCTTTACAATATAAAAGGGAGACAATACAGTTATAATACAATACAGTACAATAGGATTAAGAGGGCCCTGCTCAGAAGAGCTTACAATCTAATAGGGTGGGGCAGGTGGTACAAAAGGTTGTAACTGTGGGGAATGAGCTGGTGGAAGTGGTAGGAGATTAGTTGGAGACGTGATAGGCTTTCCTGAAGAGATGAGTTTTCAGGGATTGCCTGAAGGTAGCAAGAGTAGGGGATAGCCAGATAGATGGAGGTAGCGAGTTCCAGAGGATGGGAGAGGCTCTGGAGAAATCCTGGAGACGAGCATGGGAGGAGGAGATGAGAGAGCTTGAAAGCAGGAGGTCTTGAGAAGAGAGGAGAGGTCGATTTGGGTGATATTTGGAGACAAGATTAGTGATGTAGCTTAGGGCAGAGTTGTGAATGGCTTTGTATGTTGTGGTTAGAATTTTGAATTTAATTCGCTGGGTGATTGGGAGCCAGTGTAGGGATTGAAGTAGAGGGTTGGCAGACACTGAGCGGTTGGTAAGGTGGATAAGTCTGGCAGCAGCATTCATGATAGACTGAAGAGGGGATAGCCTATGGAGCGGTAGGCCAATGAGAAGGGAGTTGCAATAGTCAAGGCGAGAGATAACAAGGGAGTGAATGAGGAGCTTGGTGGTTTCATTTGTTAAAAAAGGGCGAATTTTAGAGATGTTACGGAGGTGAATTCTACAAACTTTTGACAGCGATTGGATTTGAGGCTGAAATGACAAGTCAGAGTCTAGGATTACACCTAGTACCCTGGTGTGAGGGGAGGGACTGATGGTTGCATTGTTAATTTTGATGGAAAAGTCATGGAGGGAGGAACGGGCGGGGGGAATATTAATAGCTCAGTTTTAGAGAGATTTAGTTTAAGGAAGTGGTGCGACATCCATGCTGATATGTCAGTTAGTAATGCGAGAGGAGACTGAAGGAGTGAGGTGAGGAGTAGACAGATAGATTTGGGTGTCATCAGCGTATAAGTGGTATTGGAAGCCGTGGGCAGTTATTAAGTGACCAAGGGAGGAGGTGTAGATAGAGAAGAGAAGGGGTCCAAGAACCGAGCCTTGGGGGACCCCCACAGAAAGGGGCAATGGAGAGGAGGAGACAGAGTTGTAGGTGACACTGAAGGAGCGCTGTGATAAATAGGCAGAGAACCAGGATAGAGCAGAATCTCGGAGGCCAAGGGAATATAGTTTATTGAGAAGGGGCGGGTGGTCAACAGTATCAAAGGCCGCAGAGAGGTCAAGTAGTAGGAGTATGGAGTACTGGCTGTTGGTTTTAGCAGTTAGTAAATCGTTAGTGAGTTTTAGTAAGGTAGTTTCCGTGGAGTGCTGCGAGCGAAAACCAGACTGTAAGGGGTCAAGAAGGTTATTTTCATTGAGGTAGGAGCTAAGACGGTTGTAGACTAAGCGTTCTAGAAGTTTAGAGGTGAATGGGAGTAATGAGATGGGTCTTAAGTTGTTCAGGTCGGTAGGGTCCAGTGAGGGCTTTTTAAGAATGGGAGTGATCTGCGCATGTTTTAGAGGGGATGGGAAAATGCAACTAGAAAGGGAGAGATTGAAGATGTGGGTGAGGGAGCATAGGATAGAAGAAGAGGGTGACTGTAGTAGTTGTGAGGGAACAGGATCCAAGGGACAATTGGTTAGGTAGGCATCCGAGAAAATTTTTGTAACCTCTTCCGTAGTAGCCAATTCAAAAGAGGAGAGTGTTGAATGTGCTGCTGGGCAAGGTATGATGGGTGGGGAAGACGTACGCACAGTGGAGATGTCCTCACGAATTGCATCGATCTTGTCTTTGAAGTGATTGGCAATCTCTTGGGCAGTGAGTGAGTTAGTGGGTAGAGGGGGTGGTGGACGAAGCAGAAAGTTAAAGGTTGAGAAGAGCCGACGGGGACTGGATGACAAGGAATTAATAAGAGAGACAAAGTAGGCTTGTTTGGCAGCATGGAGGCATGAATTGTATTTTAGAAGGGCAGATTTATATAGGGTGAAGTCTTGCAGGCATTTGGTTTTACGCCACAGTCGTTCAGGAGCACGGCAATGTCTCTTGAGATTTCTAGTGTTGTCAGTTTGCCAGGGTTGTAACGGTCGGGGCCTAATTCTGCGTGTGGTTAGAGGAGCAAGTGCATCTAGTGATGATGAGAGTGAACTGTTGTAGACAGAAGTGGCCAGGTCAGGACAGGACAGGGGAGAGATTATGTCATATAGGTGGTCAGTAGCAGAATAGAGAAGAGAAGGGTTAAAGTGGCGAAGGTTTCTACAAGTAATTGTTTGCTGCTTGGAGGGATGGATGGTTGGAGGCAAGGATACAGTGAAAGTAATGAGGTTGTGATCAGATAGAGGAAAGGGGGTGTTGGTGAGGTTGCCAGGGTTGCAGAGATGGGAGAATACAAGGTCAAGGGTATTACCATTGGAGTGAGTGGAAGTATGTGTCCATTGGGTTAGGTCAAAAGATGAGGTTAAGTTGAGAAGTTTAGCTGTAGTTGGGCTGTTAACATTGACAGGAATGTTAAAGTCACCAAGAATAATGGTGGGTATTTCAGAGGAGAGAAAGTAGGGTAGCCAGGCAGCAAAGTCATCAAGAAAGTGCGATATCGGTCCTGAAGGCCTATAAATTGCTGCAATCCTCAGAGAAATGGGAGAAAACAGACTAATACAGTGCATCTCGAAAGAAGAGAGGGATAGAGAGGGAGGGACAGGAAGGACTTGGAAGGTGCTTTGTGGGGACAGAAGGAAGCCAACTCCACCTCCTTTCTGTCTGTTGGGTCTGGAGGAGTGAGTCCAATGGAGACCACCATGGGAGAGGGCTGCAGGAGAAGCTGAGTCAAAATTTTGCAGCCAGGTTTCTGTTATGGCGAGTATGTTCAAGCCATGAGAGATGAAGAGGTCATGTACAGATGTTAGCTTATATAATAACCGTTATATAAGAACCGTCAGAAGAGGAGAAGCATCACACAGCGGGAGACTCCCATCCTATCATGCTGGATGCAGAGCGGCCCAGAAGACAAAGGGAAGAAGACGTCGGCGCCGCGGAGGAAGATGCCGGACGAGAACACCGGAGGAAGAACCAGAAGAACCAGAAGAACCAGAAGAAGAAGAAGATGGAGGAAGAAACTGAAGGAAGATAGAAGACAGAAGAAAGAAGATAGAAGAAAGAAGAAGCATTTAAATAAAGGAATTGTCAAAAACTGTCTCTTGTCTTTTTTAAACTTTTTGACACTTTTTTTGTGAAATGGTAGGGGTACTTTTGTACCCCCTTACCATTTCACACAGGGGGGAGGGTCGGGATCTGGGTGTCCCCTTGTTAAAGGGGGCTTCCAGATTCTGATAAGCCCCCGCCCGCAGACCCCCACAACCACTGGGCAAGGGTTGTGGGGATGAGGCCCTTGTCCCCATCAACATGGGGACAAGGTGTTTTGGGGGGCTACCCCAAAGCACCCTCCCAATGTTGAGGGCATGTGGTCTGGTACGGTTCAGGAGGGGGGGCGCTCTCTCGTCCCCCCTCTTTTCCTGTGGCCTGCCAGGTTGTGTGCTCAGATAAGGGTCTGGTAGGGATTTTTGGGGAGACCCCACGCCATTTTTTAAAAAATTTTGCCGTGGGGTTCCCCTTAAAATCCATACCAGACCTGAAGGGTCTGGTATAGATTTTGAGGGGGACCCCACGCCATTTTTAAAAAAATTTTGGCCGGGGTTCCCCTTAATACCCATACCAGACCTGAAGGGCCTGGTATGGAATTTAGGGGGACCCCCACGTCATTTCTTTTTTAAATTTTGGTTTGGGTTCCCCTGTGGGGAATTCCCATGCCGTTTTTATCAATGAACTTTTATGTGTATTGTTGAACCGGCAATTCATTAATAGCTGCGAGTAGTTTTAAATAACTTTTTTTCCTTTGAAATATCATTTTGCTGTCAGACTGTTCTAAACACGGGAAACATGCGCTCCTTTACAGGCATACTATAGACACCCCACAGGTACGAAATTTAAAGGGATATTACACTTTTATTGTTTCACTTTAAGCATTATTAAAATCACTGCTCCTGAAAAAACGGACATTTTTAAAATTTCTTTTGGCATTGATGCATGTCCCCTGGGGCAGGACCCAGGTCCCCAAACACTTTTTATGACAATAACTTGCATATAAGCCTTTAAAATGAGCACTTTTGATTTCTCCCATAGACTTTTAAAGGGTGTTCCGCGGCTTTTGAATTTGCCGCGAACACCCCAAATTGTTCGCTGTTCAGCGAACTGGCGAACAGCCGATGTTCGAGTCGAACATGAGTTCGACTCGAACTCGAAGCTCATCCCTAGTTAAGGGAATAAATCATGTCTTCAGCTTTGACCTCAAACCCAAAGAGGCCCAAACAGACAATTGTACCCCACTTCCAAGCAATGTTTCATATTACTATTTCTGCCTCAAATACCTGTGTGCTAAGTATACCTTTTGTTTCATTCTCATAGGGGAGAAAAGACTCAGGACGTCTGAGGACTCCAGGAACCCCCCCACCTCCTGAAGAAGGAGATGAGGGAAAACCACAAGCTGAGGATGTGGAGGAAGGAGAGGTGGTGGAAATTGTCACCACAACAGGTGAGTGTCTGACACCACAGATTCAGGTAATAGATGTATGCCTGCAGATTTATAATACATGGTGTATTTTTTCTTTTAGGTGATGTGCATGTTGTTGAAGAACAAGCTTCTCATTTCACCAGTGACAGTGCCCAAAGGCTTAGCCAGGACATCATGTATTGTAGTCAGGATTTAGACTTTATAAAGCAAAAAACAAATGAGATTGAACAAAAAACTGAAGAATATGATTGATGTACTAGGAAGAATATAAAAACCCAAAAAATGCAACCATTTTTATTCATAACCAATTTGTATGCATTTTAAAAGCCAAATTTTGAAGATACACACAGTGTGTCAACATGTGCTATCTGCCATCAGAGGATATCAATGTACACATTTTGTGGCTGCAACCCTTTCCTCACAACTCAAGTAATTGTGAGGAAGTGGTTGCACCCCCAAAACATGTTCATTGATCCCCCATGATGGGAGATAGCACATGTTGACATTAGGTATGGGATCAGGAGGAAAATTCCCAGTTTGACTCCCAATTTGTGTGCATCTTCAAAATATGACTTTTACAGGGGTGATCTGATGAAGGCAATATCAACACATTTTGGGCACTAATGTCTGATATTAGCTTCAGTTTTTTAATGTTGAACTTTGTAAGTTCCTGAGTTGTGTATGTTATGTTTTGAAACGTGCCTGTTGATGTACCCTAAAAAAAATTCAAGATAAAACTTTAAGAAACCCATATTTTTTGTTTTTTTATAAAAAAAGTTTTACAATGCACATGTGCATAGAGTAAAAGGTTTTATACTCAACAATGTGTGGTTTCTTCTTTCAATGATCAATACCAGTTTTTGTATTAAGTTTTTGTTTACAGTGACATTGGGTGTTATTTGATAATGGAAAAACCACTTGGCACTACCAGTGCACTAGGAGAACCTAGGAAAAAGCAAAAAGAAACACAAGCAGTAAATGAAAATCAAGATTTTATCTTAATGTATTCCAAATTGGCTGGCAAAGCAATGCCCCCCCTACCCGTAAAATATTCAACATATTTTCCCCACACTTCACAAATGCTTTGGGGGGTAAGCCAGGACGGCCCGCTTCCAGGGTCACCAGTGTTTCATTAAGTCCAGCCTCAGGCCCAACTGAGGCAACATGGATTATTTCGTTTTAAAAAGTTGTGCACTATGCAGCAAGATAACACAATGTGGTTTAGATTGTACTCCGCAATATTTATGGCAGTTAAAAATAGGCGGAACAGGCTCGCCATTATCCCAAATGCATTCTCCATGTCTCTTCTGGCTCGGGCCAACCGGTAATAAAAACCCTCTTCTCCGGGGTGAGGGTCCTCTGGGGGAATGGCCTCATCACGTGATCACCCAGACCGAATGCATCATCTGCGATGAACACAAATGGCAGTCCCTCAACGTTCTCTTCTGCAGGTGGAAATCCCAAGCCACCACTCTGGAGATGTCGATAGAACTCGATCCGGGCAAAGACTCCACCATCCGACATTCCTCCCCACATCCACATACGTCACTCATATGTCACTGAAACCACCGCCATCAACACGATACTATGAAACCCCTTATTGTTATAATAGTATGACCCCGAATGGTGTGGTGGTACGATGTGGATATGTTTCCCATCAATTGCCCCTCCACAGTTGGGAAAGTCGCAACGGTCAGAAAAGTGGGATGCCACAGTCTGCCATTCCTGTGGCGTTGAAGGAAACTGTGGAGTCAAACAAAAACATAAAAATTAGTCATTTTGCACATAAACATTGCAAGCAGATTAGACACAAAAATTCTTGGCCAACACCAGTATAACATTTTTTGAAGCAGTATTTAAAGGCAAAAATATAAGGTCCACTTAGCAGATTTATCCCCCCTCTGATGGCCCATTGTAAAAATTTTAGGGGATGGAGATGTTTTGGACAAGTAACCATCTCCACTTCATTGAGAGCTGAATGCATAAATAATGTGTGTTACTGGACAGGTAAGAAGTGTCATAATACAAAAATATGAATACACACTGTACTAATTGAAGCACATTTTTACATTCTGCAATTAACTAGCAAGATAATAGGAGAACCAAACTTTAAACAGTACCATTTGAAAGTATTCAGGCAGGCCCTTGCACTACATGCTTTGGTGAATTCATCCATAAATATGAACACAAAAGAGGTAGGTAGAATGTGTATGGGTTTGGAAAAGTCAGTAGATAGAGGATTGATATGGGTTGATTTAGCGGTTGGGTGGAGGGAGGGTTCCAAATGATTTTGGGACCCCCAAAAAAAGCCATTGGCACTCTGCCTGAATTTAAGGATACAAATAACATTTGGACACATTTTAGGGGGTGTTTAGGGTAAAGCACTACTATGGAGCTGACAAAATATATTGTTAAGTGACTAGGCTAGGTGGATATGGACCCAGGATAGCATGCTGGGGAGGTTAGTGAAGGCAAATATGCATGAAGGACAAAAAAGGAAGTTTAAAAACTGCCAGTATGCATGGGCACAAAGGGGACATTCACAGCATATTACAATTATGGTAATTAGGGAATGATGAAAGAAATGCAATACATTAGCAAACATGGAATACATAGAATGTGATGTTAAAGGAGAAAACTTACCCTAATATAGTCCTTCTGCAGGACCTGAATGATGGCAGAACAGATCTCTGGAATAATGATCCCCAGAGCCTGGGGGGAGATGCCTGTCGAGAACTTGAGGTCCTGCAGACTTCTCCCAGTTACCAAGTACCGCAACGTGATGACTAGGGATGAGCTTCGAGTTCGAGTCGAACTCATGTTCGACTCGAACATTGGCTGTTCGCAACTTCACCGAACAGCGAACAATTTGGGGTGTTCGCGGCAAATTCGAATGCCGCGGAACACCCTTTAAAAGTCTATGGGAGAAATCAAAAGTGCTAATTTTAAAGGCTAATATGCAAGTTATTGTCATAAAAAGTGTTTGGGGACCTGGGTCCTGCCCCAGGGGACATGGATCAATGCAAAAAAAAGTTTTAAAAACGGCCGTTTTTTCAGGAGCAGTGATTTTAATAATGCTTAAAGTCAATCAATAAAAGTGTAATATCCCTTTAAATTTCGTACCTGGGGGGTGTCTATAGTGTGTCTGTAAAGGGGCGCATGTTTCCTGTGTTTAGAACAGTCTGACAGCAAAATGACATTTTGAAGGAAAAAACTCATTTAAAACTACCCACGGCTATTGCATTGCCGACAATACACATAGAAGTTCATTGATAAAAACAGCATGGGAATTCCCCAAAGGGGAACCCCGAACCAAAATTAAAAAAAAAAATGACGTGGGAGTCCCCCTAAATTCCATACCAGGCCCTTCAGGTCTGGTATGGATATTAAGGGGAACCCCGGCCAAAATTAAAAAAAAAAAATGACGTGGGGTTCCCCCTAAATTCCATACCAGACCCTTCAGGTCTGGTATGGATTTTAAGGGGAACCCCGCGCCAAAAAAAAAAAAAAAAACGGCGTGGGGTCCCCCCAAAAATCCATACCAGACCCTTATCCGAGCACGCAACCTGGCAGGCCGCAGGAAAAGAGGGGGGGACGAGAGTGCGGCCCCCCCTCCCTCCTGAACCGTACCAGGCCACATGCCCTCAACATTGGGAGGGTGCTTTGGGGTAGCCCCCCAAAACACCTTGTCCCCATGTTGATGAGGACAAGGGCCTCATCCCCACAACCCTGGCCGGTGGTTGTGGGGGTCTGCGGGCGGGGGGCTTATCGGAATCTGGAAGCCCCCTTTAACAAGGTGACCCCCAGATCCCAGCCCCCCCCTGTGTGAAATGGTAAGGGGGTACATAAGTACCCCTACCATTTCACGAAAAAAGTGTCAAAAATGTTAAAAATGACAAGAGACAGTTTTTGACAATTCCTTTATTTAAATGCTTCTTCTTTCTTCTATCTTCCTTCATCTTCTGGTTCTTCTGGTTCTTCTGGCTCTTCTGGTTCTTCCTCCGGCGTTCTCGTCCAGCATCTCCTCCACGGCGTCTTCTATCTTCTTCTCCTCGGGCCGCTCCGCACCCATGGCATAGGGGGAGGCTCCCGCTCTTCTCTTCTTCTTTTCTTCTCTTCTGTTCTTCTTCATTTTCTTCTCCGGGCCGCTCCGCAATCCATGCTGGCATGGAGGGAGGCTCCCGCTGTGTGACGGCGCTCCTCGTCTGACAGTTCTTAAATAACGGGGGGCGGGGCCACCCGGTGACCCCGCCCCCCTCTGACGCACGGTGACTTGACGGGACTTCCCTGTGGCATTCCCCGTGACGTCACAGGGAAGTCCCGTCAAGTCACCGTGCGTCAGAGGGGGGCGGGGTTCACCGGGTGGCCCCGCCCACCCGGTTATTTAAGAACTGTCAGACGAGGAGCGCCGTCACACAGCGGGAGCCTCCCTCCATGCCAGCATGGATTGCGGAGCGGCCCGGAGAAGAAAAAGAAGAAGAACAGAAGAGAAGAAAAGAAGAAGAGAAGAGCGGGAGCCTCCCCCCTATGCCATGGGTGCGGAGCGGCCCGAGGAGAAGAAGATAGAAGACGCCGCGGAGGAGATGCTGGACGAGAACGCCGGAGGAAGAACCAGAAGAGCCAGAAGAACCAGAAGAACCAGAAGATGAAGGAAGATAGAAGAAAGAAGAAGCATTTAAATAAAGGAATTGTCAAAAACTGTCTCTTGTCATTTTTAACATTTTTGACACTTTTTTCGTGAAATGGTAGGGGTACTTATGTACCCCCTTACCATTTCACACAGGGGGGGGGCCAGGATCTGGGGGTCACCTTGTTAAAGGGGGCTTCCAGATTCCGATAAGCCCCCCGCCCGCAGACCCCCACAACCACCGGCCAGGGTTGTGGGGATGAGGCCCTTGTCCTCATCAACATGGGGACAAGGTGTTTTGGGGGGCTACCCCAAAGCACCCTCCCAATGTTGAGGGCATGTGGCCTGGTACGGTTCAGGAGGGAGGGGGGGCCGCACTCTCGTCCCCCCCTCTTTTCCTGCGGCCTGCCAGGTTGCGTGCTCGGATAAGGGTCTGGTATGGATTTTTGGGGGGACCCCACGCCGTTTTTTTTTTTTTTTGGCGCGGGGTTCCCCTTAAAATCCATACCAGACCTGAAGGGTCTGGTATGGAATTTAGGGGGAACCCCACGTCATTTTTTTTTTTTAATTTTGGCCGGGGTTCCCCTTAATATCCATACCAGACCTGAAGGGCCTGGTATGGAATTTAGGAGGACTCCCACGTCATATTTTTTTTTTAATTTTGGTTCGGGGTTCCCCTTTGGGGAATTCCCATGCCGTTTTTATCAATGAACTTCTATGTGTATTGTCGGCAATGCAATAGCCGTGGGTAGTTTTAAATGAGTTTTTTCCTTCAAAATGTCATTTTGCTGTCAGACTGTTCTAAACACAGGAAACATGCGCCCCTTTACAGGCATACTATAGACACCCCCCAGGTACGAAATTTAAAGGGATATTACACTTTTATTGTTTGACTTTAAGCATTATTAAAATCACTGCTCCTGAAAAAACGGCCGTTTTTAAAACTTTTTTTTGCATTGATCCATGTCCCCTGGGGCAGGACCCAGGTCCCCAAACACTTTTTATGACAATAACTTGCATATAAGCCTTTAAAATTAGCACTTTTGATTATTCATGTTCGTGTCCCATAGACTTTAACGGTGTTCGCATGTTCGAACGAACTTTTTTCCTGTTCACATGTTCTGGTGCGAACCGAACAGGGGGGTGTTCGGCTCATCCCTAGTGATGACTAGCCTTTGTTCGGGAGTGATGGCTTGCCACATGCAGGTGTCCTGCATGCTAATATAAGGGGACAGCAAAGCCAACAAACGGTGAAAAATGGGTCACCAGGATTATTCTCCTGGATCTCCCGCAACAAAGGCATGTGAGAGAATTGGTCACGCTGGAGCAACCAATTCTTGGTCCATGAACGCCTCCCCACCCTGTTCATGGACTGAGCTTGGGTCAAAGTAAGAACCCCAACACCAAGCCCCCACACAGCATGAACTCTACGACGAGGACATACCCGCAACATGGCTTCAAAACGGTCAGCTAGTCAGAACGAACGAAACAGAAAGCACTGAAAAACAGCAAGGCCTGAAAGAACGAGCTGAAAATCAGAAATGAGCAGACAAGAACACACTGAGAATCAAATACGGTACAAAAAATAGCACGCACTGACAAACAAATGCGAACTTATCACACGCACTGAAGAACAGATACAAACCCGCAAGCACAAACTGAAGAGCAGCAACGATCTGAAAAGCACGAGGCTGAAAAGCACAAATCATCTCTCACCAAACTTCTACTAACATGAGATAAACACGAGATTAGCAGAAGGAGCCCAAAGGGTGGCGCACTTGGTATTGCACTTTCCTTTTCTATTCCTGTCGTACGTATTGTACGTCACCATGTTCTTGCTGGTCGGAATTTGGTGTGACCATGTGTATGCAAGACAAGCTTGAGAGAAATCCCGTCAGAATAACCGTCCAAGGCTTTTCCGATGAGAATGCCGATCGTGTATACACGGCATTACATTCAGGGCATGCTGCACATAATAACTATCACATTTGATCAAGCCCTCAAATGGCTGGTTTCATAACTGATCAGATGTGAAGCACAATGGCAACTGCAGATCGGTTTAAGATGGTGGACTCCTTGGCTGTAAAGGACAAGATGGTTTAGTTTTTTTTTGTTCAAATAGTTTTTATTGAGAAATTTTTAGTACAAATACAGATAAATGCAGTCATACAGGAAGATATTGAAACAATCCTGTACTTACTGTACAGAAAGCAATCGAAAATATTAATTACATATTTTTATTATAAACGTTAAGTATGTCTGTAGCATTTTCTACTTATCTTGAAGAATGTTGCTTTATTACTATAAAGAATCAGTGAGATAAGAATAATTACTCGTGTCCCAAGAATAATTGTGGATATGTAATAGGGAGTACAGAGCTTGTATATAGGGGGAAGAGATCCCCGGGCACCCCAATGGGAACACACTGTGCTCACACATGAATCACCCCCCCCAAATGTATTAGTAAACCAGTAAACATTTCAGTAATAATCAGTATGTCTCGGGGATCGCTGAGATATATCACTTTGCATAGCTTACCAGCTCCAACTAATTTGAATGGCTAAACGAAAGAATTAAAACAAATAATTAGAAGAGAGAAGAAGTTTCCCTGGGGACCAGTTAGATTCAAACCTTGAAAAGGCTCCATCCCTGTATGCCATAATTTTTTCATATTCTATTATAGTGTTAATTTTTATTTTTATATCTTTAATAGTAGGTACATCAATCGATTTCCACCTGTATATCAATTCCATTCTTGCTGCCAGTAAGACTTGTGTTGCTATACATCTATGTTCTGGTTTATATTGGTCCATATTTAATCCTAAAATAGCTTGTTCTATGTTTGGGACCACCGTGCTATTAGTTAATTTAGAAAGCATATCATAGACCTTCCACCAAAATTTTTTGACTCCCAGGCATGACCATAGCATATGTGCTAGGGTCCCTATCTGTCCGCACCCTCTCCAGCATAGGTTTGAGTTGTCTCTAGAGAATTTTGCCGTAATATACGGTGTGTAGTACCATCTTAACATTAGTTTTTGTGTTAGTTCCTCATAATTGGCACATCTAGAAAATTTGCGATTATTAGTATTCGCTTGTTTCCATTGTAGATCTGTGAACTCTTTGCCTAATTCCTTTTCCCATTTGGAAATCTTATTATTTTTTGTAAAAGCATCTTTAGAGTGAAGATAATTGTAGATAATTTTTATTCCTTTTATATTGGGGTTTTTGGATTGGAGGAAGGTCCATACTTTTTCTACTATGGACACATGTGTGGCCTTAGCCTCTTGAAGGCATGAAGTAATCTGGGTATATGTTAAGAATTCAGAAGTATTGAGATTAAATTTCTCTTGTATTGTGCTAAACGGTAACAGCTTATTGCCACACATAATATCCACTATATTTAGTATGTTTGCCTTATACCAGTTGCGAAGGTTAATGTTTGAAATTGTCCATTGCAGTGTGTCAAGGGGAATGGGTATCATTGTTGAAGGGTAAAATTCATTCCCTGTAATGTTGATCTCTTCCCAAGATTGTAGTATCGCTTGTATTGTTTGTGGGAGGGGCCTTCTATTCTGTTTATGTGCTTTAGTAGCAATTAGAAATGATAATGGTGACGTCTTGTTTAATCGTACAGTTTCCAAGTGGCACTATGGTTTAGTAATAGGGTTAGAGAACCAATTTTTAAGTTGGTCCAGAACTGCCGCTGTGTGATAGTCTTTCAGAATTGGTAAACCCATGCCTCCCACCGTTTTGTTTTTAGTTTGTATTTCAGGGGAACATCTTGGTCTTTTCCCTGCCCATACAAAGTCAGATAATTGTTTTTGCATTGATCTAAAGAATGATGCTGGTGCTGGTATTGGTAGAACTCTGAATATGTATATTAGTTTCGGTAGGATGAGCATTTTGTACGCTGCTAATCGGCCTAACCACGTCAAGTGATGCTTCCCTAGTCTAGATAGTTCTGGCTGAAAGGAGGAGAGAAGTGGGGTATAGTTAATGGTATATGTTTTCGAAACTGGGTAGGTGAGCTTAATACCTAGGTAATTGATTGATTCGTTCGCCCAGGGATATGGTAGGGAGTGTTTGAGGTGGTTTTCAAGTTTTTTATGTATATGTGTTCCTAATATGCTGGATTTAGATGCATTAACTTTATAATAAGATATTTTACTAAATTGTGCAAGGACATCATGTGCTGTGGGTAATGATTTGTCTGGGTTCGATAAAGCTAGAATAACATAGTCTGCAAATAATGAGATCTTGTGGTGGTGTTCTTGTGACATGATACCATGTATGGAGGGATGGGACCTTATTTTTTCCGCTAGTGGTTCCATAAGCATGGTAAAAATTATGAGGGACAGAGGGCACCCCTGTCTTGTTCCATTTGTAATGGGAAATGGCTTAGAGAACATGCCTTCTGTATATACAAATGCGGAGGGTGAAGAATATAGTGCCATTATTGCATTTTGCAATGGGCTGACCAGACCAAACTTATCCATGACCTTGAACAGGTACCCCCAATGCACTCTATCAAAGGCCTTCTCTGCATCTAAGGCCAGAAGCAGAGAAGGCTCTTTGTTCTCCTCTACCAAATGAAGAAGATTTAACATTCTTCTGGTGGCATCTGTGGTCTGGTGACCCACTACAAATCCCACCTGGTCATAGTTTATCAAGTTGGGTAAAATACGTGATAATCTGCTTGCTATCAGTTTAGCGTGCAATTTGACATCTACATTTAATAAGGATATCGGCCGAAAGTTTTGTGAAAGGTTGGGTTCTTTGCCTGGTTTAGGGAGAGTTATGATTGTGGCTGTAAGCATTTCTGGGGGAAATTTTGCTGTAGTTGTCGCAGCTTCAAAAACAGGGAGTAAGTGGGGGGTTAGGATGGGAGAGAATAATTGATAATATTCTGAAGAGTAACCATCTGGGCCTGGGGCTTTGTTGCGGGGGAGACGTTTGATGGCGTCGTTTGTTTCTTGTAGCGTAAATGGTTGGTTTATGTATGCCAAGTCTTCTGGTGATATTTTAGGGAGATGTATTGACTCCAGAAATTCTGAAATCACCGTGTCATTGGGCTGAAAAGTATCTGGGTCCTTTTTTAAGGTTATATAGTTTCTCGTAGTAATCGCTAAATGCATCGGCTATTTCTTGTGGGTTGTTAACTTTTTTGTTGGATTTGGGGTTTAATTGTGTGGCTAGGGACTTTCCTGCTTTATTCCCGTATCTATATGTCTGAGCTTTTAGTGATCTCAATCGGTGGTTATGGCGTGATATTAGGAGAGTTCGCAATTCTTGCCTGGACATAAACAATGCTTCTCTTATATTTTGTGTGGTATGTTGTTTGTTTAAGTTTTCTAACTGTTGGATTTGAGCTAATATAGTATTGAGCTTTTCTAATCTTTGTCTAATCTTTGTCTTTTTGCTCTAGCACTCATCTGTATGAGTAGACCTCTTACGTAAACTTTATGTGCATTCCATAGTGTGAAGGGGTCGCTGACCGAGGGGGCGTTGAAGGCAAAAAATTCTTTAATTGCTTTTTCGATTTTCGTTTTCGGTTTTGCGGTTGAGATAGTGTGAAAATGTCATTGCGCCATCTGTTAGCCCTGGTCTCGGCACAGCGATCCCCCATGACCACAGATATCGGAGCATGGTCCGACCATGTAATACAATGGAGTTCAGATTTAGTAATCTGTTGTAGGATAAATTTATCTACTAAAAACAAATCTATGCGAGAATATGTATGGTGAACGCTGGAAAAAAAAGTAAAGTCCTTTTCTGAGGAATGTTGGCACCTCCACACATCATACAAACCGGAAGATGAAATGAAATCTTTCAGAGTCAATCTGTTTCTTGAATGTTTGGTCTGGCTGGATACATCTAGGTCTCTGTTGGGGACAGCATTAAAATCTCCACACAAAATGGTATGACCTTGTTGCATCGATGAGACTTTTTTCCATACTTTTTTTAGAAAAGATAGCTGTTTGGAGTTTGGAAGATAGATGTTCACTAAGGTGAATTTTTTGCCGTTAAGCTCACATACTAAGATAATGAATCTGCCTGAAATGTCCAAATGGATATCTAGACTTTGGAATTGCACAGTATCTTTAATAGCTATGGCGACACCCCTTTTTTTTGAGGTATAATTTGCTTGGAAAATGTGCGGGAACTGGCGATTTTGAAAGTTAGGCGATCTATTTGCTGCAAAGTGGGTTTCCTGGAAACATATCACATCACAGTGAAGATTTTTAGCTTCCTTCCAGGCCATTTGCCATTTGTATGGGCTGTTTAAGCCTTTTACATTGAGGGATACAATTTTGATTGGCATGGTGTGGATTCCTGTTATTCTTAGTTATAAGGCTTGACAACAGTTTAGATGCTGGTTACCTTAAGGCCTATGAATGGCTCGATTCTGATCCGGAAGGCAATGATCAGACGCTGGCAGTGTGGTGGTCCGTAAGGTGGGACTTGCGGTTTAGGGAACTCTCAGGTGTTAGTTGTTGCGGTTATGCTGAGATGAAATACTGCAGGTGGAGTTTCTGTTCAAGTGATGTAGCAGATGATTCCTTGGGTTGTACAGGGATGGATCCTATTCTTGGAAACTTCTTGGAGAAAAGAAAACAGTTAACAGCAACAAACAAAACTTGATTCCTAAAAGAATCAGTGCGGTAGGAATAACCGCTCAATCGAGGGGTGTTTAACAGGTAAACGAAAGGTGGCAGTCCCCGAGGCCATTAGGGATGTAATAGCAGTAGAGGTTGCCTAGAAGTAGATCTGGTTTGTGGACCTCTTTCTTTCTAGCCATGGTTGTCTTGGTCGTCTGCATCAGGGAGAATGATTTGCCAATCTCGCAGGAGGCGGAGGCCATCTTTGATGTTAGAGATCACATGTGTAGTTCCTTCTCTTATTATCATGAGTTTTGCTGGGTATATCCACCGATATGTGATATGGTGGTTGTTCAGTGGCTTCGTGATAGAGGCTAGTTGACGCCTCTGTTGCATGGTGAAGGCTGATAGGTCAGCATAAAAGGAAAGTTCTTGGAATTCCTCTGGAAGGGAATCACGGTTTCTTGTGGCTGCCATAAACTGATCTTTGACATGATAAAAATGTATTCTGACAATAGTGTCCCTGGGAAGGTGGGCGGCTACATGTTTAGGCTTAGGCAGTCTGTGGATACGATCCACTACTAGTTCATCATGGGGAACTTCTGGAAGGGCAGATTTCAGCATTTGTATAAAGTGAGGTTTCAGGTCAGGATTTTTAACTGATTCAGGTATCCCACGTATTTTAACGTTGTTTCTCCTGGACCTATCTTCTAAATTTGCTAATTTAAGTTTCAGTTGCATCATGTCGTCATCTCTATCATTATGGACATCAACTAGATCATTGAAAGTGCAAGCGAATTCACCCATCTTTGTTTCAACATGTGAGATTCTCTTGTTCACTGAAGATATTTCAGACTTAAATTGTCTAGTCAGTGATTGAATGTCAGCATGCAATGTGGATCTGAGAGATATCAACATATCTTTAAGTGTAGTGTCCATTATTGGTGTATTAGCGGTGGGGAAGTCAGTTATGGAGTCTTGTAGTTCTCTGGTATCATCCTGAGATGAGTGCAAGCTTACCTCTTCATCATCCTCCTCTGTGTGATCCAACTTTGACTTGCTTTTGGCTGGGCTGGATGAGGCTGAGGGAGGCAGGGAGTACTGCTCAGCGGTGGGTGAGGTGTAAGCTCTGCTTGATCTTCTCCCCTGTGCAGCGCCGTTCTGTGTGTGAGAGCCTCGTGTGCCTTTCCCCTGCTTGCCGCCGCCATCTTGCTCAGGAGACCGCCGCTGCCACATGAAGTAATCTGGCAGCTTGTTGGGGTAAATATCCTCTTTTCTTTTCCTGGATGTCATCCCTGATGTTCCCCCAGCTGAACCGCTTTGGTGGCAGTAAATTTTCTAGGCTTTGAGTCGCTGTTTGAGTGTCTAATGGCACTTGGCAGAGAGGAGCTCTTTCAGTGAGCGTCCATACACCGCGCCGGCTAGCCACGCCCCCGGTTTAGTTTTTTTTTTAAAGATGAATGATCATGAATAAAAATTAAGCAATGGTTGCTATAGATAATAAATTGAGAGAAAGAAAAATACTACATTATTGCTATGGAGAACTCAGTGAAAAAAAGAAAATGTTGATTTTTTTTTGTGAAAAACATAGTAAGAAAATAATTATTGTATGGAGTCTTCTCAAACACTTATCTATACAAGTACAGCTTATATGAATAAAGGATGGTGGCAGAAAAGGGTAGGCATAACTAAAAGTCAGCAGACAGAGGATTGGTATGGGTTGATTTAGCGCTTGGGTGGAGGGTAGGTTCCAAATGATTTTGGGACCCCAAAAAAAAGGCCTCTGGCACACTACCTGAATTTAAGGACACAAATAACATTTGGACACATTTTAGGGGGTGTTTAGGGTAAAGCACTACTATGGAGCTGACAAAATATATTGTTAAGTGACTAGGCTAGGTGGATATGGACCCAGGATAGCATGCTGGGGAGGTTAGTGAAGGCAAATATGCATGAAGGACAAAAAAGGAAGTTTAAAAACTGCCAGCATGCATGGGCACAAAGGGGACATTCACAGCATATTACAATCATGGTAATTAGGGAATGATGAAACAAATACAATACATTAGGAAACATGAAATACATAGAATGTGATGTTAAAGGAGAAAACTTACCCTAATATAGTCCTTCTGCAGGACCTGAATGAAGGCAGAACAGGTCTCTGGAATAATGATCCCCAGAGCCTGGGGGGAGATGCCTGTTGAGAACTTGCGGTCCTGCAGACTTCTCCTAGTTGCCAAGTACTGCAACGTGATGACTAGCCTTTGTTCCTGGACTGATGGCTTGCTGCATGCAGGTGTCCTGCCTGCTAATATAAGGGGACAGCAAAGCCAACAAACGGTGAAAAATGGGTCACCAGGATTATTCTCCTGGATCTCCCGCAACAAAGGCATGTGAGAGAATTGGTCACACTGGAGCAACCAATTCTTGGTCCATGAACTCCTCCCCACCCTGTTCATGGACTGAGCTTGGGTCAAAGTAAGAACCCCAACACCAAGCCCCTGCACAGCACAAACTCTATGATGAGGACGTACCCACAACATGGCGTCAGAACGAACTAAACAGGAAGCACTGAAAAACAGCAAGGCCTGAAAGAACGAGCTGAAAATCAGAAATGAGCAGACAAGAATGCACTGAAAATCAAATACGGTACTATAAATAGCACACACTGACAAACAAACGTGAACTGACTACACGCACTGAAGAACAGATACAAACCCGCAAGCACAAACTGAAGAGCAGCAACGATCTGAAAAGCACGAGGCTGAAAAGCGCGAATCGTCTCTCACCAAACTTCTACTAACATGAGATAAACACGAGATTAGCAGAAGGAGCCCAAAGGGTGGCACACTTGGTATTGCACTTCCCTTTTCTAGTCCTGTCGTACATGTTGTACGTCACCGCATTCTTGCCTGTTGGAATTTGGTGTGACCGTGTGTATGCAAGACAAGCTTGAGCGGAATCCCGTCGGAATAACCATCCAAGGCTTTTCCGGCGAGAGTTTCCGATTGTGTATACGCGACATTACATTCAAGTCATGCTGCAAATAATAACTGTCACATTTGATTGTGCTCTCAAACCAACTGTCAAACCCTCAAATGGCTGGTGTCATAACTGATCACATGTGAAGCACAATGGCAACTGCAGATCAGTTTAAGATGGTGGACTCCTTGGCTGTAAAGGACAAGATGGTTTAGTTTCTTTTTAAAGATGAATGCTATTGGGAAACACAATGATAAAATAAAAATTACACAATGGTTGCTATAGATAATAAATTGAGAGAAAGAAAAATACTACCTTATTGCTATGGAGAACTCAGTGAAAAAAAGAAAATGTTGATTTTTTTTTAGTGAAAAACATAGTAAGAAAATATCTATCTTATCTATACAAGTACAGCTTATATGAATAAAGGATGGTGGCAGAAAAGGGTAGGCATAACTAAAAGTCTTGATGAGTGCCTGTCACAGGTCCCTTCGCTCTATTAACCCACACTGCAGCAGAAGATTACAGTGGTGGAGATGGGGATCAGAGAAGGAAGATATCTACTAAAGCAGGTGACAGCAGCACAAGGAACACAATAAACTGATAGAAAGTAATAACTTTTGTGCTTTTATTATCTATGTCAAGATTTAGCCCTTTAAGAGCAACATTTTCATATTGAATATTTATATCTGTTTCCTTCTTAGAAACCTCCTGCTTAAAATTAGATCCTCTGTAGTAACGATGCACTCTATCTATAAACCCAAACTGTAACCCCTTGGGGTCCATCTTATCATATTTCAAAAAATGATCAGATACACTCTTGTGTAGCACACATACTGCAGCACCTACATAACGTACATGGTATCACAATGGATAAATGTATCTATTCTTAATAGTTCCCATGTACGAATGAAATTGCATATGGTCGTTCTCCTGGCATTTCCCTTTACATAAGAAAATGTATATTTACTGTAAAGGATAGCTATAGGATACATTATAGGATTGTACTGTCCATCAATCACAAACCTGCAGAAAAAGAGTATATGGTAGTGTATGCTGTATGGTTATATAAGCTGTGAAAGTCTTGTAACTCTTTGTACAACAGCTGATTCATTTCCATGGATCTAAAATGGTAGTACATTTGTAAATCTAGGGATTGCTTACTTTTTTCACTTGACAAATCATTATGTGTTGTTTGTTCAAGTATAACACCTTTTTCTTTGGACACTGTTTGAATAAAGATCCAGTTTTTGCCTGCTTAGATATGTTAAAATGATCAACAATTTTCATGTGAAGTACTTGCATTTCACGTGAATGCATAAGAAATTAGAACTTTCAGGTTCACACTTTGAGATTGAGGAAATAAAGTTAATCTTTATATGCTCACAATCTTTATATGCCTTTTTGCCCTGGACTCCCAGAAGAAGCAGGTGAGCAGATGGATGGGGGGGGGGGGGAGCATAAAAAGCACTGTAGAAGTGGTTGTGTGGCTGTATTGCTGTTAGATCACTTCTACTATATAGCTGCGGTTTGATCTTAAAAAGAAAACAAATTTACAGCTTCCATTGCACCCAAGTTTGTTTAATTGACACTACTGCCTCCAACTTAGTAATTACATTAGTAATTAATAATTACATTGATGATATTAAAAATAAAAACTGTAGGCAGTAATAAGACACAAGTAAAGCAGTATTGTAATCATTAATACTCTATTAAATATTTTTCTTAAATGCAGACAGTATAGATATCTGAACTTGACCTGGTAGCAGCCTCTTGCAGTATTTATATAGCAGAGCTGAAGTGTGATAAGAAGCAGCAGCACAAAGGAATCAACCAGTTCCTGTACAGCCAAAAATTCTGCCGATAAAGGAGCAATCAAATGGTAGGGAGATGAGCTCACTAACTGCACTGCTTTTACTTTTACTGGCAGGGACATGTCCTAGACAACCTGAGCTCAGAGGAAGTAAGTTGAACAATACTGTCCATCAGGCTGAGAACACGTAGTGTCAGAAAAAAAGTAATGTGGGGTGGGGTTTCTGGTGTAAGGTTGAATATTGCAAATCAGTTTTTTTTGTTTTATTTATAGAGTACAGAAAGTTATGGGTAATCCAAAATGTTTAAAGTGGCTTTAAAGGCACAAGGTTTTTTACCTTAATGCATTGTATGCATGGAGGTAAAAAACCTTCTGTGTGCAGCAGCCCCCCCTCTCAACCCCCGTTAATACTCACCTGAGCTCCCTCTCAATCCAGCAATGTTCATGAGAGCTGAGCTGGTCTCTCATTCCTCATAGGCTGAGACAGCAGTGAGAGCCATTGGTTCTTGCTAATGTCAATCACTGCCAGTGAGCCAATGAGGAGAGAGAGGAGGTGAGGTCAAGTGTCTAATGGATGCATAGAGCAGGGCTCAGGAGAGAGCACACACCAGTGCCCCCAGAGCAAGCGGCTTGGCCAAAGAGATGGAGTCAGGAGCACCAGTAGAGAAGGATTGGGACTGCTCTGTTCAAAACCACTGCACAGAGCAGGTATGACATGTTTGTTATTAAAAAAAAAAGTATATACCAAAACAGTAAGTTAGAGGAAATCTGCTTCACTTTTAAAGGGGGACTATACCCACTGATTTGATTGTTTTTCTAAAGCATTTACATTCAAGGCCCTCTGAAGTATATGTAAAGCCATTGCCTTCAGTACAGAGCGTTATGGTTAAGCCAACATTTTTGATGACAAGTTGTCATCAAAACAATAGGTTAGGGGAAATCTTCCAATGAAATAACTATGTTTTGCTTTATATACACTTTAAATATGTTTAAATAGTAAATATGAATTTGTGCTGCCTACTCTTCCCTTCTGCCTAGATTTTAGTTCACAAGGCTAGTATGTTTAATACAGCATTGCTGTTAATGTATATCTAAACCTAAAAAAAAAAATAAAGCTTTAAAAGTAGCTTACCTTACAGAGGTTTCTCAGCTTGCATCCTTTTTTCTTTGTTTCTTTCTTCCATTTCAGTTTTGTAAATCTAGATATTCTACCAGTAATAGGCTCAGTCACAACTTCTTGCAAATGAATATGCTTCTGCTGTGAAGTACAACCAATGTGCAGATGCACAGTACACTAGATTGTACAGCTAGATAATTCACAGTGCTGCATTAAACTCAAAAAAACATGCACCTTCAGCACTACCAACAACCCTACTGATGAGATAAAGGAAGAAACAGAAAGAACAATAGTAGATATTGTATGTCACAACCAATATGCACACTTGTAATACAATGCAGACACATAGGGCATGACAAGATGTGCAATCTAGGACAACCTGGTCATGTCATAGCTACTGATTGGTGAATCTGGTTTGCAGGGACTCTCGACAAGGAGAAGGTCCATTTAATGTGGCTTCAAGATTGACATGGAGAAAACACCAGTCCTTTAAATTACATGCTTTGGTGATGTCTTTAAGCTGTTATTCCATGTAGTTTTATGGAATATTCAAAAAATAAAGCTAATACTAATGGCAGTGCTAATGAAGTTTGTTAGTATAGTTTGTGAGATTCTTTTTTTAAGCAGTACCACACTGCATTGTCTTATGAGTTAATGTCAAAAGAGAGTGTACATAAAATCTTCAAAATCACAAATCCACATTTCCTGAACTCCCATCCATCCCATCCCTATATTCCAGATTATTCCCAAAATTATCAAAACATTGACTTTAGGTTTGCACTTGGTAAAATAGGCAGCATTAGGACAGTACGTTAGTACTTGAATAGGTAGCTAATATGGAACAACAAGGTAGTTTTTTTGATAAAATAAACATTACGGTGTAGAGACAATATACACAAATATTGTAAAGTAGCTGGACAGTATGCATGCAGTTTGGTTAGGCAGCAAAATAAAAGGAAGACATGAGGCATTTTCTATTTTGAAATAAACATTAGAGTGCATTATTTGTGAGACAATCACCACAAAGCTTGTTCAGTGGCTGGACAGCATGTAAACATCTTGTTTCCTAATGGTCCCCCAGGGCAGAAGTTTTGTAGTCATTGGCAATCCAAGACTAATTAAAACAAGCCATTTCACACAAACTGGGATTTGGCGCTACATAACAAAACTTCCCAACCATTAAAGGCCCTCTCAGACCACACACTGGGCAGCCACTGCAACTGCTGCTCTGTTTTCAGAGATCAAAGGATTGAAGGCATATTGATCATCAGTGGAGATTCTGCCACTGCCTCCTGAAAGTGCTACATTTTGGTCTCCTTCTGGGATGGTGACAGGAGATCAACCAATTTACTTTTGCATTGAGTATCTAACAGGGTGGCCACTCAGTAGTGGTTCCTCTCTCTTATGAATCAAATCCTGGGTTCCTTGTGCAGGCATTTGAACATAAAGGACCCATTTACCAAAGATTGCCTACAGGGAAGATCCTGAATCCTCATTGTAGCAGAGGACAAAACTTCCCTCAATGATCTCACACCACTGACTTATAACACCTGGGGTTTTGGAGGAATTATACCTCTCTTGAAGCCTGCCCTATTACATTTTCCTTCTTGGCTCCAGCACCCCAGCATATTTTTTTCTCAGTCTCCTGCTTCCTTTGCATTACTAGTGTAGCCATGCTCTGTTAAATTTAGGATGCAATGCAGGAAGTTTCACAAGTAATTTAAACAAGCACTGTATTGTTTCTTAAGTAAATAGCTTCCTCTGGTGGTTGTCTCATACAATGTGAATAAGACTGGTTGTTTCAGATAAAAATCTGGGACAAAACATAAACAGGAAGTGACCGAAAGGTTTTGTAAAAAGACTTGCTTACCCACAGTGCTCCACTTACCTACCCACAAGCCCAAGTTACAGAATTGCCTGGTGGGTAGGGCTTTATAAAGGACATGCATGACTTGTGGGAGAAAGCTCTTTTTCCTGGGATGCAAGACCTGCCTGGAGGGACCTGTGTGGAAGTGTTCGGAAGAG
The DNA here is from genome assembly GCF_042186555.1 of Aquarana catesbeiana. Classification (NCBI taxonomy): domain Eukaryota; kingdom Metazoa; phylum Chordata; class Amphibia; order Anura; family Ranidae; genus Aquarana; species Aquarana catesbeiana. The sequence continues at coordinate 212,586,397 of NC_133327.1, forward strand.
CGCGGCTTGCTTGGCGTGGAATGGAGTTGATGGTACCGGAGAGGTTTTGAATACAGTGTGCTGGAGCCATGTGTGATTGGGTCTGAGGATCCAGGGAGCCTGAAGACAGCCATCGTTCATCTGACGGAGCAGTGCAGTGTGCCAGAGCCCACCTGGAAGTGGGACTGAGATCACAGAAACGTAGCAGTACAGCTGTCCAGACCTGGTGTGGTGAGAGACCTTTTGCCCAAGATTTATATAAAGCACTTAACATGGTATAGACTAGTTTTGGAGTGTTGCTGAGACCTGCAGTTCTACGGAACTGTCTCATTTAAATAGACCGTGTTTAACCAGGCCTCAAAGCCTCAAAATTGAGTTTACTGTTATCTACTACTTTATATTACTCTTCCATCTGCTCACTCACTGGAATACAAATACTGCAGTATAATATGACTAGCTGAAGAAAGAAGACAAGAGACTATACTAGTCACTATAAGGCCTTCTAGTTCTGATACATATTCTAAGAACTGCATTGCATCGCAGGAGGAGCTCTTGAGCATCTATGCTGTATTTTATTGTTCTTTTGTAGTGCTAGATAGTGTGCTGCAAGTCTGGTGTGTTTCTGCGTGGTCGCACTGGAAGTTGGAAGGTGCCCAGTGTCAAGGTCTTACCATCCTGAGCATCAATCCCACTTGGAGACGTGCCCACATGCACTATTTATGTAGTGTTTTAGATTGAATATTTGATTATATCTTTATTGCAAGTGTTTTGTTTGGATGTAAGAACTTGGATGGTGTTTCTCTATTTAACTCAGTTCTCTCAGTAAACTGCTTATGTTATTAAAGTACAATTTGTGTGTGTGTGTGACTTTTAATGATAGTATGGAACCCCGAGGTGTGAGGGTAGACCCAAGAAGTCAGGACAGCCAGTGGGAAATAGAACAAATCAGCAGCCCTTATGTGGGTACCGCTACACATGAAGGTCCCACCGAGATTTCCCAACTGGAGTCCAGAATAGAAGAAGTCATGGATTCAACAATGGCCACTCAATGGAGCCAAGAATATGAGGGTTCATTGGAGAAAACCACAGTTCTGAGATTACCAGTAGATCAGTGGTTTGACAAAGAGGTGCGGCAGCTAATGAAGAGAGCGGTACCAGAACAGGGGTCTTATCTGTTGGATCTGAAGCAGGATGTGCAGGAAGATTTTACCTACGTCCTCCTAGAATGGAAAGAGTACACTCTAGCAGAGTTTAGAAAGGGGATGGTGAGCTTAGCAGAAGGTGACACCACCAGGAAGCCCATTAGCGAGGAGCTCAATGGGGGGAAGTTTAAATTCTGTGTGCCCGGCCACTGGGGGGAGCTCTGTGACTGGGATGCCTCCCGCATCATTTTACTTGGACATGAACCGCCTGGTGGATAGACTGATACACAGCCACCAGACGTCCATGAATGAGAGATACCGGAAGCTCCCGATCTTCTCAGGACAAGTACCAAGGCCGGAGGGAGAATTTGAGAGTTGGCTGGATCAAGCCATGCAAGCCTTAGAAGATTGGAATGTCCTGGGACCACTAGGAAGACGATGGATCAGTTAGAGTTTGTTGAGCCCAGCAGCTGATGTCATCAGAAGCTTTAGAAGGGGAAAACCGGACTGTGATGGCAGGGATTACATCAAAGCTCTTTATGCTGTTTACAGAAGGGTGGAAAAGTTATCTGACCTGATAACTCGGAATGACCCGGAAAGGAGAGAAGCTGTCAGCCTACATTGTTCGTATAGACCAGATCTTACATCAGATCATTATGAAGAAGGGCGTTGACTCTAGAGAGGCGGACAAAGTCAGATTGGAACGGACTTTACAAGGAGCTAGGCCGAACCATCCCATTGCCCTCCAATTACTCCAGAAGGAAACCAAAGAGCCCCTCTCTTACCCAGAATTGATGGGATTAGTGAGAGAAGAGGAAGTTATTCTAGATGAAAAGAGTAAAGAGGCTTGGCTGGTCATCCCTCAGAAGAATGAGAGGATTGCTGCACAGTCAATATCTGTGGAAGGTGTGGAAGAGGAAAGTGAAGAGGAGTTTAAATGGGGGGAACGCTCTAAAAATCCTATGGTGCAACCCACCCCAAATCCTACCTGAGTCAAGCCCGTTGAGGATAGAACTCAAGTGCAAGAACAATTGCAGCAAGCTCTGTGACGAGTGATGGGGGCGCAAGCTAAGAATCAGACCGAGTGGATGGGCATTCGGAGCTGCTACCAGTGTGGGGACCCTGGACATTTTAGGGCACAATGCCCTAAGAAGGATCTGAATGTCAAGTTGTTAGAGGAGTTGGTGAAAATGTTGAAAACTTTGTTGAAAGACCAACCGGCGGGAAACTCTCAGGGGTCTCAGTGAAGAAGCTAGCTGAGAACCCTGATGAAAAGCAGAGCTCCAAGAAGCAGGAAGGAAAAAGGGACAGAATGAGGCCAGAGAAGATGAGAGTGTCTCAAAATATCAGGAGGACAAGCCGATGGTCAAGTAACCCGACACCGGGGTCAGGGAACCAGGCGCAGAGAGTCAATGCTTCACCATTCTCTAGGACCACAGTTAGGTCCTTTCAGAGTACTCCTGAGAAAGTTTGCTCAGTGGGCACAACTCAAGGAAACTCAAACACATCACATCGCCCAGGACTAATGACTGAGTTCTTTGGGGCACAAAGAAGAAGAGGAGTGGTGACCCTAACCGCACTAGGTGGACTTCGGAGAGTTTTCCAGAAAGACTAATGGGGCCATCCCCGCTTGTACCAGTGCAAATTGAAAGAGTCTATACTAAGGCTTTACTGGACACAGGGGCCCAAGTTATGCTGTTATACTGGGACTTTTATGACAAGCACCTAAGTCACATTCCCATACGTAAGTTGGAGGAGCTTGAGATTTGGGGAATTGGGACCACCAGATGCCCCTACGATGGTTACATCCTCATTCAAATTTCCTTTGGGCCAGCAGCTGTCGGGAAAGAAGACATTTTCGACACGTTAGCTGTCGTGTGCCCCAGGCCCCCAGGGGCTGCATGGAAATGCATACTGGTGGGGACGAACACGGATCTAGTGAGAAAACTGCTGTTTTCAGTGTTAAATGAGGATGGATCCACCACTCACAAGATTCACCCACAGTTACTGCAAGCTTGCAAACGGGTAGTGAGGGAAAAGAAAGCCCCGAAAGGAGAAGTGGGGCAGCTGTGGAAGTTGGAGGCTAGAAAAAGGATCCTACGGCTGGGAGAGGTTGCACATGTGAAGGCCACAGTTAAACTAACGTGGGATCAACCATGGCCATTTGTAGTACTTTCAGAGTACTCCTGAGAAAGTTTGCTCAGTGGGCACAACTCAAGGAAACTCAAACACATCACATTGCCCAGGACTAATGACTGAGTTCTTCGGGGCACAAAGAAGAAGAGGAGTGGTGACCCTAACCGCACTAGGTGGACTTCGGAGAGTTTTGCTGTTATACTGGGACTTTTATGACAACCCCTTAGTGACCTGGAAGATCTAAGAGAACAGCTGGCAGAGACTGGAGACTTGATGGATTTGGAATGAGAAAGAGAGTTCAATGTTCAGCCCGCTGGAAAGAGCAAGTCAGAGGATTAGAGAGAAGGAGACTGTTAAGGTTCTGCTACCGCAGTCACAGGGAAAGAAGGTCAGGAGGTCCCTTGAGCAGGAATTTCAGGAGACGTTGTCAACTAAAAATGTGATGGATGCTGACGTTGAAACAATTGTCCCTGAAGAACAGATTGGAGACTTGATGGATTCCTCCTGTAAAGTATTGTCAGTACCAAAACTCGAGGAATCAAGACAGGCCTCTGTAACTGCAACTCGAGATCCTTTTGTTGATGTGAAGGTCCAAGTGGAAGACTGAGAAGTTAAAGACTCAACTCAGAATGATAAAAGCCCCATAACCATGAGGTTGAGATGGAATGCGCGTCCACCACAGAGACTCATACTGGGGGAGAGTTCTGAAGAGCAGGTTCACACTGTTCATAGATCAGCTCCTGAAGTTACACCCTCTACTGTTAATTGGGAAGGGGCGACTCTACTCTAACCTCTGACACCGATGGGTGGGACATGGCAACTGCCCTGGCCTTCTCAAAAATTGATTATGAACTCACTGATGATATGTACAAGCTGATCAGAGGGAGTTCAGAAGTGTGTAGCTATTTGTCTAGCTTGAAGTTGGATTAGGAATACAACCTGTTTGCTTACCACCAGATAAGTTGAGTTTTATCTTTGGGGGCCAAAGAATCAAGGTAGGGGGAGTGTGTAGCCATGCTCTGTTAAATTTAGGATGCAATGCAGGAAGTTTCACAAGTCATTTAAACAAGCACTGTATTGTTTCTTAAGTAAATGGCTCCCTCTGGTGGTTGTCTCATACAATGTGAATAAGACTGGTTGTTTCAGATATAAGTCTGGGACAGAACATAAACAAGAAGTGACTGAAAGGTTTTGTAAAAAGACTTGCTTACCCACAGTGCTCCCCTTACCTACCCACAAGCCCAAGTTACAGAATTGCCTCGTGGGTAGGGCTATATAAAGGACATGCGTGACATGTGGGAAAGAGCTCTTTTTCCTGGGACGCGAGACCTGCCTGGAGGGACCTGTGTGGGAGTGTTCGGAAGAGCGCGGCTTGCTTGGCGTGGAATGGAGTTGATGCTACCGGAGAGGTTTTGAACACAGTGTGCTGGATCCATGTGTGATCAGGTCACAGGATCCAAGGAGCCTGAAGGAGCCTAATGACAGCCATCGTTCATTTGACGGAGCGGTGCAGTGTGCCGGAGCCCACCTGGAAGCGGGACTGAGATCACAGAAACGTAGGAGTACAGCTGTGCAGACCTGGTGTGATGAGATGACTATTGCCCAAGATTTATATAAAGCACTTAACATGGTAAAGACTTTTTTCGGAGTGTTGCTGAGACCTGCAGTTCTATGGAACAGTCTCATTTAAATAGACCGTGTTTAACCAGGCCCCAAAGCCTGTACTCCACTAGACAGTGACTGACGGTCCGGTCACATTCTCACAAGAAGAAGGTTAAAAGTGTGTTGCATAATTGAGTTTACTGTTATCTACTACTTTATATTACTCTGCCATCTGCTCACTCACTGGAATACAAGTACTGCAGTATAATATGGCTAGCTGAAGAAAGAAGACAAGAGACTATACTATTCATTATAAGGCCTTGTAGCTCTGATACATAGTCTAAGAACTGCATTGCATCGCAGGGGGAGCTCTTGAGCATCTATGCTGTATTTTATTGTTCTTTTGTAGTGCTAGATAGTGTGCTGCAAGTCTGGTGTGTTTCTGCGTGATCGCACTGGAAGTGGGAAGGTGCCCAGTGTCAAGGTCTTACCATCCTGAGCATCAGTCCCACTTGGAGACGCGCCCCCATGCGCTATTTATGTAGTGTTTTGGATTGAATATTTGATTATATCTTTATTGCAAGTGTTTTGTTTGGATGTAAGAACTTGGATGGTGTTTCTCTATTTAACTCAGTTCTCTCAGTAAACTGCTTATGTTATTAAAGTACAATTTGTGTGTGTGTGACTTTTAATGATAGCATGGAACCCGAGGTGTCAGAGGTAAGGGTAGCTCCAAGGAGTCAGGACAGCCAGTGGGAAATAGAACAAATCAGCAGCCCTTACGAGGGTACCGCTACACTGGGATGAAGGCAGTAAGAAAAGATTCACGAGCAAGTCCCCCTCTTCATACTTGTGCTGTGCTCCCAATAGGCCAAACATTGTGTGATCAGGTAGGTACACAAGAAGCTATAACTAATTCCCACCTCATCACAGCTTACTATTTTGGTTGTCAATTCAAAAGATGCAAAAATGCTACACAATGAGACATCACTCAAAAAAAAAAAGAAAACAAATGCAACTCAGCTCTAGGGATGGGCTGTCTGTTTGAGTCGAATATGAGTTCGACTCGAACATTGGCCATTTGCTTGTTTGCTGAATTTTGAACATTATGGGCCGTTCGCGCCAAATTCGAGCGGAGCATCACAGCCCATAATGCACTGCATCATTGCAGTGCATTGCTGGCTAATGATTGGCCAAGCATGCACTATGACCTGCATGCTTTGGCCAATCACAGCACCGTCAGTGAAGAGAGCCATAATTGGCCACAGGCAGGGTGCCTGTGGCCAATTATGGCTCAGGGGGTTAAATACATGCCCCACACTATACAAGGCCGCCCACACGTCAGCCTTGTGTAGTGTGTTGGTGGCGATTGTTCAGAGAGAGACAGCGAGAGTGTCATTTAATTTAGTTTGAGAAGGCAGGCAATTGCTGGTGTTCTGTTGCTAATATACTTCAGGCAGGCAAGACAGTTAGATAGCTGCAGTGTATTTAGTATATATATGCATCCCGGTTTTATATATATATATATATATATATATATATATATACACTGTATACAGTTTAGCTATCTCACTGCAGACCGTTCCTAGTGTACTGTTGCTAATATACTTCAGGCAGGCAGGCGAGACAGGTAGCTGTAGTGTATTTAGTTTATATATGCATCCCGGCTTTGTATATATATATATATATACACTGTATACAGTTTAGCTTAATCTCACTGCAGACCGTTCCTGGTGTACTGTTGCTAATATACTTCAGGCAGGCGGGCGAGACAGTTAGCTGCAGTGTATTTAGTATATATATATATATATATATATATATATATATAATCCAGGCTTTGTATATATATATATATATATATATATATATATATATATACTGTATACAGTTTAGCTTCATCTCACTGCAGACCATTCCTGGTGTATTGTTTCCAATATACTTCAGTCAGGCAGGTGACTCACGGAGCTGCAGTGCATTTCATATATATATACAGGCTTGCATATATATAGTGTAGCCAAGCCTATACCTGACTGTAGGCCATTCCTTGAGTGTGAGTTCAAAGACACTTTCAGCCAGGCAGGTGACTCACTGAGCTGCAGTTAATAAAATATATATCCACTGCATTGTATTCCAGCCAAGCCTATACCTGACTGTAGGCCATTCCTTGAGTGTGTGTTCAAAGACACTTTCAGACAGGCAGGTGACTCACTGAGATGCATTTCTTTTATAATATGTATTTATACAGGCTTGTAATATATATAGTCTAGCCAAGCCTATACCTAACTAGGCCATTGCCTGAGTGTGTGTTCAAAGACACTTTCAGCCAGGCAGATGACTCACTGAGCTGCAGTTCATTTAATGAATATATATACAGGCTTGTAATATATATAGTTTAGCCAAGCCTATACCTGACTAGGCCATTGCCTGAGTGTGTGTTCAAGAACACTTTCAGCCAGGCAGTGACTCACTGAGCTGCAGTTCATAAAATATATATCCACTGCATTGTATTCCAGCCAACCCTATACCTGACTGTAGGCCACTCCTTGAGTGTGTGTCCAAAGACACTTTCAGGCCAGTGACTCACTTAGCTGCAGTTCATTTAATATATATATATATATATATATATATGTATATATATATACAGGCTTGAATATATATAGTCTAGCCAAGCCCATACCCGACTAGGCCATTGCCTGAGTGCGTGTTCAAAGACACTTTCAGCCAGGCAGATGACTCACTGAGCTGCAGTTCATTTAATATATATATATACAGGCTTGTAATATATATAGTCTAGCCAAGCCTATACCTGACTAGACCATTGCCTGAGTGAGTGTTCAAAGACACTTTCAGTCAGGCAGGTGACTCACCGAGCTGCAGTTCATAAAATATATATTCACTGCATTGTATTCCAGCCAAGCCTATACCTGACTGTAGGCCATTCCTTGAGTGTGTGTTCAAAGACACTTTCAGCCAGGCAGATGACTCACTGAGCTGCAGTTCATTTAATAAAAATATATACAGGCTAGTAATATATATATAGTCTAGTCAAGATTATACCTGACTAGGCCATTGCCTGAGTGCATGTTCAAAGACACTTTCAGCCAGGCAGGTGACTCACTGAGCTGCAGTTCATTTAATAAAAATATTTACAGGCTTGTAATATATATAGTCTTGCCAAGCCTATACCCGACTAGGCCACTGCCTGAGTGTGTGTTCAAAGACACTTTCAGTCAGGCAGGTGACTCACTGAGCTGCAGTTCATAAAATATATATCCACTGCATTGTATTCCAGCCAAGCCCATACCTGACTGTAGGCCATTCCTTGAGTGCGTGTTCAAAGACACTTTCAGCCAGGCAGGTCACTCACTGAGCTGCAGTTCATTTAATAAATATATATACAGGCTTGTATATATATAGTCTAGCCAAGCCTATGCCTGAATAGGCCATCGCCTGACTGCATGTTCAAAGACACTTTCAGCCAGGCAGGTGACTCACTGAGCCGCAGTTCATAAAATATATATCCACTGCATTGTATTCCAGCCAAGCCTATACCTGACTGTAGGACATTCCTTGAGTGTGTGTTCAAAGATACTTTCAGCCAGGCAGGTGACTCACTGAGCTGCAGTTCATTTAATAAAAATATATACAGGCTTGTAATATATATAGTCTAGCCAAGCCTATACCTGACTAGGCCATTGCCTGAGTGTGTGTTCAAAGACACTTTCAGTCAGGCAGGTGACTCACTGAGCTGCAGTTCATAAAATATATATCCACTGCATTGTATTCCAGCCAAGCCCATACCTGACTGTAGGCTATTCCTTGAGTGCATGTTCAAAGACACTTTCAGCCAGGCAGGTGACTCACTGAGCTGCAGTTCATTTAATAAATATATATACAGGCTTGTATATATATATAGTCTAGCCAAGCCTATGCCTGAATAGGCCATTGCCTGACTGCATGTTCAAAGACACTTTCAGCCAGGCAGGTGACTCACTGAGCTGCAGTTCATAAAATATATATCCACTGCATTGTATTCCAGCCAAGCCTATACCTGACTGTAGGACATTCCTTGAGTGTGTGTTCAAAGATACTTTCAGCCAGGCAGGTGACTCACTGAGCTGCAGTTCATTTAATAAAAATATATACAGACTTGTAATATATATAGTCTAGCCAAGCCTATACCTGACTAGGCCATTGCCTGAGTGTGTGTTCAAAGACACTTTCGGTCAGGCAGGTGACTCACTGAGCTGCAGTTCATAAAATATATATCCACTGCATTGTATTTCAGCCAAGCCCATACCTGACTGTAGGCCATTCCTTGAGTGCATGTTCAAAGACACTTTCAGCCAGGCAGGTGACTCACTGAGCTGCAGTTCATTTAATAAACATATATACAGGCTTGTATATATATAGTCTAGCCAAGCCTATGCCTGAATAGGCCATTGCCTGACTGCATGTTCAAAGACACTTTCAGCCAGGCAGGTGACTCACTGAGCTGCAGTTCATAAAATATATATCCACTGCATTGTATTCCAGCCAAGCCTATACCTGACTGTAGGACATTCCTTGAGTGTGTATTCAAAGACACTTTCAGCCAGGCAGGTGACTCACTGAGCTGCAGTTCATTTAATAAAAATATATACAGGCTTGTAATATATATAGTCTAGCCAAGCCTATACCTGACTAGGCCATTGCCTGAGTGTGTGTTCAAAGACACTTTCAGCCAGGCAGGTGACTCACTGAGCTGCAGTTCATAAAATATATATCATCGGCATTGTATTCCAGCCAAGCTTATACCTGACTGTAGGCCATTCCTTGAGTGTGTATTCAAAGACACTTTCAGCCAGGCAGGTGACTCACTGAGCTGCAGTTCATTTAATATATATATTCAGGCTTGTAATATATATAGCCTAGCCAAGCCTATACCTGACTAGGCCATTGCCTGAGTGCGTGTTCAAAGACACTTTCAGTCAGGCAGGTGACTCACTGAGCTGCAGTTCATAAAATATATATCCACTGCATTGTATTCCAGCCAAGCCTATACCTGACTGTAGGCCATTCCTTGAGTGTGTGTTCAAAGACACTTTTAGCCAGGCAGGTGACTCACTGAGCTGCAATTCATTTAATAAATATACAGTATATACAGGCTTGTATATATATAGTCTAGCCAAGCCTATACCTGACTAGGCCATTGCCTGAGTGCGTGTTCAAAGACACTTTCAGTCAGGCAGGTGACTCACTGAGCTGCAGTTCATAAAATATATATCCACTGCATTGTATTCCAGCCAAGCCTATACCTGACTGTAGGCCATTCCTTGAGAGTGTGTTCAAAGACACTTTTAGCCAGGCAGGTGACTCACTGAGCTGCAGTTCATTTAATAAATATATATACAGGCTTGTATATATATATATATATATATATATATATATATATATATATATATATATAGTCTAGCCAAGCCTATACCTGACTAGGTCATTGCCTGACTGCGTGTTCAAAGACACTTTCAGCCAGGCAGGTGACTCACTGAGCTGCAGTTCATAAAATATATATCCACTGCATTGTATTCCAGCCAAGCCTATACCTGACTGTAGGCTGTTCCTTGAGTGTGTGTTCAAAGATACTTTCAGACAGGCAGGTGACTCACTGAGCTGCAGTTCATTTAATAAAAATATATACAGGCTTGTAATATATATAGTCTAGCCAAGCCTATACCTGACTGTAGGCCATTCCTTGAGTGTGTGTTCAAAGATACTTTCAGCCAGGCAGGTGACTCACTGAGCTGAAGTTCATAAAATATATATATCCACTGCATTGTATTCCAGCCAAGCCTATACCTGACTGTAGGCCATTCCTTGAGTGTGTGTTCAAAGACACTTTCAGCCAGGCAGGTGACTCACTGAGCTGCAGTTCATTTAATATATATATATACAGGCTTGTAACATATATAGTCTAGCCAAGCCTATACCTGACCAGGCCATTGCCTGAGTGCGTGTTCAAAGACACTTTCAGCCAGGCAGGTAACTCATTGAGCTGCAGTTCATTTTATATATATATATATATATATATATATATATATATATATATATATATTTATACAGGCTTGTAATATACAGTACTGACGGAAAGTATTCAGACCCCCTTAAATTTTTCACTCTTTGTTATATTGCAGCCATTTGCTAAAATCATTTAAGTTCATTTTTTTCCTCATTAATGTACACACAGCACCCCATATTGACAGAAAAACACAGAATTGTTGACATTTTTGCAGATTTATTAAAAAAGAAAAACTGAAATATCACATGGTCCTAAGTATTCATACCCTTTGCTCAGTATTTAGTAGAAGCACCCTTTTGATCTAATACAGCCATGATTGTTTTTGGGAAAGATGCAACAATTTTTTCACACCTGGATTTGGAGATCCTCTGCCATTCCTCCTTGCAGATCCTCTCCAGTTCTGTCAGGTTGGATGGTAAACGTTGGTGGACAGCCATTTTTAGGTTTCTCCAGAGATGCTCAATTGGGTTTAAGTCAGGGCTCTGTCTGGGCCATTCAAGAACAGTCACGGAGTTGTTGTGAAGCCACTCCTTCATTATTTTAGCTGTGTGCTTAGAGTCATTTTCTTTTTGGAAGGTAAACCTTCGGCCCAGTCTGTGTTCCTGAGCACTCTGGAGAAGGTTTTTGTCCAGGATATCCCTGTAGTTGGTCGCATTCATCTTTCCCTCGATTGCAACCAGTCGTCCTGTCCCTGCAGCTGAAAAACACCCCCACAGCATGAGGCGGCCACCACCATGCTTCACTATTGGGACTGTATTGGACAGGTGATGAGCAGTGCCTGGTTTTCTCCACACATGCCGCTTAGAATTAAGACCAAAAAGTTCTATCGTGGTCGCATCAGACCAGGGAATATTATTTCTCGCCATCTTGGAGTCCTTCAGGTGTTTTTTAGCAAACTCCGTGTGGGCTTTCATGTGTCTTGCACTGAGGAGAGGCTTCTGTCGGGCCACTCTGCCATAAAGCCCCGACTGGTGGAGGGCTGCAGTGATAGTTGACTTTCTACAACTTTCTCCCATCTCCCGACTGCATCTCTGGAGCACAGCCACAGTGATCTTTGGGTTCTTCTTTAGCTCTCTCACCAAGGCTCTTCTCCCCCGATAGCTCAGTTTGGCCGGACGGCCAGCTCTAGGAAGGGTTCTGGTCGTCCCAAACATCTTCCATTTAAGGATTATGGAGGCCTCTGTGCTCTTAGTAACCTAAGTGCAGCAGAAATTTTTTTGTAACCTTGGCCAGATCTGTGCCTTGCCACAATTCTGTCTTCTGTGCCTTGCCACAATTCTGTCTCTGAGCTCTTCAGGCAGTTCCATTGACCTCATGATTCTCATTTGCTCTGATATGCACTGTGAGCTGTAAGCTGTGAGTGTGAGCTTATATAGAAGGTATGTGGCTTTCCTAATCAAGTCCAATCAGTATAATCAAACGCAGCTGGACTCAAATGAAGGTGTAGAACCATCTCAAGGATGATAAGAAATGGACAGCACCTGAGTTAAATATATGAGTGTCACCGCAAAGGGTCTGAATACTTAAGACCATGTGATATTTCAGTTTTTCTTTTTAATAAATCCGCAAAAATGTCAACAATTCTGTGTTTTTCTGTCAATATGGGGTGCTGTGTGTACATTAATGAGGAAAAAAATGAACTTACATGATTTTATCAAATGGCTGCAATACAACAAAGAGTGAAAAATTTAAGAGGGTCTGAATACTTTCCATTCGCACTGTATATAGTCTAGCCAAGCCTGTACCTGACTAGGCCATTGCCTGAGTGCATGTTCAAAGACACTTTCAGCCAGGCAAGTGACAAACTGAGCTGCAGTTCATTTAATATATATCTATATCTATCTATATCTATCTATATATATATATATATATATATATATATATATATATATATATATATATATATGCTCATAAAATATATATCCACTGCATTGTATTCCAGCCAAGCCTATACCTGACTGTAGGCCATTCCTTGAGTGTGTGTTCAAAGACACTTTCAGCCAGGCAGGTGACTCACTGAGCTACAGTTCATTTAATATATATCTATATCTATATCTATATATATATATATATATATATATATATATATATATATATATATATATATACAAGCTTGTAATATATATAGTCTAGCCAAGCCTATACCTGACTAGGCCATTACCTGAGTGCGTTTTCAAAGACACTTTCAGCCAGGCAGGTGACTCACTGAGCTGCAGTTCATTTAATAAATATATATACAGGCTTGTATATATATATAGTCTAGCCAAGCCTATACCCGACTAGGCCATTGCCTGAGTGCATGTTCAAAGACACTTTCAGCCAGGCAGGTGACTCACTGAGCTGCAGTTCATAAAATATATATCCACTGCATTTTATTCCAGCCAAGCCTATACTTGACTGTAGGCCATTCCTTGAGTATGTGTTCAAAGACACTTTCAGCCAGGCAAGTGACTCACTGAGCTGCAGATCATTTAATAAAATATATACAGGCTTGTAATATATATAGTCTAGCCAAGCCTATACCTGACTAGGCCATTGCCTGAGTGCGTGTTCAAAGACACTTTCAGCCAGGCACGACACTCACTGAGCTGCAATTCATAAAATATATATCCACTGCATTGTATTCCAGCCAAGCCTATACCTGACTGTAGGACATTCCTTGAGTGTGTGTTCAAAGACACTTTCAGCCAGGCAGGTGACTCACTGAGCTGCAGTTCATTTAACACATATATATATATATATATATATATATATATATATATATATATATATATATATATATATATATATACAGGCTTGTATTATATATAGTCTAGCCAAGCCTATACCTGATTAGGCCATTGCCTGAGTGCGTCTTCAAAGACACTTTCAGTCAGGCAAGTGACTCACTGAGCTGCAGTTCATAAAATATATATCCACTGCATTGTATTCCAGCCAAGCCTATACCTGACTGTAGGCTATTCCTTCAGTGTGTGTTCAAATACACTTTCAGCCAGTCAGGTGACTCACTGAGCTGCAGTTCATAAAATATATATACACTGCATTGTATTCCAGCCAAGCCTATACCTTATTGTATGCCATTCCTGGTGTGCTGTTTTCAGTAAACTTCAGGCGTCGTTTTGCTAATCTAATTGTACAGTATGTCTGGAAGGCCACCAAGGAGAGGCAGACGCTCACAGGCCACTAAAAAAGGGCAAGCAGGCTCTGTGTCTACAACAAACAGTGCTGGTCGTGGACACGGTGCATCCTCAGCAAGTGGCCATGCGGCACGCTTGTCCTTTTTTTGGCAGCTGGCCGTGTTGAGCCACAACATGCAGAAGAGTTGGTAGAGTGGATGACCAAGCCATCCTCATTGTCCTCATCCTCTGTCACCCAGGCTCAGGGTACTTTGTCTGCCAATGCAGCTGCCAAAGCGGCCTCTTCCATCGGCTTAATGTCATCAGTCACTCCTTCCTAGCCCCACTATCATGCCCTGAGGAGTCCCCCAAACTGTTCAACCACAGTTTTTGGAACATGCTACAGGAGGATGCACAGCGTTTTGAAGGCTCTGATGATGGTACCCAGGTTGAGGTTGAAGGCAGTAACGTGAGCCCAGAGAGAAGAGGGGGTCCCCAGGAAGGACAAAAAACTGACAGTCATGTGCCCCCAGCTGCAGCATACTGCCAGGTTTGCTCCAGTGGTGAGGAGGGAGGGGATGATGAGGTCACTGACTCTACATAGGTGCCTAATAGAAGAGAGGAGGAGGAGTAGGAGGCACATCTGCAATGAGACAGGATGCCTTCCAGGGGCCAGCTTAAGGGCAACCAACTGATTGCATCACACCGCAGAGCTCCGCATGTGCAGGGCACTGCTGACTCTGCACATTTTTTTCAAAAATTCTTTGGTGTGGGCCTTTTTTGAGATGTGTGCAGTAGATTGCACTGTTGCTGTTTGCCACATATGTCTGAAGCGTATCAAGCGTGGCCAAAACAGCAGCTGCTTGGGCACCACATGCTTGACCAGACATATGTCGAGATTCCATGCAGTCCGTTGGCAACGGTACTTAAAAGACCCACACCAAAGAACAAGGTGGACCTCTCCCTGCTCCTCATCAACCCCACTATACCTTCAATCCTCTCAGAAACCAGCACTGACAGGAATGAAGGTGTAGAATTAGGTGTGCCAAGTACTTGCGGGCAATCTGCTATCGCTACACCAACGTCCTATTGTAGCAGGCAAATTTTCCTACCCCAGTTGCTAAACCGGCGAAAGAAATTCTGTCCCAGCCATCCACATGCTCAGCGGCTGAATGCTAGTTTGGCTAAATTGCTAGCAATCCAACTGCTGCCTTCTCAGCTGGTAGACTCTGCCCTCTTTGGAAAATTTGTGGAATGTGTGGTACCTCAGTGGCAGGTTCCCAACGCCAATTTTTTTCTCGTAAGGCAATTCTGGCTCTCTACCGACATGTGGAAGGCAATGTCTTGGCCTCGTTGGACAAGGTGGTCAGCGGTAAGGTGCAGATTACCGCTGACTCATGGTCCAGCAGGCATAATCAGGGACGTTACATTTCTTTCACGGCGCACTGGGTAACCCTGCTGGCAGCTTGGAAGGATGCAGGACAGGGTCCAGTATTGTTGGAGCTTGTTCCACCACCATGCCTCCAAAATGCTGGTAGTGGTGATTCTGCCACACCTCTCTCCTCCACCCCCTCCTCTATGGCCTCTTCCTGTGCAGATTTGTCTTTAGCAGTGCTCCGTAGGTGTTCTAGCAAAAAACTTGGCCGTGCTCTTGAGCGTCTGTGGCGTAAAACTAAGTCACAGCAAGATTTCAGCCAATATAAATCTGCCCTCCAAAAATACCATTCCTGCCTCCACACTTCCAAACAGACCTACTTTATCACTCTCATTAACATCCTCTCACGCAGTCCCCGTCAACTCTTTTCTACTTCACTTCACTTCAAAAATAAGATTGAGACAAGTCATCTCGAGAACTCCGCTCTACAGATATCTCCCTCATTTTACACTCCTTGTCCTCCTGCACAATCAATACTTCCCTCTTTTAACCCAGCTACTATAGAGGAAATCACCTAACTTTTTTCTAATGCCCACCTAACCTCCTGCCCCCTGGACCCTGTTCCTTCTCAAATAGTCACCATATGACTCAATCCTACACTCCTTAAAACATGAGCTAGTCACTCCCATACCAAAAAAGGCCTCACTAGACCCCACCAATCTTAACAACCTAAGACCCATCTCTTTATTCCCTTTTGCCTCCAAACTCCTTGAACGTTTAGTCTACAATCGACTGAGCAACCACCTCATAGAGAATAACCTTCTTGATCCCCTTCAGTCTGGATTTCGCCCACAGCACTCCACAGAAACTGCCCTCCTAAAACTCACAAACGACTTACTAACAGCCAAAACCAATGGTCATTATTCCATACTCTTACTCTTGGACCTTTCTGCTGCCTTTGATACAGTTAACCACCCCCTCCTAATCAAAAAACTCAATTTGCTTGGTCTCCATGGCTGCACTCTTCATTGGTTCCAATCTTACCTATCTCATCGCACCTTCAGTGTCACTTACAACTCAACTTTCTCTTCTCCAACTCCTCTTACTGTTGGGGTCCCCCAAGGTTCTGTCCTTGGACCTCTACTATTCTCGATCTACATGTCCTCCCTGAGTCAGCTGATAGCCCCCCCATGGCTTTCACTACCATTTATATGCTGATGACACCCATATCTATCTCTCTGCCCCTCAGCTCACCCCATAAATCTCACGCTTCACTGATCTACTAACAGACATATCAGCCTGGATGTCAAACCACTTCCTCAAACTGAATCTATCTAAAACTGAGCTCTTAATATTTCCTCCCCCACGTGCCCCTTCCCCTGACTTCTCTGTCAAGATCAATGGCACATCTATCAGTCTTTCCCCACATGCCAGGGTGCTAGGGGTAACCTTAGACTCTGAACTGTCCTTTCAGGCCCACATACAATACCTGTCCAAATCATGCCACCTTAGCCTCCGCAACATGTCTAGAATACGCTCCTTTTTAACTAATGACACCACCAAGCTTCTAATTCACTCCCTGGTCATCTCTTACCTCTATTACTGCAACTCGCTCCTCTTTGGATTACCTTTACATAGACTATCCCCCCTTCAGTCCATAATGAATGCCACTGCAATACTCATCCACCTTACCAACCATTCAGTGTCCTCCACCCCTCTCTGTCAATCCCTCCACTGGCTTCCACTCACCCAACGAATAAAATTCAAAGTACTAACAATAATTTACAAAGCCATCCTTAACTCTGCCCCCAGCTACATCACTAACCTAGTCCCAAAATACCAACCGAGCCGCTCTCTTCGGTCATCCCAAGACCTCCTACTCTCTAGCTCCCTTGTCACCTCCTCCCATGCTCGCCTCTGGGACTTCTCCAGAGCTTCTCCCATCCTTTGGAACTCCCTACCCCAATATGTCCGAATGTCCTCTAATCTATCCATCTTTAGGCGATCCCTGAAAACCCTTCTCTTCAAAGAAGCCTAACCTGCTTCTAACTAACACTGTTTTACTTCCTCTATCTGCTCATCCCTCCACAGCTATTACCTTTTGTATCAATTGACCCTTCCTTTTTAGATTGTAAACTCTAACGAGCAGGGCACTCTGATTCCTCTTGTACCAAATTGTAATGTAACTGTAATATCTGCCCCCATGTTGCTGTGCAAACTGTTGGCGCTATATAAAACCTGTATAATAATATAATAATAATAATAATAATAATAGAGGCTTCGCAAGCACTCAGGCAAAAAAGATGCCATGCGGTGCTTGAGTTGGTCTGCTTAGGGAACAGGAGCCATGCTGGGGCAGAGATTGTGTCAGCTCTGCAGGGGCAGGCTCAGAGGTGGTTGATGCCACGCCAGCTTCAGCCAGGGATGATGGTTTGCAACAATGGCACCCACCTCCTCTCCACCCTCCGACAGGGACACTTCACCCATATGCCCTGTTTGGCTCACTTCCTTAATTTGGTGGTGCAGCGGTTCTTGTGCAGGTACCCGGGCTTACAGGATATCCTGAGGCAGGCCAGGAAAGTCTGTGGGCATTTCCACCGGTCATATAATGCCAGTGCTCAGCTGGCTGACCTTCAAAAGGAATGCAACTTGCCCAAGAACTGCCTCATCTGTGACATGCCCACCAGGTGCAACTCAACGTTGGCAATGCTGCAGTGGCTGCACGTGCAGCAGAGGGCAATCAACAAGTACCTGTGTGAGTATGGCACCAGGACAGGGTCAGGGGAGCTTGGCTTATTTTCGCCACACCAGTGGCTCATGATCAAGGATGCATGCACTGCCCTGTCACCATTTGAGGAGGCCACAAGGATGGTGAGCAGTGACAGTGCATGCATCAGTGATACTGTCCCTCTTGTCTACCTGTTGGAGCACATGCTGCGTGGAATAATGGACAGGGCACTTAAGGCAGAACATAGGGAGGAAGAGGAGGACTTCCTTACCTCTCAAGGCCCCCTTTATCCAGACAGTATTCCTGTGGGCCTGCTGATCTCACAGGAAGAGGAGGAGGAGGAGTCTTCAAGGGATCGTTTACAGTCCCCAGAAACCCATGGACTTGTACATAGCTGGGAGGAGGTGGCTGAGGATCAGGTCATCCTTAGTGACCCAGAGGACTCCGGATCGAATGCCTCAGCAAACCTACGCTGCATGGCCTCCCTGATCCTGCAAAGCCTGCGAAAGGACCCTCGGATTTGTGTGATCAAGGAGAGGGATCACTACTGACTGGCAACCCTTCTTGATCCACGTTACAAGGGTAAGGTTGTGGAACTTATCCAGCCATTGCAGAGGGAGCAGAGGATGAAACATCTTCGGGAGTTCTTGCAGAAAGGTTTGTGCAATGCATTTACGGAGCCTGGGAGGGTACAAATTCCTGGTCCTGGACAACGTGTTGCTGAGGCTTCAGTCAGTCACAGAAGGAGCGGTGGAGAAGGTGGCCATCTGACCGATGCATTCAGACATTTTTTAGTCTGCGGCCCCAAGGTATGATCGGTTCCAGCAACCATCGCCAGCATCTGTTGTACATGGTGCAGGAATACCTAGGGGCAAGATCAGACTTGGAGACCTTTCCAACCAAAAATCCACTGGGTTACTGGGTCTTGAGGATGGATCACTTGCCAGAGCTTGCACAGTTTGCAAT
Organism: Aquarana catesbeiana; assembly: GCF_042186555.1. Taxonomy (NCBI): domain Eukaryota; kingdom Metazoa; phylum Chordata; class Amphibia; order Anura; family Ranidae; genus Aquarana; species Aquarana catesbeiana. The sequence continues at coordinate 212,605,499 of NC_133327.1, forward strand.
TGAGCTACTGGCCTGTCCTGCATCCAGTGTTCTTTCAGAACGCACATTCAGTGCCGCTGGAGGCTTTGTAACCAATCACAGAGTGCGCCTGTCCACCGACTCGGTTGATAAAGTTCACCTTCATAAAAATGAATCAGTCTTGGATCACCAGCTACCAAGCACCTGATGCTGATGTAACCAAATAATTTTTTTATGAATGTGAGATCCCTTGAAGACTGCCTATGCTGATGATGACTGACTATCCTGTTATGTCGAGTGACTATCCTATCCCTCCTCAATGTTCATGTTGATAGCTTCTAAGAACATTTTTGGTCCTGGGCACCAGCACCAGTGCCTAAAGCCCAATTTTTCTGCACCTGTTTAACAGGGGCGCGTAATTACAATTTTTGCTGTAATTTTTTTGCAGCAGGGCTCGTTCCTGCACTCAACTAGAGTATCTATAAGGGGTTACAGTGTTGTGGCACCAGCACCAGCGCCTAAAGCCCAATTTTTATGCCCCTGTTTAACAGGGGTGTGTAATTACAATTTTTAAATCTAATATTTCACAGCAGGGCTCGTTCCTGCTCTCAACAACAGAATCTGTGAGGGGTTACAGTGTTGTGGCATCAGCACCAGTGCCTAAAGCCCAATTTTTCTGCTCCTGTTTAACAGGGGCATGTAATTACAATTGTTGCTGTAATATTTTGCAGCAGGGCTCGTTCCTGCACTCAAATAGAGTATCTGTGAGGGGTTGCAGTGTTGTGGCACCAGCAGCAGTGCCTAAAGCCCAATTTTTCTGACACTGTTCAACAGGGGCATGTAATTACAATTCTTGATGTAATATTTCACAGCAGGGCCCGTTCCAGCGCCCACCAAGAGTAACTGTGAGGGTTTACAGTGTTGTGGCAACACCACCACACCACCACCAAAGGCCCAATTTTTCTGTCCCTGTTCAACAGAGGCATGTAATTGCAATTCTTGATATAATATTTCACAGCAGGGCCCATTCCAGTGCCCAGCAAGAGTAACTGTGAGGGCTTACAGTGTTCTGGTACCACCAACACCTAAGGCCCAGTTTTCTGCAGCGTATATAGGGCAGGCCCCTACTTTCAAACATCCGACCTACAAACAACTCCTACTTACAAACGGAGGGAGACAACAGGAAGTGAAAGGAAATCTACCCCTAGGAAGGAAAATTCTCTCCCGTAAGAGTTAATATGGGAAAAAGGTGTCTCCTCCACTGATTTATCACCAATCCTTGTTTCCCTTAAAAAAAACAAATTTTCAAAATCCAATTGTCATTGGGACAGAAAGTGAGGTGAAATCTTCTGAACAGGGGCACAGACAGCAAAACAAATGTTACAGGGGTGATGATAACCCTTCCCTATGTTTTCCAAAAAGCTTTAAAATTGATTTTTTGGCTGGAGCGACACTTACAAAATGTACCTGTTCCAAATTACAAACAGATTCTACATAAGAACAAACTTACAGTCCCTGTCTTGTTTGCACTGTCTGTATACTGCTGTTCAGAGTATATAGGGCCTGGGGGCCCAACGCCTTTTCTTTTTTTTAATTTGGGTGCGGGGTTCCCCTTAATATCCATACAAGACCCAAAGGGCCTGGTAATGTACTGGAGGGGTGTACCCATGCCGTTTGTATCACTGATTCTCATCCATATTGCAGGGACCCGACCTTACATTAAAGCCGCAAGCAGTTTTAAATGACTTTTATTCCTTTAAAAATGTCATTTTGTGCAGGGACTGTTCTAAGCACGGGAAACACGCGCCACTTTACAAGCATACTATAGATACCCCCCAGATACGATATTTAAAGGAATATTTCACTTTTATTTTTTCACTTTAAGCATCATTAAAATCACTGCTCCAAGAAAAACTGCCTTTTTAAAACTTTCTTTTGCATTGATACATGTCCCCTGGGGCAAGACCCGGGTCCCCAAACCCTTTTTAGGACAATAACTTGCATATTAGCCTTTAAAATTCGCACTTTTGATTTCTCACGTTCGAGTCCCATAGACTTTAACGGTGTTCAAATGTTCGCACAAACTTTCGGTCTGTTTGCATGTTCTGGATGCGAACCGAACTGGGGGGTGTTCGGCCCATCCCTACTCAGCTCACACCAGTATTTTATTCACTATAAATAATAAGACATTAAAGTGTTTCAAAAGCCAGAGGGGTTTTTTTGGATGGATGGAGTAGGGAATAAATGAAACCCCTGCTATGCCGCGTACACATGATCGCACATTCCGACAACAAAATCCATCATTTTTTTCGACGGATGTTGGCTCAATCTTGTCTTGCATACACACGGTCACACAAATCTTGTCAGACATTCCGAACGTCAAGGTGTACAACACGTACAATGGCACTAGAAAAGGGAAGTTCAATACCACTTGCGCCACCCTTTGGGCTCTTTCTGCTAATCTCGTGTTAGTAGAAGTTTGGTGAGAGGCGATTAGCGCTTTTCAGCCTTGTGCTTTTCCGGTTGTTACTGCTCTTTAGATTGTGTTTGTGGGGTCGTATCTGGTTTTCAGTACGTTTAGTTATTTTGCATTTGTTTTTCAGTGTGTATTTTACAGTACAGATTTGATTTTGCAGTGCGTTCTTGTCCGCTCATTTCTGATTTTCAGCTAGCTCTTCTCAGGCCTTTCTGTTTTTCAGTGCTTTTGTTCTGACCAACTGAGTTTGTTCTGACCAACTGACCGTTTTGAAGTCATGAGGACCCTCACCCCGGACCAGAGGGTTATTAACTACCGGTTGGCCAGAGCCAGAAGAGTGGTGGATAACACTTTTGGGATAATGGCCAGCCGGATCCGCCTATTCCTTACGGCAATCAACATGGCGGAATTTAAACTTAACCATATAATCCTTGCATTCAGCATTCTCCACAACTCTTTAAGGATAAATTCAATGAACTATGTGTCCTCAGTTGGGCCTGAGGCTGGACTTCAAGAAGAAACCCTGACGGCGCTTGAAGCTGGCCGTCCTGGTTTGCCCCCCCAAAGCGCCGACAAAGTAAGACAGAAGTATGTTGAGTACTTTGTGGGTAGGGGGGCCATTGATATGCCAGAAAATGTTTAAGAAACATTTTCAAAATACATTTTTTAGTTAAACCGAAATAAGATTTACTTAGATTTACTGCTTGTGTTTCTTTTAGCTGTCTCCTGGGTTCTCCAATGGGCTTTTCTTTTTGGACATTTTCTTCAATAGTGCAAATGTAATTTATTTGATACATGAGGTGACAATCTCTTCTTCAGCAAACTATTATTATGTTGTGGGTCTGCTACACACACCTTGTTTTTGTTGTTAATGTATGTAATGCATTACTGATAAAAATATATATCATTTTCAGCACCATGAATGAATTTTGGTGAGTCACGAAAATGGCATGATTGTGGCAAACTATAAAGCACAGAGTTATTTACTAAAGGAAAATCCACTTTGCACTCCAAGTGCACTGCAAAAGTACACATGAAACTGCACTTGAAACTGCACTGAAAGTGCAGTTGTAGTGCAAAGTGGATTTGCCTTTAGTAAATAACCCCCATTTCAGTGTAAACACCAACTTAGTCCAAAAAATGATATTGAGCCTTGAAAGAAGAAGCCACACATTGTTGAGTAAAAAACTTTTTACTCTGTGCACATTCACATGTTCATTAGAAAAGGGTTTTTTGAACAAAACAACATATTTTATTAATAACATTTTTGTTGTACAGTACAAATAGCCTTTTTTGTGTTAAAACAGGCATGTTTAAAACCATAAAACAATACACAACTAAGGAACTTACAAAGTTCAACTTTGACAAAGTGAAGGCAATGTCAGACATTAGTATGTCCAAACTGTGTTGATATTGTCTTCATCAGATGGGGTGATGTCACCCCTGTGAAAGGCAAATTTTGAAGATGCACACAAATTGAGTCAAAATGGGGATTTCCCTCCTGATCCCATGCATAATGTCAACATGTGCTAGCTCCCATCATGGGGGATCAATGGATGTGTTTCGGGGGTGCAACCCCTTCCTCTCATCTACTTTAGTTGCGAGGAAGGGGTTTCACCCCCAAAACGCGTATCTTGATATCCCGTGATGGCAGATAGCACATATATGACTCACTGTGTGCATCTTCAAAATTTGGCTTTCAACATTTTTGAGAAAAGTTAGAAAAATAGAAAGAATTTGATAAATGTTGGTGTGTTTTTGATTCTGCCTAAAACATCAACTATGTTTTTGAGTCTAGATGTGTAAACAGCTGCTGAGTGTCCTCTCCTTACACTGAATCAAGTTTGCACTTAATTCTAGTTACAAACACATCTAGACAACAATATACTAAACTTCTTTTAAGACAAATAGGCATGACCAAATGTAGTTAACCTGCATCTGCAAAAAACATTGTATTATTGGGCGAACCAACAATGTTTACTACGAACGATTACTGTGCCCACAAACCTGAAACTTGCCATTTTAAACTTTACAACAGTAAAGAAAAGCACATGGAGCAGCATGAACGTAATAAGAAGAATAGGAACACACGACAGAATACTTACTTTTTTGCAGCACTCTCTTGATTCTTCTGTACTGATCCTGCTCTCTCAGTTTGAGGTCTGACCATTGTTTCCTCAGTCGATCCTTGGATCGCTGTACCCCAAAATTCTTTGGCAGACTTTTCACAACCTTAGTCATGATCTTGGCCTTTCTCACATTTGGGTCCGGGTACGGTCCATGCTTCCCGTCATAGTTGGCCCTATTGAAGATGTCCACCATCTCCACCATCTCTATAAAGGCCATATTTGAGGCCTTAAATATCCTGCGGGATCGGGACATTTGTGGCTCTGGGCTTTCCTCGTCATTGGTGCTAATCTCAGGCACCTGCTCTGTCTACGCCATGTGCTCTCCCACTGTGCCGAAAGACAAGGGGCAGGGAATATACTATAAAGAACATCTGGAGCGGTGCATATAAAGCGTAATGCGTGTGTGTTGTACATACGATCTGTGAGCAGAGGAAGGAGTAGCGGAAGCACCGATCGTTCTAACGAAGGTACAATTTTATCTTGGTGCATCAGTGGCCTATACTGCTTCTAGATTGGGGCCTATATTGGGACAAGATTAGGAGAGTTTAGCCTAACATTAGGGTTTGTCTTGTGTTGTGTCTTGCAGAGAAAATGGATCTATTCAATGATGAGGACTTTATCCCCATATTCATGTACAGACAGCTGCTCTGTTTGTGGCAGGTAAACCACCCATTTTGTGAGAATAAACCAAAGAGGAAGGCAGAGCTGGATCGATTGCTGGAATTTGTGAAGCCGGTGATCCCCACGGCAGACATCCCCTATTTGAAGGCCCTAATTGTTGGCATGAGGAGCTCTTATAATAGGGAGCGCAAGAAGGTCCAGGATTCCCAGAGATCAGGAGCTGCAGCAGATGACATTTATTTACCCAGGCTGTGGTACTATGACAGACTACATTTTCTGGCAGGCCAGACTTAACCCAGGCCAGCACTCTCCAATCTTCCTTCAAGGCTTCCTTCCACCTCAGCTGAGGTTTCCAACGTCCAACCTGGGCCTTCCAGCCGGATAGAAGTGGAGGAGCCCAGCTTGAGCCAGGTATAGCATTGTTCAACATATTTCTAGTCAAATAATTAATGATGTTAACTAGATGTTATTATTGATCAGTAGTTTCTGATTTTACAAAGTGTTTTACATATCAATAAACAGTAGTAGCCACAAATGATTGGTTCAAGAATGAAAAATGCTGGGGTCAGAATGATAGTCTATTTATTAACATTCAATTTGCAACAGTTATGAGCTTAAAATTGTGCGTGATTGATGAACCAAAAACTAAAACTATGTCTCTTTTTCATACACAGAAAAGTCTCAGCCTGGAGGTGGCCGGGGTAAGTGGCAGCCAGGAGGTTGCCCAGGCCCAGTAGCCTGCCTGAATCCTAGGTCCCTCCCCTCCACCTTCCACAAAAAAGTCCCAGGAAGAGGAGTAACCTGGAGGAGGCAGCACTTGGCCTATTTCGGAAGGCTGCTGCAGCCCGCAGAACCCCCCCAATAATTAAGAGGACTATGCCTACATGGCAGCCTGCAAAATGCAGGAAATGGCGGAGGGCCACTGTCTCTTATGTGAGGAAGTTATCTTACAAGCCCTAAATAAGGGGTGGAGGGGCGAACTCACAAGCCAAAGCCACATTTGTGAGTTCAACCATGGTCCTCCTCCTCCTCCTCCACTTCCTGCCACAACTACAACACCAGAGCCACAGCCTGGAAGCAAGCGTGTAAAGAAGACAAGAGAGTGATGGCCTGGGTTTGGTGTGGTCTGACAAAAGACGCAGGCTGTGGTAAGACCACAGCCTGGGGACAGATATGTCATCTGCTGCTGTTCCTGATCTCTTGTAGTCATCGACTGGATTGTGTTCACTAATAAGACCTGTACACATGATCGGACTTTTTGACAACAAACATGCAAAGTAGCTGTTTTAAGGCAACATCCGACCTTGTGTATGCTCCATCGGACAAACTTTTTCAGTTTTCATCAGACTTTTGATGGCTGTGCAAACAGACAAACTTTTCAGCAGCAAAAGTCCGATGGAGCAAAGTCTGATCGTGTGTACACAAAACCATAGGAGTTTTGTACAAATTACAGTACCTGCCCGCGAGAATGTTTCCAGCGCAATCCCATCGCGCTGGTTCTCAGCGACAGGGTACTGTACATCTTGCGCTGGCTGCAATAGGAAAAACACATTTTCCTATTGCAGCGAGTGCGAGAAGGAATTTTCCTCCAAGAGCATACCAGACCCTTAAGTCTGGTATGGATGTTAAGGGGAACCCCCTACGCCAAAAAAACGCATGGGGGTCACCCCCAAAATCCATACCAGACCCCTATCTGAGCACGCAGCCCGGCCGGTCAGGAAAGGGGGTGGGTATGAGTGAGCGCCCCCCCTCCCAAACTGTACCAATTTGCATGCCCTCAACATGGGGGTGGGCGCTTTGGGGCAGGGGGCACCCCACGGCCCCCCACCCCAAAGCACCTTGTCCCCATGTTGATGAGGACAAGAGCCTATTCCAGACAACCCCGGCCGTTGGTTGCCTGGGGTCTTCGGGTGGAGGGCTTATCAGAATCTGGGAGCCCCCTTTAATAAGGGGCCCCCAGATCCCGGCCCCCCACCCTATGTGAATGAGTATGGGGTACATCGTACCCCTACCCATTCACCTGGGGACAAAAGTGTCAATAAAAAAAACTAGACAGGTTTTTAAAGTAATTTATTAGGCAGTTCCGGGAGTCTTTTTCCGACTTTGGGGGTCTCTTCCGACTTCTCCGCTCTCTCCGGCCTCTTCTCCTGGTGTCCGGTTCTTCTCCCACTCTCCGGCCTCTTCTCCGCTCTCTGGTTCTTCTCCTGCTCTACAGTTCTTCTGCTGGGCTCCTCTGCTATCTTCTGCTCTTTTTCCACTCTCTTGCTAGTGGTGGCCCGGTCTTCTCTGCCATCTTCTTCCATCTTCTCTTCTTCCGATGTTGACATGATGCTCTCTCTCGCTGTAATGCTGTGTTCACGGTGCGCAATGACATATAGGCATGGGGCATGGTTACCGGGTGGTGACCCCGCCGCTTATGACGGCACAGTCCTATCATACTGTGACGTCATAAGGGGCGGGGTCATCGGGTGACATCACCCGGTGACCCCGCCCCATGCCTATATAAGTCATTGCGCACCTTACACGTGGCATTACAGCGGGAGAGAGCATTGTGTCAACATTGGAAGAAGAGAAGAGGGAAGAAGACAACAGAGAAGACCGGGCCACCGCTAGCAAAAGAGCAGCAAAAGAGCAGAAAATAGCGGAGGAACCCGGCAGAAGAACCGGAGACCTGGAGAAGAGGCCGGAGAGCGGGAGAAGAGGCCAGAGAGCGGGAGAAGAATCGGACACCTGGAGAAGAGGCCGGAAAAGAGTGGAGAAGTCAGAAGAGACCCCTAAAGTGGAGCTGCCTAATAAATTACTTAAAAAACCTGTCTAGTTTTTTTATTGACACTTTTTCCCCCAGGTGAATGTGTAGGGGTATGATGTACCCCATACTCATTCACATAGAGTGGGGGGCCTGGATCTGGGGGCCCCTTATTAAAGGGGGCTCCCGGATTCTGATAAGCCCTCTGCCCGCAGACCCTAACAATCAACATCCAGGGTTGTCAGGAAGAAGCCCGTGTCCTCATCAATATGTGGACAAGGTGCTTTGGGGTGGGGGTGGCCACAGGGTGCCCACCTGCCCCAAAGCGCTCACCCCCCATGTTGAGGGCATGTGGCCTGGTACGGCTCATGGAGGGGGAATGCTCGCTCGTCCCCACCTCCATTCCTGACCGGCCGGGCTGCGTGCTAGGTAAGGGTCTGGTATGGATTTTGGGGGGGACCCGCACGCTGTTTTTTCAGTGTAGGGGGGTCAACTTAATATCCATACCAGACCTAAGGGCCTGGTATGCTCTTGGAGGGGAACCCATTTCGTTTTTTTATTTAAAATTTGGCGTGGAGTTCCCCCTCATGATTCATACCAAACACCTGTCGACAATGCTTGTCACTCATTGTGAAAGGAAAAAACACATTTTTCCTTTCCCAATGAGTGAGCCATCTCAGCACTGTCTCCTGCGACGGGGATCGCAGGTGTCAAATCTCGCTGATAACAGCGGCGAGATTGACACAATATCGTGGTCACCTACTGTACAAACACGCATGCTCAGAACCAATGCAAAAGATCAGACAACAATACAGAAGTTGACCAAAGGGTGGCAGTAAAGAGCTAAAAAACCACGTGATTTGGTGAAAGTTGGCTGAAAAAGTCCTGCCATGTGTATGCCTAATTAGTTTATGGCCAATGCCCTTTGTACAAAAATCCATGGAAAAGTTTGTACAAAGTCCTATCATGTGTATGAGGCTTTATAAGGACTCCTCAAACCACCAATTTTGACTGTAAAATAATTGATGTGTGCCCTGGGGTACAAAGGCTTTGCAAATTTCACCAGTTTCTCCAGCATTGCCTTCCTCTTTATTTTGTTATAACCCATAATAAATGGCTATTTAGTTTTCACAAATACTTGCCTATGTGTTTAACTTCAAAAAGGACAGTTTGTTTGTGAGTAGGCATGTACATTTCAAAAATACAATGTCAAATTAACAAGGGACACCAACACCAAGGTTAAAAAATACAAGATAATAATGGTGTTGTGGTAACTTGACACAAAACGAAAGAAAAAATTATGGAGATCACTATAAAAAATCTAAAAAAAAATAGGAGATCTGGATAAAAAAACCACTATAACCAAAAATTATAAACAATATTATGGAGATCTGACGAAAAAAAAAAAAACAATTATTCGTGAGATCACTAGAAATAATAAAGAAATCAGGTTGTCAGAACTCTGTGTGAATATGAGCAGCAAAACATCTTCATTATTCTAGCATTCTAAAGAAGAAGAGAATGTGCTGCATTAAAAGATTTAAAAGGAAGTTTATTCTAAAGTTTACTTCAACCGAACAAATAGGGAGAGTAAATCTTCCCATTGGGAAAATAGACAGCAACGAAAAACCTGACAGAGGAGTTGGGTTTATATACAGTACATGTTAAGTATTAGAACTTTTTGATAATGGTTTGGGTACATTTTAATTTTAGCCAGGTAGAGACATATTGTGGAGTTCAAATATTAGCAGTAGAATGTTAGGTTAGTAGTAGGGTTAGTGTTATACAATATACTGTAAACATATCACTGTATATCAGTGGCGGCTGGTGCACTAAATTTTTGGGGGGGCGCAAACAAACTGAAAAATACTGAATCCCCCTCATCAATTGCAGCTTCACTGTGCCCATCAAATGCAGCCATTGTACCCATCAAATGCAGCCACTGTGCCCATTAAATGCAGCCATTGTGCCCTTTAAACACAGCCATTGTGCCCATCAAACACAGCCACTGTACCCATCATATGAAGCCACTGTACCCATCATATGCAGCCATTGTGCCCGTCATATGCAGCCACGTGTGCCCATCATATGCAGCCACTGTGCCCCATCATATGCAGCCTCTTGTGCACATCATATGCAGCCACCGTGCCCCATCATATGCAGCCACTTGTGCCCATTAAATGCAGCCACTTGTGGCAATCAAATGCAGCCACTTGTGCCCATCATATGCAGCCACTTGTGCCCAGTATATGCAGCCACTTGTACCCAGTATATGCAGCCACTTGTGCCCATCATATGCAGCCACTTGTGCCAATCAAATGCAGCCACTTGTGCCCATCATATGCAGCCAGTTGTACGCATCAAATGCAGTCACTTGTGCCAATCTTATGCAGCCTATTGTGCCCATCATATGCAGCCATTTGTGCCCGTCTAATGCAGCCACTTGTGCCCAGTATATGCAGCCACTTGTGCCCATCATATGCAGCCACTTGTGCCCAGTATATGCAGCCACTTGTGCCCATCAAATGCAGCCACTTGTACCCAGTATATGCAGCCACTTGTGCCCATCAAATGCAGCCACTTGTACCCAGTATATGCAGCCACTTGTGCCCATCAAATGCAGCCAGGCGCGTCCCTTCACTAACCCGCCCTGCGGCCAGTCCAACGGCACCTACCGAGTGACGGGGCTTCCTCCTCCTCTTCTGTAGTGGCGGAAAGCGGCGGCTGTGGCTCCTGTGTCCGCTCGGCTCCTCAGCCTTCCTCCGTCGTGTCTCCTCTTCTGCCAAAGCATTAGGCATCCGATAGGATTGCCTAATGCTTTGGCCAATTTGGAGACAGGTCTCACTGATCTGCCTGCTGATTGGCAGGGAGGAATGTTAGTGTGAAAATGGCGAAAATTCATTCGCCTTGGTCACACAACAGGGTGGGATCAGGGCACAGTGCTCTGAGCCCTGAGCCCACCCTATTTTGAAGCCTATTAGAGCCTCTGGCTGTAATCACGTGCTTCAAAATACACACCTGGCCTATCCCCGCCATAGAATTTCATATGTCTGGTGTCCTGAAAGGGGCTGGGTACATGAATAGGGAGAGCGGTGGAGGTGGCAGGGCGTGGCACCTGTGTGCCCACAATCCATGGGCCGCCACTGCTGTATATGCTTTATTACCTGTGTTGTTTAGTTCTACATTGGTCTACATTGTAGACATATTGTCATGTACCTGTATGCAGAGCCTGAGACTATGAAGATGCCCTCTTTCACAGTTCTTGTTCGAGTACGCCGGGAGGTTGAGACAGGGTCTGCAGGGGCGAAGGAAAGGTTAAAGTGCCAAGAGGTAGACAATGTGAGCAGGAACTTGGGAGCACTTGTATCTGATGAGCAGAGGAACAGCTGACAATGCACCATAGAGAAGCCACGTTCAGATAAGTGTGGAGTCAGGTCCCAGAGCTGAACAGGTGATAGCCAAATGGAAGGACACCAGGATGTTTGTAAAATCACAATCAAGAACAGGCAGAACACACAGGTGTCGGCGCTCCAAGCTGGCACTGGTCTCTGCATAGACGCCGACGTCTTAGACATCTGACGTCGGTGCCAATTCTAAGGCACAGGCCCCAGTGTCCTATAATATAACGAGCTACTCAGAATGATCTCATTGCCACTGCCAGCAGGACTCCTTTATGTGCACCAGTAGGGATGAGCTTCGAGTTCGAGTCGAACTCATGTTCGACTCGAACATTGGCTGTTCGCAAGTTCGCCGAACAGCGAACAATTTGGGGTGTTCGCTGCAAATTTGAATGCCGCGGAACACCCTTTAAAAGTCTATGGGAGAAATCAAAAGTGCTAATTTTAAAGGCTAATATGCAAGTTATTGTCATAAAAAGTGTTTGGGGACCTGGGTCCTGCCCCAGGGGACATGGATCAATGCAAAAAAAAGTTTTAAAAACGGCCGTTTTTTCAGGAGCAGTGATTTTAATAATGCTTAAAGTCAAACAATAAAAGTGTAATATCCCTTTAAATTTCGTACCTGGGGGGTGTCTATAGTATGCCTGTAAAGGGGCGCATGTTTCCTGTGTTTAGAACAGTCTGACAGCAAAATGACATTTTGAAGGAAAAAACTCATTTAAAACTACGCGGCTATTGCATTGCCGACAATACACATAGAAGTTCATTGATAAAAACGGCATGGGAATTCCCCAAAGGGGAACCCCGAACCAAAATTAAAAAAAAAAAATGACGTGGGAGTCCCCCTAAATTCCATACCAGGCCCTTCAGGTCTGGTATGGATATTAAGGGGAACCCCGGCCAAAATGTAAAAAAAAAAAATGACGTGGGGTTCCCTCTAAATTCCATACCAGACCCTTCAGGTCTGGTATGGATTTTAAGGGGAACCCCGCGCCAAAAAAAAAAAAAAAAAACGGCGTGGGGTCCCCCCAAAAATCCATACCAGAACCTTATCCGAGCACGCAACCTGGCAGGCCGCAGGAAAAGAGGGGGGGACGAGAGTGCGGCCCCCCCTCCTGAACCGTACCAGGCCACATGCCCTCAACATTGGGAGGGTGCTTTGGGGTAGCCCCCCAAAACACCTTGTCCCCATGTTGATGAGGACAAGGGCCTCATCCCCACAACCCTGGCCGGTGGTTGTGGGGGTCTGCGGGCGGGGGGCTTATCGGAATCTGGAAGCCCCCTTTAACTAGGGGACCCCCAGATCCCGGCCCCCCCCTGTGTGAAATGGTAAGGGGGTACAAAAGTACCCCTACCATTTCACTAAAAAACTGTCAAAAATGTTAAAAATGACAAGAGACAGTTTTTGACAATTCCTTTATTTAAATACTTCTTCTTTCTTCTATCTTCCTTCATCTTCTGGTTCTTCTGGTTCTTCTGGCTCTTCTGGTTCTTCCTACGGCGTTCTCGTCCAGCATCTCCTCCGCGGCGTCTTCTATTTTCTTCTCCTCGGGCCGCTCCGCACCCATGGCATGGGGGGAGGCTCCCGCTCTTCTCTTCTTCTTCATCTTCTTCTCTTCTTCTCTTCTTCATTTTCTTCTCCGGGCCGCTCCGCATCCATGCTGGCATGGCGGGAGGCTCCCGCTGTGTGACGGCGCTCCTCGTCTGACAGTTCTTAAATAACGGGGGGCGGGGCCACCCGGTGACCCCGCCCCCCTCTGACGCACGGTGACTTGACGGGACTTCCCTGTGACGTCACGGGGAATGCCACAGGGAAGTCCCGTCATGTCCCGTGTGTCAGAGGGGGGCGGGGTCACCGGGTGGCCCCGCCCCCCGTTATTTAAGAACTGTCAGACGAGGAGCGCCGTCACACAGCGGGAGCCTCCCTTCATGCCAGCATGGATGCGGAGCGGCCCGGAGAAGAAAATGAAGAAGAGAAGAAGAGAAGAAGAGAAGAAGATGAAGAAGAAGAGAAGAGCGGGAGCCTCCCCCCATGCCATGGGTGCGGAGCGGCCCGAGGAGAAGAAGATAGAAGACGCCGCGGAGGAGATGCTGGACGAGAACGCCGGAGGAAGAACCAGAAGAGCCAGAAGAACCAGAAGAACCAGAAGATGAAGGAAGATAGAAGAAAGAAGAAGTATTTAAATAAAGGAATTGTCAAAAACTGTCTCTTGTCATTTTTAACATTTTTGACAGTTTTTTAGTGAAATGGTAGGGGTACTTTTGTACCCCCTTACCATTTCACACAGGGGGGGGCGGGATCTGGGGGTCCCCTTGTTAAAGGGGGCTTCCAGATTCCAATAAGCCCCCCGCCCGCAGACCCCCACAACCACCGGCCAGGGTTGTGGGGATGAGGCCCTTGTCCTCATCAACATGTGGACAAGGTGTTTTGGGGGGCTACCCCAAAGCACCCTCCCAATGTTGAGGGCATGTGGCCTGGTACGGTTCAGGAGGGGGGGGCCGCACTCTCGTCCCCCCCTCTTTTCCTGCGGCCTGCCAGGTTGCGTGCTCGGATAAGGGTCTGGTATGGATTTTTGGGGGGACCCCACGCCGTTTTTTTTTTTTTTTTTTGGCGCGGGGTTCCCCTTAAAATCCATACCAGACCTGAAGGGTCTGGTACGGAATTTAGGGGGAACCCCACGTCATTTTTTTTTTTAAATTTTGGCCGGGGTTCCCCTTAATATCCATACCAGACCTGAAGGGCCTGGTATGGAATTTAGGGGGACTCCCACGTCATTTTTTTTTTTTAATTTTGGTTCGGGGTTCCCCTTTGGGGAATTCCCATGCGTTTTTATCAATGAACTTCTATGTGTATTGTCGGCAATGCAATAGCCGCGGGTAGTTTTAAATGAGTTTTTTCCTTCAAAATGTCATTTTGCTGTCAGACTGTTCTAAACACAGGAAACATGCGCCCCTTTACAGGCATACTATAGACACCCCCCAGGTACGAAATTTAAAGGGATATTACACTTTTATTGTTTGACTTTAAGCATTATTAAAATCACTGCTCCTGAAAAAACGGCCGTTTTTAAAACTTTTTTTTGCATTGATCCATGTCCCCTGGGGCAGGACCCAGGTCCCCAAACACTTTTTATGACAATAACTTGCATATTAGCCTTTAAAATTAGCACTTTTGATTATTCATGTTCGTGTCCCATAGACTTTAACATGGTTCGCGTGTTCGAACGAACTTTTTTCCTGTTCGCATGTTCTGGTGCGAACCGAACAGGGGGGTGTTGGGCTCATCCCTATGCACCAGATATCGACAACAGGTACATCCAGGGCCGTCTTTAGGGCAGGGCAAAAGGGGCAGCTGCCCTGGGCCCCATCATTGCTGTGGGGCCCAAAGCAGCTACCTCATACTTGCCAACTATCCCAGTTTAAATTCCCTTGTCCCTTGAAGTTTTAGCACTGTGCTGTGTCCCGATAGCTCAGTGTGAAGTGCTGCTACTAATGCTGCCCAGCTCAGCCCTATTGTACAGATGACTCACCTGCAGACCCTTTGTTTACTGCAGACCCTTTGTTTAACCGGCATTGATATGTAAATAGCGGCTGCATTCATATGTAAATAGCTGGTGGCCAACTGCATTGATATGCAAATAAAGGTGGCATTCATATGTATGTCATGCCCCTCTGAGGACATGTCCACCATCACTTTTTCTGAATGCTGCCCACTGGGGAGGTAAAGGGGCATGCTTGAAAGTCCTGCCTGCAACTGTGGTCATTAAGCCTACCATCAGCCTGTTCTGCAAAGGTAAGCACATTGGTGGGGGAAGTTTAGTATGGGGTGTGCAGAGGTAGGCAAAGAAGGAATTACAGTTTGGGGTGCACAGGTGAGCAAGGAGGGGATGTGTAGAGGTAAGGAAGGTGAGTGCAAATATGAGCAGAGGAGGCAGTTAAAGTTAAAGGGGTGGAGGGTTGGAGTGGAGAGGATGGGGGAGGTTTGGGGTGCAGAGGTTAGCATGGGTTTTAGGATGTAATGGTGTACTGACAGGGTGGATAAAGATGTTAGCCGCGTGCAGGGCAGCCCATTCATTTCAGTGGGCTGCTCTATGCGCTAGAAATGCAGAAGAAATTTCCTAATGCTTTTTCAAAATTACACGGTGCCACAGCACATGTCAGCAGATGTGTGAGGGTGTCATTAACAATTAATGGCACTGCTGTGTATCTGCTAAAGGGCAGCACATTTCTGTGGTGTCAGGAATGCGATTTTGCCTGCGTTTCTGACACACACAAATGTGAACGCAGGCTAAATGTCTCAGTTACAAATCTTCTCATTGCATTGCGGCCTGATGTACAATCCTTTCATTCACACTAGTGGCCAGTGTGCAGGTCCCCCTTACTTTGGTGGTCAGTGTAAATTTCTCTTTACATTGGTGGTTACTGTGAATGCTTCTATTATATTAGAGGTCAGTGTAAACCCCTATCACACTGGTGGTCAGAGTTGAAACTCCTCTTTATATTGGTAGTCAGTAAAAAAATCAGCATTGTCATTGATCACACCCTCCTCTCCCCCCAGCACTGCCACTGATCTCAAAAGTTCTAGGATCCCTAGGAGTTTTCTGTTTATTGATGGGTCCCCTCACCACCCCAGTCCATGGTGTGCAGGCAGTGAGGAGATGATGTGCTGTAATCTCTAGTGACCAATCAGTGTGCAGTAATGATGTGCGGTAACCTCTAGCAACCAATCAGTGAGCAGTATTGATGTACCAATCAACAAGCAGAAATCATATGCTGTAACCTCTAGCACCTAACCAGTAAGCCGTAATGTGTGCTGTAACCTCTAGCAACCAGTCAGTAAGCGGTAATGATACACTGTAACCTCTGGCAACTAATCACAATCGCTGCCTGATCTGATTCAGTAAACTGATTTTGAGTCTAGCTGCTATTTATTGCATGTCTCAGAGCATGGGGAGCAAAAAATTGCATGGAGGGGGGGCCCAAGAAAATGTTTGCCCAGGGTCCAATCAATATTAAAGACGGCCCTGGGTACATCTATGTTTATTGTACAATGTATATGGGTGGGTTAGACATGATCTATGTTAGAGATGTTGTTTGTTTTCTTTATCATCTGGCTGACATTTAATACATCTAGCATGTTATTGCTACTGATCCTATCCGTTGCTGGCCACACTAATAACCCCCTCTTTTTACATTTTTACAGTTTTCTATTTACTATACAATGCTATCTAATAACAATACATACTCATGATTATGCCCAACATCCCAATATACTTCACTAGATTAATATTAGAACATTGTTCATGAATATATCAAAGGTATATCTTTATTATATGATGGCAATCCTATAATATTTACCCTTTGAAATGCATATACACATCGTCTTCCTGCATGAGTGGTCCACCAGATTAGGATATACATGGTATAAATCACATACAATACATATACTCCATCACAATTGATGGGGATTTCTACTAATCTCTAAAATTTTATGAAAATACATATATTAAAACAAACACTTCAACAACTATGTGTACATGTATTTTATCATTTCAGAATATGTGGGTATCCCTATATAACGTCTCGGCCCTGCTCCAGCTATCCTGGGTCAGTAGTAAGCGGATCGCCACCTGTGACCCTATTTAACCACTTCAATACCCAGCCATAGTCAAATGACGCCCACATTTGGGATCTTCCATCCTGGGTGGGCATCATATGAAGTCCTCGGCTTTCCGCCGCTACTGCGGGCCCCCGGGGGCCCACAGAGCGGCAATCGGGGATCCGGCGTGTCCCTCGGGACACAGCCATTCCCCGAGGGGGGTAATGGAGCAGCAGGCGGTGGAGCTTCAGGAGCAGCGTGACCAGCTGTGATTGGTCACTATGCAGAGCTGCTTGTGTAGCGGCTATCGGGGCTGAGGCTTTTCCCTTGGATACAGCCCAGCCCCGATCAGGGTAAAGAGCCAATGAAATTGGCTCTTTACCATGTGACCAGCTGTGTCCAATCACAGTCGGTCACTAAATGTAAACAAAACACCAGTGTGTAACCGCTGTTGCTGGGTTCTCCTCTTCACACACCGATCCAGTGTGAGGAGGAGATCAGTTAACAGTGAGTTACATATTACAGTACCCTATATATGAACTACTGTGCCCAGATTGCCCCCCTAAATAAAGAGGACCTGTCATCTAGTACCTGTCATCAGGAGTACCTGTCCATCAAGAGTACCTGTCCATCAGGAGTACCTGTCCATCAGAAGTACCCGCCACCAGAGTGCCCACCACCTCACCAGAGTACCTGCCACCAAACCAAAGTACCTGCCACCAGAGTACCTGCCACCTCACCAGAGTACCCGCCACCAGAGTACCCGCCACCTCACCAGAGTACCCGCCACCTCACCACCTGCCACCAGAGTACCCACCACCAGATTACCCGCCACCAGAGTACCGCCACCTCACCACCCGCCACCAGAGTACCTGCCACCAGAGTACCCACCACCAGAGTACCCACCACCAGAGTACATACAGCTACTATGTCCAGAAAAGTGTACACGCCAGAAGAGGCATACCAAATAATCAGTATGACCAATGAGAGCAACGGGGAGCTCTCACTGCTCAGTTCTGATTCTGGCTCAGAATATGAGCCCCCCAAAGGCAGCACATCAGGATCCGAATCAGAGGAGGAAGCAATCTGTCCAAAAAGAAGACGGTCTGAACACCAGGCAGCTACCAACAGTGCCAAAGGCAGTAGACCCCAGGAGGAGAGACCCAGTACAAGCGCTGCTAGACCCCAGGAGGAAAGGCCCAATACAAGTGCATGCCAAAGAATCAGGGCCCAAACCCACCTTCCAGATGCCTTGGCAAACCCATTGTGTCTGCCTTCTACCACAGGGTCAGCCACGATCCCCAATTTACAGCACAGCCAGGTGTGCAGGTCAACACTGCAGGTTTTTCCCAAATGGATTTTTTAAATTTATTTTTCCCTGATGAATTAGTTCAAGGCATCGTGGACCAAACCAATCTTTTTGCCCAACAATTCATTGCAACCAACCCCAGCTCCAGCTATGCCCGCCCTTTTGAATGGAGACCCCTAACAATGGTAGAGCTTAAATTGTTTTTAGGCCTAACGCTCAACATGGGGCTTACAAAAAAAATGAAATGCATAAGTATTGTTCGACCAAACCCATCCACCATATGCCAGTTTTTTCATCGGCCATGTCCAGGTCCCGATACGAAATTATAATGCGCTTCCTGCATTACAGTGACAACTCACAGTGCCCCCCCCCCCCCGAAATCACCCAAACTTTGACAAACTGTATAAAATTCACCCCCTAATTAATTTTTTTCCAAGAAGTTTGCCAAACTTTATGTCCCTGACAAAAACATCTCTGTGGACAAATCCCTGGTGCATTTCACAGGCCAGCTGGGAATCATGCAATATATCCCCAGTAAAAGGGGTGAGTTACGGCTTGAAGCTCAACAAGCTCTGTTAAAGCACCACCGGTTATGTGCACTCATTCCGCGTGTATGAAGGCAAAGATTCCCAGCTCCAGCCCCCTGAGTGTCCATCGTACATGTGTATAAGTGGAAAATTTGTTTGGGAGTTGGCATTCCCACTCCTCCATAAGGGGTATCATATTTACATGGACAACTATTACACCAGTTTGCCCCTTCTCTGCCACCTATAACTAAAAAAAACTTTGGCCTGTGGTACAACAAGGAAAAACTGAAAGGGCTTCCCACAGCGTCTTGTCACCACAACCATTCAAAGGGGGAATCGACAAGCTTGAGGAACGAGGAAGTGTTGGCTATGAAGTGGAGAGATAGGAAAGATGTGTAGATCATGTCCACCATCTACAATGACACCTCGGTGGAACTTCGCAGAAGACGCGGTCCTGTTCGCAAGCCTTCCTGTATCAACGAGTACAATAAATTCATGGGAGGGTAGATTTAAATGATCAAGTGTTGCAGCCCTATCTTTCCACACGAAAATCCCTCTTCTGGTACAAAAAAGTCACAATTTACTTTTTTCATTTGGCCCTTTTAAATTCTTTCATCATCTACCAAAAATCAACGGAAACACCCGCCACCTTCATAAAGTTTATTGAAGACATTATCACTGCCCTGATCTACCAACAAGTATCCCCTCCAGAAAGCATTCACTCTGATTGTGTCAGCAGACTACATGAGCACAATTTTCCGGACCATATTTCACCATCAGGATCCGGAAGACAACGCCAAAAAAAATGTTGGGTGTGCGCCAAAACAGGAATTAGGAAAGACACCAGCTGTCCCTCCCAACCTGGCCTTTGCATCGGAGAATGCTTCAAGCGATATCACACTCTCAAAAACTATTAGCCCATATTTCTAATACTGCCATTTCCCCGTTTTCAATTTCTGTCCTGAATATTTCCCTGCCTCAACCAACCATATCATTGTCTTCCATGTGAACTGACCCTGGCCTGTTTCTCGACTATGCCTCTGCCTACCGTCTGCATTGTTTATCCGCCATGTTTCTGCCTTTCACGTGAACTGAACATGGACTGTATTGACTATGCTTCAGCCTACCGTCTATTTCTGCCTTTTACCTGCACTGACCTCGGCCTGTTGACCATGTTTTTGCCTGCCCCTTGAACTGATCTTTCACCCTGCTACACAGGGGTCTCACATATGTGAGGGGCTCCAGAATAGTGTTCTGAGTTCAGAAAAACAGTTTTTGGTTTTCTGTGTACCCAGAACAGGGTCTGGTTGTCCGGAGGCTTCAAAGCCATTTGGGTGGGAGAAGCCTTTACCCCGTCCCCATTCTTTCCTGACCGATGCCCTAAGCTTGATGGTCCTGCCTGCTCCATGGACAAATACTCTGGCTGTGCTGACCATACCTCTGCCTGCTGCATGTACTAACTATGGACAGTATTCCTGCCTGCTGCATGGATGATCCTTTGATCCTTTTGCTGCTGCTGACCACATCCCTGCCTGCTATCTGGACCAATGCTTTGGCTGTGCTGACAACATATCTACCTGTACTGACTATTCCTGCATGCTGCCTGTTTTGCTGTCGCTGTCCATGTTTCTGCCTGCTGCCTGGACCGATGCTCTCCTCTGTGGACCACTGCACTACTAAAACCGTGGGTAATCTTTTCTTTACCCTTTGCTCAGCAGAATGTATTTTGGTTTGTAATTGGTATGTACAGTACATGCTATGTGTTAGAAATATGAAGGCCCTTCAACAATGTGATAGGTTGCCAGGAATTTATGTGAGTAATTTATGCTCCTAGAACACCTGAGAGTGCTACTTGGATGTTGGGCCTCTGTATGTGGCCAGGGTGTATAAAAGCCTTACACATTTGGTATCGCAATACTCAGGAGGAGTAGCAGAATGTATTTTGGGGTGTCCTTTTTGCTATGTACATGCTATGTGTTGGAAATACAGTATCTTATAAATGGACAACATTGTGTAAAAAAAATGTGTTTTAATTTTTTTTTCCACATTTTCCAAAAACTTCTGGAAAAAAATTAACCGTTCAAAAGACTCATTATGCCTCATAGATTATACGTTGGAGTGTAATTTTGTGGGTGTTTCCATTGTCCAGGTGTTCCAGGGTCTTCAAAAGTGTTATAGGTGGTTAAGAAATGAGATGTGTAATTTACGCTTGTAGAACACCTGACGGTGCTACTTCAATGTTGGGCCTCTGTATGTGGCCAGGCTTTGTAAAAGTCTCACACGTGGTAATGCCACACTCGAGAGGAGTAGCAGAATGCATTTTGGGGTGTCAGTTTTGCTATGTACATGCTATGTGTTGGAAATATCTTATAAATGGACAACTTTGTGTAAAAAAAGCGTTTTCATTTTTTTTCCACATATTTCAAAAACTTCGGGAAAAAAATTAACCATTCAAAAGACTCATTATGCCTCAAAGATTATCCCCTTCCCACCGAGCATACGCAGATGTGCGTACTCTGCTTTCCAGGGTTATACCTGGATGATGCCCGCAGCTACAGGCATCATCCTGGTACCATTTTTTACAGCGGGCAATCGGCTTTCCAGGTATAACAACCAATGTGGCTAAAAGCCGCTCGGCTGTTATACTGGAGCAGCGGGAGGGGACGTCCTCCCCTCCCGCCGCCTCCCGCCGCTCTCCTGTTTGATTGGGAGGCCCGGTGACCAATCAGCTGCCTCCGGCAGCTGGGGGCGGGCTGGAACAAAGCTGTGGGCGGCTTCATTCCAGCCTTCTAATTGTAAACGCATGACGTCACTTCCCGTTTACTCGGCTGCCAATGGTGCCGATTTTAAAAAAATACACAGTATTCAGAATTGCCGTTTTTGGTGATCTGAATACTTTGAAGTGCAAAGGAGGGATCGGGGGTCTTGCCCCCGATCCCTCCATAAAGAGTACCTGTCACCACCTATTACTGTCACAAGGGATGTTTACATTCCTTGTGACAGCAATATAAGTCATCAACATTTTTTTTTATAACACAATTTATAAATATAAAAATAAATAAAAGAAAAAAGAAAAAAAAATTTTCAGAGCAAGAGCAATAATTCTAGCACTAGAACTCCTCTGTAACTCTAACCTGGTAACCGTAAAAAAAATTTAAACGTCGCCTATGGAAATTCTTAGGTACCATAGTTTGTCGCCGTTCCACGAGTTCGTGCAATTATAAAGCATGACATGTTTGGTATCTATTTACTCGGCGTAACATCATCTTTCACATTATAGAAAAAAATTTGGGTAACTTTACTGTTTGTTTTTTTTTAATTCATGAAAGTGTCCCTTTTCCCAAAAATTTGCGTTTAAAACACCGCTGCACAAATACCGTGTGATATAAGATATTGCAACAATCTCCATTTTATTCTCTAGATTCTCTGCTAAAAATATATATATAATGTTTGGGGGTTCTAAGTAATTTTCTAACAAAAAATACGGATTTTAACTTGTAAACACCAAATTTCAAAAATAGGCTTAGTCATGAAAGGGTTATACGTTGGGGTGTTAGATTTCCAAAATGGGGTCATTTCGTGGGTGTTTCCATTGTCCTGGTGCTCCAGGGTTTTCAAAACTGTAATAGGTGGTTGAGAAATGAGATGTGTAATTTTTGCATATAGAACGCTTGACGGTGCTACTTCAATGTTGGGCCTCTGTATGTGGCCAGGCTGTGTAAAAGTCTCACACATGTGCTATCACTATACTCAGGAGGAGTAGCAGAATATATTTTGGGGTGTCATTGCAAGTATGCATGTGCTATGTGAGAGAAATAACTTGTTATTATGACAATTTTGTGCAAAAAAAAATAAATAAAAAAAACATAATCTTCCCAAGAATTGTGGGAAAAAATTGCAACTTCAAAAAACTCACCATGCCTCTTACTAAATATCTTGAATGTCTGCTTTCCAAAAATAGGTAATTTGGGGGGTATTTGCACTTTCCTCGCTTGTTAGGGTCTCAAGAAATGAGATAGGCCTTCAGTACATCAGGTGTGATCAGATGATCATTTTTCAGTGATTTGCACCATAGCTTGTACACTCTATAACTTTCACAGAGACCAAATAATATACAGTAGATGACCGTGATATTGTGTCAATCTCGCTGCTGTTATCGGCGAGACTTGACACCTGCGAGCCTCATCGCGGGAGCCAGCGCCGAGCTGGCTCGCTGATCGGGAAAGGAAAACTTTTTTCCCTTTTGCGATGAGCGACAGGCAGTCCTGACAGCTGTCTGGTATGAATCATGAGGGAGAATGCCGCGCCAAATTTTAAATAAAAAAACGGCGTGGGTTCCCCCCAGGGGCATACCAGGCCCTTAGGTCTGGTATGGATTATAAGGGGAACCCCTATGCCAAAAAATCAGCGTGGGGTCCCCCCAAAATCCATACCAGACCCTTATCCGAGCATGCAGCCCAGCCGGTCAGGAAAGGGGGTGGGGACAAGCGAGCGTCCCCCCTGAACTGTACCAGGCTGCATGCCCTCAACATGGGGGTTGGGTGCTTTGGGGGAGGGGGGGCACCCTGCAGGCCCCCCATCCCAAAGCACCTTGTCCCCATGTTGATGAGAATAAGGGCATCTTTCCGACAAACCTGTCCGTTGGTTGTCGGGGTCTGCAGGCGGAGGGCTTATCAGAATCCGGGAGCCCCCTTTAATAAAGGGGCCCCCAGATCCCGGCCCCCCACCCTATGTGAATGAATATGGGGTACATGGTACCCCTACCCATTCACCTAGGGAAAAAAGTGTCAATAAAAAAAACACACTACACAGGTTTTAAAAGTAATTTATTAGGCAGCTCCAGGGGTCTTTTTCCGACTTCGGGGGTCTTCTTCCGACTTCTCCGCTCTCTCCGGCCCATTCTCCCGGTGTTCAGCTTCTTCTCCCGGTGTTCGGCCTCTTCTCCTGGTGTTCGACCTCTTCTGCCGGGCTCCTCTGCTATCTTCTGCTCTTTTGCCGCTCTTTTGCTAGCGGTGGCCCGGTCTTCGCCGTCTTGTTCTGCCGTCTTGTGCTGTCTTGTTCCTTCTTCTCTTCTTCTTCTCTTCTTCTTTTCTTCTTCCGATGTTGACACAATGCTGTCTCCCGCTGTTATGCTGTGTGAACGGTGCGCAATCACTTATATAGGTATTGGGCATGGTCACTGGGTGATGTCACCCGGTGACCCCGCCCCCTTATGACGCAACAGTCTCTGCACATGCTGGGACTGTGACTTCACAAGGGGGCCGGCTCACCGCCTATATAAATGGTTGAGCAGCTCGCACACAGCATAAGAGCATCATGTCAACATCGGAAGAAGAAGAGAAGAAGAGAAGAAGAAACAAGATGGCACAAGACGGCAAAGACCAGGCCACCGCTAGCAAAAGAGCGGCAAAAGAGCAGAAGATAGTGGAGAAGCCCGGCAGAAGAGGCCGAACACCGGGAGAAGAAGCCGAACACTGGGAGAAGAAGCCGAACACTGGGCTAAGAGGCCAGAGAAAGCAGAGAAGTCAGAAGAAGACCCCCGAAGTCGGAAGAAGACCCCGAAGTCAGAAGAAGACCCCCAGAGCTGCCTAATAAATTACTTTTAAAACCTGTGTAGTATGTTTTTTTTTATTGACACTTTTTTTCCCTAGGTGAATAGGTAGGGGTACCATGTACCCCATACTCATTCACATAGGGTGGGGGGCTGGGATCTGGGGGCCCCTTTATTAAAGGGGGCTCCCGGATTCCGATAAGCCCTCCACCCACAGACCCCCACAACCAACGGCCAGGGTTGTCGGGAAGAAGCCCTTGTCCTCATCAACATGGGGACAAGGTGCTTTGGGGTGGGGGGGCCTGCAGGGTGCAGCCTGGTACGGTTCAGGAGGGGGGCGCTCGCTCATCCCCACCCCCTTTCCTGAACGGCTGGGCTGCATGCTCGGATAAGGGTCTGGTATGGATTGGGGGGGACCCACACGCCAATTTTTCAGCATAGGGGGGTTCCCTTACAAACCATACCAAACCTAAGGGCCTGGTATGCCCCTGGGGGGAACCCACGCTTTTTTTTATTTAAAATTTGGCGCGGCGTTCCCCCTCATGATTCATACCAGACAGCTGTCAGCACTGCCTGTTGCTCATCGCAAAAGGAAAAAAAAGTTCCCGATCAGCGAGCCAGCACGACATGCACAGATAGGATTGCGCTGGGAAACACAATCTCGCGGTCAGGTACTGTACACTAATTTGGGTTATTTTTACTAAAGATATGTAGCTGTATAAATTTTGGCACAAATTTATGAAGAAAAATGACTTATTTGCAAAATTTTACAATAGAAACTAAAAAAAGTGTTTTTTTTTCAAAAATGTCTCTCTTTTTTCCCTTATATTGCAAAAATAAAAAAACCCAGCGATGATTAAATACCACCAAAAGAAAGCTCTGTTTGTGAGAAAAAAAATGATAAAAATTTGGTTTGGGTACAGTGTAGCATGACTGAGTAATTGTGAGAGCGCTGAAAGCTAAAAATTGGTCTGGGAAGGAAGGGTGTATAAAAGCCCTGTATTGAAGTGGTTAAGCGCTAGAACAAAATATTACAGCACACACATGCAAAAAAAGACATTTACCTCCTGCAAGGCTTATTTAAAACACCTAGACATTTTCAAAAAACATTATAAAAAAATATGGGGATTTGGTCACACCATATTGCTATATGGTGCTTAAGCCCACTTACTGCGACAAATTACCCCATGATTAGTGGGCCCTAAACTATCCATAGTACTTTGTCACAGTAAGTGGGCTTAAGCACATTTTTTTGAGAATGTCTAGGTGTTTTAAATAAGCCTTGCAGGAGGTTAATGTCTTTTTTGCATATGTGCGCTGTAATATTTTGTTCTGTTGCATGGTCTTATGGCTGCACCATCTTTAATGCATCTTTTAGGGTGTTCCCCCAAAATATCTTGTTTGCCTATTTAAGCGCTGACACGCCTTCTGGGATTTCTGTAGATCCAGACACCATACCCACAAAGATCCAGATTTGGTTGTTCGTGGTACCACAGTGGGGTTGTCATTTTATCTATTAACCACACATATGAGTTCTCTATACGTGTGTATATTTCACTTCCTTATACACACTAAAATTTTGGCAGTGCTGAAATACAGTATCCAGTTGATCGGTGAGTGATCCCTGCTCTGTCTCCAATCAATGGTCATTCCTTGTCCATGGTTTTCTATACTCAAACTCTTATTATGCTTTATCATAGATTGTCATATGTCTTGATTTCTCCTGAAAAAAATTCCCTAATGAAGGGATTAATACTGAGATCCTGAAACACATCGGGTGAAACAAAAAGGAGATCAACAATGTCAATTGCATCAACTGTATTGTTTTATCTCTAGTTTTTATGTCATATATGGTGATGTATGCACCTACTATTTTTTATTTTTTTTTGCCACTTCAGCAAAGTATTTTCCGGGGCTGTTACTTCAACTTTGCAGTTCAGTATCTTCCCTAAAATATAAAGAAGTGCAGCGCTAATGGGCATTTAGATGGTCCAAAGGACCACTTAATGTATTTCTGCTGGTAATATCACAACCAGTGAGCTGATCGGTGAACACAATCTGTAGAAAATGTGATACCATATATAAAGTATATATAGTGAAATAAACATGAGTATTGGTGTTCATTATATTAACTCAGTCCATATAGTGAGCAGAATCAGTAAACACAATCTGTGAAAAAAGTGATACTATATATAAAGTACATATAGTAAAATAAGCATGAGTGTTAGTGTTCGTTATATTAACTCAGTCCATATAGTGGTGACACCAAAAATAAATTAAATAAATTAAAATAAAAATAAAATAACAAGTGCAGATTGTGAAGGGGTTGATAGAAGATCCGCCACCGCCCCTAGTAAAGGCTTACCGGAAAGATTGGACACAGATGGGCATATACCCACTGGGTCAATCTAGCTTGTAAAGTGGGGATTCTTGGTAACAGCTACCGCACAGGACACAATTCCTGGTGACCCAGGTGCTTGCAAAGGTGTGTTTGTTAGGATAGGTTCTCTGCCTCCTCCTGCACTGACAGTCACATCTAAAGCTGCGGGGTCCTCTGGCTCTGGATTAGAAAGATGCCTGATTGGACCTATCCTAACAAACACACCTTTGCAAGCACCTGGGCCACCAGGAATTGTGTCCTCTGTGGTAGCTGTTACCAAGAATCCCCACTTTACAAGCTAGATTGACCCAGTGGGTATATGCCCATCTGTGTCCAATCTTTCCGGTAAGCCTTTACTAGGAGCGGTGGTGGATCTTCTATCAACCCCTTCACAATCTTCACTTGTTATTTTATTTTTATTTATTTTATCTATTTTTGGTGTCACCACTATATGGACTGAGTTAATATAACGAACACCAACACTCATGCTTATTTTACTATATGTACTTTATATATAGTATCACTTTTTTCACAGATTGTGTTTACTGATTTTGCTCACTATATGGACTGAGTTAATATAATGAACACCAATACTCAGTCATGTTTATTTCACTATATATACTTTATATATGGTATAACTTTTTCTACAGATTGTGTTCACCGATTCTGCTCACTGGTTGTGATATTACCAGCAGAAATACATTAAGTGGTCCTATGGACCATCTAAATGCCTATTAGCGCTGCACTTCTTTATATTTTATGTTTTTTGCAAGATTTGATCACTTGTTGTGTCAGCTGCTTACTCTATTTATAGAAGACAGCGCGATATATACATATTCTTTTCCCAGTATATTCCCTTACATCATCACATCATTGTGGCGTTATCATCAGTCATTGGCCAGACAGTCGTAATACTTTAATGCACAACTCAGCCCCACCAGATTATCTATCTCCATTACTACCCTCCCACACACCCCTAACCCTCTCGTCCCCTTATCCCTCCCCCCTCCCTCCAACCCTCCCCCTCCTTTCTCATACTTCCTTCTATGCTCCCACTCGTATTCTCCCGTTACTCCTGTCAAGTCCTCTTCTTCGAGCATCACATTTTCACTGATCTTAACTTAGCCGTCTAGTTTCTTTATTTACTATGAGGCCTCCGACTAAATACCCCACACCTCAGCCGCTCGTATTGAGTACCTATATCTTACAAAATTTCTCCATTTCATTTTGAAAGATTCCAATCCCGTCCCTTCACTGAACCTCAGATATTCAAGATAATATATTTCATTGATTTTGTTGAGCCACTCCCGCATTGAAGGTCTTCTTTTATCTTGCCAGTATCTGGGTATAAGACTTTTAGCCGCATTTATAAGTAGTGGTAATAACGATTTCAAGTATGTCTTCGTGGGCATTTCACGCCTGTGAAATAGACACACCCAAGGATCGTCCGGGATGACAGTATTAGTAATCTCCCCTATAATACTCCTTATCTCATCCCAGTATTTCTTAATTTCCGGGCACTGCCACCAAATATTCGCCATTGTCCCAATTTCATTACATCCCCTCCAGCATAGTTGTGAGGTTTCACTCTGAATTGTATGTGCTCTGTCCGGAGTGATGTACATTCTCGCCAGACACTTGTAATTCATCTCTGTTAGCTTGCAGTCAACCGAGGTGATATTCACCCTTTTCAAGAACTGCTATGTCACCTGTTCATTAAGCTTGATATCCAATTCTTTCTCCCACTTCTCAATATATGGAGGGATTTCCGCACTCCCTAATTCTGTTAAAACTCTATAGATCTTAGAGATCCCCTTTTCCCTTTTTTCTCCATATATATTTTCTCCAGGGGTAACAGATTTTCTGTCGACCTAATTGGCTGCGGACGTGAGTCAACAAAATGTTTCAATTGATTGTATCGTCAGGGGTCTATGACAAACCATGCACCTTTATCTTTTAGTTCTTGGTATGTGCAAATATTGCCCTGTCTCATTACATCTTTTAATTGGGCGTCTTCTTTCAATATCCACTTCCCAAACATATCCTCTTTTCCCGGAGTGAAGTATTCTGTGTCCTTAAGCGGAATTAATGGTGAGTTAAATTCCCAGTGCTCCCTTTTGTACAAGTTATCCCAAATTTTAGGTACGTGTTTAGAGCTCTCCGATGTTTCCGTGCTCAATTTTCTATAGTGTGGTGGGATTCCAACTATCTTACCCAACTCAGCTTCACTCATTCTATTCTCCATTTTCACCCATTGTTTTTCTTTATTATTTTTAATCCAATCTAATATACGTGATAAGGCGATTGCCTCATAATATTTTCTAATGTCAGGTGCCCCCCACCCCCCTTTCATCTTATCTTTTATTAACTGTGTAAAGTTTATGCAAGATTTTTTTCCCTCTCCAAATAAACCTCATCAACATAGTGTGCAAATTTTTAAAGTAAACCTGTGGGAGTGTGATTGGAAGCATTTGCACCTTGTATATGATTTTTGGTAGAATTATCATCTTATATAGATTAACACCTACTATTTTTTTAATACTATTTCAATAAATTTTGTTATTTCGTCATATATCCTGATACTCTCCAATCTTTCTATATAGTTGCCCTAAAAGTCCCCTGTGCACTCTTCTTGGGTGGCACTCTCTATATTTTTTAATAGTTATATATGGGATGTTGGCAACAACCTGGTCCTTCTTAGGTGAACCCTCCTCCAAACTCTTAGGCAGAATTCTGCAAAAATTAGGCAGCAAGGTATAGATTCACTAAGCAAAAGCATATTTAGTAGTCCAAGCCAAGTTCAATAGGACGGCAGTGAATATGAGCAGACATGTATAATCTGAGAGCAAGGTCAGAGAGGAAGTTGGGTCGGTAACAGAATCAATATGCTGTATTGCTATGGCTATTTTAGTGATTTTTAAAGCATACATATATGGAATGATACATTTTAGTTCCCATGTCTTGTTTTTAGAAGCTGCACTTCCTCTATTCATGTGCTAATTATCTTGTGAAGTGATGTTGGCAGGAAGTAGGGGAGGGAACAAAGGACTTGAACACAGCCCTGTGCTGAACACAAAGGGAGTCAATTGGAGGACTCTGAAAATCACGGAGCAGTGTGGAAGAGATTATGGAAAGAAGGAAGACAACTCCATAATAAAGAAAGACTTAAAGAAGGAACTTTACCTGTGGATAACACTAAATCTATAACTCATGTTAGGTTTTGGTTGAACTCATAATAGTTGTAACTATGTAAGTAACTTTTACTGTATCCCTATTGCATACATTATCCATACTCATTTGCTACAATGGATAGATAGCTTGTGCATGTGTATATTGTATGCATATTTTGTGACACTCTGTATGTCATATATTGTTTTCCAAAAAATGTACATATCTTGTTTGCACAGGATTCTTGATTAGTAAAGCAAATTTATATACTACAGAGGGTTTTTCTTTTTACCGCAAATTGACTTTAAAAGAGACAAAGCAAAAGAGATGCATATCAGGAACCAGCAAAGTAATAATCTATATTCCCATTGCACACATTCCTGTAGCAACCACCAGCTGGAGACTGGATCATAAAGCCACAATGAAGATATATGCCAGCACACCACGTCATACCTGACGAAGGGGCCTGTATGACTCCAAAACGTTACACTTTGTTTGTGATGTGATCCTGCTTCAATAAAAACTGTTTGGACTCAACTTGAAGATCCATGGTGTGCTGGCAAATATCTTCATCATACAAACCAGCAAAGGGCTAGTGCAGAGTTCAGGTTTGAATAGGCCACTTGATGACAGTGGACATGCAAGCAAGTCCACATCTGTGTGTGCTCGTGTTCACATGTACCTATACGCACAAACATTATGTATCTTATCCTGATGGTTGGTATCATGTTCCTGACAGGTACACCTGTTACCCATAAACCTTAGTCTATTGCCACAGCAAACAAGCCAGATAACATATTTCTAACAATAAGACACTATAATAAAAATGTAAGAATTAGTGGACTGTATTGGATTAGACACTGACAGTGCACCTTGTCAGCTTTTGATTAATGGAAGAACTACTTTTTACCTTACAAATAGATTTATTACACTGCATAAATACCCACAGTTAATAGCAACATCAGCAAAAAAAATGTATAGTGATTAATTAAAGATTGAGCTGACCAGCTGAGAAGAACACACAAAGCAAGAATTAAATGTGTTTCGTAAAAAAAGAAAACCTTTATGTTAATAATGGACTGTTTGTTTGCCCTGTACATATTGTACCATCCCCTAATGCATTGAAGTTACTTTTCAAACAGACAATTCTGACCAGATGAGTCATTTAGAGTGCAAAATACCCTATCATTATGTCCATACAAATGAAGACACCATTAATTTTTAATAGTTTATTTACTGTTCACTTGTTTATTGGTCTTTCATTTCAAGTTCATTCAGCGATACCTAATAAAATAATTATAAGAGGAAAACATTTTAACATACAGACACATAAATTGAGAGAATACAGACCAAATAAAAGGTGCCTATTAGCAGTCCATTTTAAATTAAGACAAAAAAGTAGATAACACAAATTACACAGTGCACTGATGGATTATGTTTGATTTTCATTTGATTCTGAACTTTAACACTAAAAACTAATTTGTCAGTTTCTTCCTTTTACCTAAAGAAGCATTTTGTGTATCCTCTTTGACCGCTGGTTAAAACGGATAAACGTTGCCTTTCTGAAAGCAGGACATACTGTTTTGTTTCCTATAATTATAGATAAATGCTGGGTCCATTAAAATGTGAGGTGATGCATTAGACACAGTTCAGTCACCTAGAAACTAAGTGTAAATGTGTATAAGAGAATAATAATGGTAGGCACTATTTCAGTTCCATATTTCTAGCTTCTAGATCTTTCCATCGGGCTCTGCCCATAGCAATAATATTAGGTGATATCCTAATGTATTCATCTGTCCTGGGGATTATTCAAGGTTTTCTAAACTCTTTAAATCAGTGTCCATATGTGGACTAATGCCAATTCCTTAGTACTCAACAAGGGTTTGAACAGTAAGGAAGAGGGAGCAGGTGCTCCTCTTTTCCTATGGCCTGTTGATACTTAGTGAAAAAAAAGAATAAAGTACTAGGGTACTGAGTACTGCATGCATTTCTCCTTGAATCAATTCTAAATACACCCGATATGCCATTTCTAACCTATATGTTGCATTCTTTACCAGGAACCTGAGGGTCTCTTCCTTTTTATTTTTCAGCTCAAAGTGTTACCAAACCCAGAACCCTGCATTCACCATATCTGTTCTCCCACCATACACAGAACATGTACATGCAATAGTTTTAATAAATATAAACTGCTAAATACCTTTTTTCATCAACAGTTAGAGCAGTCTTGTGATTTATATCAGTGTCAAGTTAAAGCTTGTAGGAGGAGTTTTCATTCTGCATTGACTGTCATATCAGGCTGCAGGACCCCTAACCCTCTGTCTGGGCAGTGCCGATTGGCCCTGTGCTGTTTGCATGCACTCTACCAAGAAAAAAAAACCCTCTCTAGCAATACTGTACACACAAAACTGAGCATATGCAGCTTGTCCCCTAGCCTCTGTCTGAGCAGGAGATAGATTGGGGACTGTGGAAGAAGGGAGATTAGAGAAGACAGGTTTAAACAGCCTTTTTACACAATACAGATGATTAACCTCTTAGGTTCCACAGTGAGTATAACAAGCATGCTTTACTGCATATATAAACAGGTTTTACTGTTGGTGGGTTTAGTAACGCTTTAATAAAGTTTTTGAAAAAAGATTTACTGGCATCTGTTCAAAATTTACCTTGTATTTCACACTCACATACCAGGAAGTGCACTGCCTTTCTTCTTTGAGCTGCAGCAAATGATCACTCTTAATGTATCTATACAGTTAATGAGCATATCCTTTTGTTTTGTTTGTATTTCTTTAATATAAATGAAGGAAACACTTGAATCTTGTAATACTAATGATTATGTCATAAAATGATGACTTTCTAGATGGATATTTAAGTTTGCTAAGGAAGCAGATCAAGTCTGTGAAATGCGTCAGTTCCATATATCTGGAATCTTCAACATCAACTTGTATTAAGCCATTACATATGATTTGTGCTATATGCACTCTGTGATGTTTTAGCGTTTTTGAGGTCTTTGCGACCTGTTTGCAGTTTTTATTTGTAATAAAGCTAACTTTGATTTTAATACAACAATGTATCTTGTTACCTTTTTGACAATTACACATCCTTAAAATTCTTAGATGAACAAATACGAAGTCTGTGCCCCTAAGTGTATCTTGTAAGTAAGTGTATTGCATTCATATGCTGTAAATATAATTCTCCTATTAATTTAAAGGATATCTGCGGTCAGAAGCGATTGCCTCCACACACCTCCGTAATGTCTGCCCCCCCGGCACCATTGGTGGACCTGGGATGAGCATGACTGGTGTCACTGGGTATTGACCTCTCATTGACCCAGGAGCAACATGTAAAACATCAGCATGGCCAGGGAAGAAGCTTTATTGGAGGACAGGTGAGACATCTGGAGTCTCATTAAAGATAACTAAAAAAAATGTTCAGGTAAAAAAGTAAAAAGGGTAATAAAAGTAAAGTTCCACACAAGCAGTAAAAATCTGTCTCAAAATATTTTTGAGTCGTCCCTATGCCCACATTCACGCATGTATGAACATATACAGTACATGTGAGGGGTGCCTACCCTAGAAAACATTGATTGCGTTAGACACAGTTACACATCACCACGCATTCCAAAGTGAGAGCAATACTTTTAGGCCTATTATTCATGGTTAGCTCTAAACTGATGATCTATAGAGACTTTTAAAGCATTGCCTAAGGAAAGAATAGATAACCAAAGTTTTTCTCCATTTCATGGGTGCAATTTTAAGATATGTTTTGTATCTATTTACTTAGTGCAACTTCATAGTATATATTTTTCCAAACATTTGGGTCCTTGTGTGCCTGAAAATTAACTGTAATGTATTTTTTTGTATAATTTTGCATTTCTTAAACCATTGCGCTAATATTGTGCAAGATAAAAAAAAAGTAAGTATCACTATTTTATTCTATAGCGTGTCTGTCTGCTTTCACAAAATATATTATGTTTTGGGGGTTTATGTAATCTTTAGGCTTAAAGTGATTTATTTAATTTTTTATTGAAGTAAGTTTGCATAGTACAAACCAGAGTACAAAGCAGTATAAAAAGTACAAAGAAAGGGTGTAGAAATCCAGAACATATAAATTGACGCAGTTGTCCATATAAAGCACAAGTGTGCAAGGAGCAATCAATCATAAGTTTACCTATTTTGAGAACATGGTAGGTTCAAGAGAAACAGTAAAGCTAGAAGGGGAAGGAAAGGGTAAAAAAACGGAAAATAATAATAACAATATTAATAAAATAAAATATAAAAAAATAGTGTAAATAAAAGTAACAATGAGATGGACATTATCCGACCATTAAATTAGTAAAGGAGAATAACTGTTGAGGAAGTTGAGGAAGTAACATAAATACATTGTTACAGAGAGATAAATTGTGTCAGTATATCTTAAACCAATCATTCCAATTTTCCATCAATATTCTTTCTAGTACCAAATTTATTGGCCAGTAAAGATTACTAAATATTGTGAGACTGTGTAATTTCAAGTACTTCAGATACATTGGGCACCCTGTTGGATTTTCAGTATCTCGCTATTAATGATTTAGCTGCCAATAGAACATGAGTGACCACCGTGCGAAAACAGGAAAATTCTCAATACCCAGGTTTAGTATTGCCATGTTAGGATCAGGGGATGTAAGACCTCCCATAATGTTTGAGATACATCAGAATATACTGTTAGAGAAGCTGGTTAAATTCTTACAGGACCAAAACATATGTAGGATATTCCCTACTGCCCCACACTCCCTCCAGCATAGTGGGGAGTCTGAGTGAATCTGGACATCCTATAGGGCATAAGGTAACACTTCAGGACTATTTTTTGAGAGAGTTCCCAGTGCTTTATCCATTTAGAAGCTTTGTATATTGCTTTGAATGCATATTGCAATTGAGAAGTTGTGAAGTTTTTGCCTAGATCTGATTTCCATCTTTGCTAAGGAGGTGATTTGATGAAGGTAAGCTTGTGTTGAAAGAGATTATAAAAAAAAAGATATACCCTTAGAGGGCATGGGCATCATCAAATAGCAGACGGGAAACTTGAGAGTACATATAACAATCCGTGGGCAGTAGATAAAATTCTTTTTTGAGTGCATTAAACGGTTTTTAGGGTATTGTTATCATATAGATAAGCAATCCAGGTGATACCTTAGATATGCCAATCTAGGTGTGTGATATTTGGAATTGCATTTGCCAGGATATCGATAGGTAGGAGGACATCAGTTATTTTAGAGGATAAGGATGTTAATTTGTTAAGATCTCTCTGGGCCTTTAAGGGGGCTTGTATGGTGAGTGGGAGATGGTGTAAGGGGAATGGCCTCCATATGCCAAGGAATAGAAGACAACATAAGTCCGAAGTAGTCATGAACATCAATTAGTCCCATACCACCCACAAGTCTATGTTTAAGCAGAAGGGCTCTAGAGCATCTACTGTAGGTAGATTGAAGAGCCAAATAAATTGTTTGAAAAGAGAGTTTAATCATCTGAGGTGGCTACTTTTAAGTGGGATGGGGAGTGTTAAGAAAATATACAGTATTTGAGGAAGTAGGAGCATTTTCAACGAGACAGTGAAAGGTTTAAAGTGGATGTAAACCCGAATTTTTTTTTTTTTATGTCATAATGTAGAGTATAAGATTTCCTATAATTTGAGCCCAGTCTTGCCACAAAGAGTTAATCCAGCTCTGAGCAATCCTCTTTTATTGTTCAGTGAGATAAAACTTGACAAACAGAGAAAAACTTTGTCAAATCCTCCCCCTTGCTGTGAGTGACAGGTGATTTACATATCTCATGCACTAGCCTAAGGCATACATTATTTTTTAACTCCTACTCCCACTCCTTTCTTCAGCAGCTCTGCAAGGATTGGCTGTTCCTCACCTCAGCATGATTTGGCATGCTAAAGTCATGTGGTTACTTTCCTGTCTTTTCACTGGATGTTAGAGATCATAGAAGAAGTTCAGTGTAAGAAATACACAGGAGAAAATGCATATTGACAAGGGGAAAGTAGAGGTGGGCGGGGAGTCTACTGACATCACTACTCCACCCACCGAGCTCCAGACAACAGACCCACCCACAGAATCTGCAGTTTTTCGGGTCTCATAACAGACAGAGGGGAGACATTTGACAGGTAAAGATACATGCAGGAGGCATGCATATCCTTATAGATAACCCCTATGGCAGTAGTTTAGAAAGGATGACATTGGGTTTACATCCACTTTAAACCCTTCTCGTTTCAATATAAAAAATCTACTAATATTATACTGTGGAGGTACAAAGAATGCTTTGTACTTGTCTGACATGAAGATATTAGCTCAGCTACAGCATAACTTATGACCCTTCTAATAACAAAGGCAGTACAACTGTAAACTGTAAGCATAGATAGACTGAGCATGACATGTTTGCTGACTGGAATGGATTTATTAGTATTTAATTAGTTTAATGTCTGCTTTTATCATTATATGATGCAATTTGTCAAAGTAAGAACATCATGTATTGTTTTACATATTCGCTATAATTGCACAGCCATTATCTTTATTTATGACCAAGATATCATCGCCATCAACATTTACTTATTATCCATGTAATTTTCAGGCAGCCTAAACCTGTAGAAGTTGTAGGGGAAATGGACTAAATACTAAATAGTGGGATCTAGACATCTCTTTGTCTATCCAATGACTTCAGCCACTTGTGGGTAATTTCAAATCAATCTGAGTCCACTGGTGGGTGGGTCAGGGTCCTCTACACTGCTATCAATTTGATATGCCATGCCAAACTCCCATGAGACATTTATTTTAGTTGTTCAAACACCTCTCAGTTAGAAGTTTGTGAATTGGCCCAGGTTGAGAATCAAGCAGTGGAAGTAGAGGACAAAACAGATCAAAAAGCTATAGGAATTTTTACTCTTAAAAAAAATACAGCTAAAGCCCCAAACTTTGAACCAGGTGACCAGTGACAAAACAGTTTAATAGCTTGTTGTCTTGTATCACACTGCAATATATTAAAAGTTTAATAAAATGCATAAACAAAGTCCACTTCAAAACCACAAAACCTTAAAATTCCAGAAAAGACAGTTTTTATCCTGGACTAAGAAATATTTTAGAGACATAATCCACACATATAGCACAGGGCCTGGAGAGTAGGTTAGCAGCTTGATTGAGTTGCAATGTAAGTGGGAAAGAGTTTTATCATGAAATAAAAATCAGAGTGTATTATTTGAGAGACAACAGCCAGGAAATAGTGTACAGACTTCATAAACAGTACTTAAACACTTGGAATAAGCTGCATTTGCAAAAAGGCATACAGCATGAAGCTTTTTTAAAAAGGAAGAAATACTGTATAGAATTAAAATTAGAGAGTTTTTGCTTCACAGAGAAAAGCCAGCAAATCATTGCTGCCAACCACAGGGCTGAGCTGACCATAGCTCTCTCCCTTGGAGCAGCTCCTCAGTTACTGTTATGATATGTACGTTTTTACTATTGTTTTTAATAAATGATTTTATGCTCCTATTGATTCTGCACTGTGGCCCTCCTTCTGTTTTTCTACATGTCCATGAGGATCTTCCCTGATGTGATGAACCCTGCTGCACCACCATCTGAGCTCGGATCCATCCATCCATCCATCCATCCCTGATTAAATTCTGTAATTCATCTTGTACCACTTAATTTTAAGTCTTATACCCATTGTATCCCACTATGTCTCACTACACTGAAACTGTGACTTTCCAGGAAAGATCCACATACTTTTTTATATTTCACATTTTTCTATGTGCCTGAATCATCGAGCGCAGAGAGACTTTTGCTTTTTAGAAAATATTCTGGCCTGCCTTAGAAGATCCTATTAGCCAAGGTATCTTTCCAGGAAGTACTACACCACCAGGTTGAAGGCTTGTGCTAGGCAAGGCATGTGTGTGAACTTTCTCTGCTAGAGGGTGGAAAGCAGTTTGGTACCATTGTGTTACACCCAACCTTTCCAAGCACAAGATGGCATATGGATAACCACCTCTTGGCCTGTCCCTGCAGAGCTGACAGAATCTGTGCACCAGTCTGGCTCCAGTCCCCCAGGCATACCAGCTGCAGCACTGTTGTTTTGCGTGAGCTGTTACATAGACTGTATGTCCTGTCTAACAATTCATGTTAAAATAGGGGTTTAGTTGGCACAGATTTGCAAATACATGCATAAGCTGCATAGGCCGCAACAAGGCACCCCACTATTATGTGTTCCTGCTAAAAGCCCCTTATGTTTAGATTTAGTCTGTACACCCGAACAGCGGAAGTTCAATCTAAGCTCATCCCTATTCTACTACAGCTCCAACACACACTGACAAAAAGACTGATGATAGCTGACTTTCATAGGAGGGGGGGCACATTTTCAAATCACCATTATTGGTCATACTATGCCACCTGACCACAGTTGAATGTACATAAACTGCAATGTTGGTTGTTGGCTCAGCAGTGAATAAACTTGCTATTTTGCCATTTCATAGAACCGCAGACATGTGAAGTTCACATCAAGCTGTATGTTGACCTGAACTTGAATGTCACCCCTAATCAGTACAGCAAAAAATTGGAAATCTCTCACTGAAAGATTACCCTTCACCTCCTGTTCTGATGATACCTATTTAAATTTAGAAAAATAACAAGGGTGAATTTCCCTTCCTCACTATTTAAATTAAAAAAAAAAATGTTTTGGCTGGGGTTTTACATGAATTAGGGATAAAGGTGAGTATCCCACAGCTTGCACCTATTTTTCTTTAAAATGAATAAACCTTATTATACAAAAACAAATCTTCTGAGTCATCTATTTGCTATCTTTTTCCTTGTTCAAATAAGCTAGAAAAGTTTCCTTCTTTTTTTTCTTAGATACAGTAGATAGCTTGAGAGGTGTATAGATTTATACATGTAGCAATAACTCTCGGTGGAGCTGCTGGTTTAAAGCGGGCTGTTACCTTCAGTCTCGATACCTCTGTTTCACCGGCACCGGGTCTAGGGTCCCATTGAGTTTACCTCTGGACGATGTAGACACCAAACACTTGAGTATATTTTCCAGTGCTTTAATTAACAAGTAATAACGGAAGTAGCAGGAAAGAGGCAGAATTAAAGTTGCAGGGAAGCTCAAATATCTTTTTTTAGTACTCTTTAGAACAATCTTTGGAATTGAACACTTGTAGCTGAATGCACTCCCCTTGTGGGACTCAATCTTTGCCCGCCTGGATAGGCCTCTCTCACTTGCCTAACAGCCAGTATGTAGCACGAACAAAAGTCTCTGCCACAGACTTGTTTGGAATAAAACCCGTACGATCCTCTGCCACAGGATGTATTGGTTTGCGATGGATGTCAGACACAGTACTTGAACCTTTAAGCCAACCCGGCAGTACTATGCAGTAAGATTACTTTAGGATACGTCCTCCAACCGAGTCACCAGGCCCCTCTCCAGACCAGCACTCTGCATGATCCTTCCATGACGGGTCCTCCCCTGGGATCTCCTCATCCCTCATGGGGATCTCTGTCACCATTGGCCTTTCCAACACTAGCCAATGGTGACAACGACACCCACCGGCACAGTGTGGAACTACACGCAACTCAGCCAAACTGGAACAGAGGCAAATCTAACTTCACCTAACAAGTAACCCACAAGATTTACCTATCAGCGGTAGATTAAAAATCTACCAGCGCTATATACAGATACACCTAAAATATATACTTTGACTGCATATTGCCTGCAATGTATATTACTTTTTTTAGATATGTAAAAATGCTGTTAATTTGTTACCAAAGTATTGGACGGTCTAATTTAGTTTGGCAGCATTGAGCACTTCCTTTGATGTAGTTAAGTATCTTATGTTGGCAAGTTCTCTGAAAATAGGCAAAACACACTCTTTGTTTTATTGATCTTTTTTGATTGCTAAAAATGATTAAAAAACACATCTTTTTTGTGATTTATGTTGTTTATTTATTTACATATTTATTTATATATTGTGGTTTTATATGGAGATCTTTATACTCTAACTTGGAAGTGCTTGCTTTGCAATTTAAACAAAAACAGCTATATGGACTGGCATTTTGCACATTCAAGATTGGATTTGCCTAATTAATGTAATTAAGCTGTTGTTGAAAAGCAAATTCTAGAGTTGTCACCTGCCACCTTATTTGGATGACAACTGTTAGGATAAGAGCTTGCTCAATTTGAGGAGATTCCCTCTTATATCCTATTACATAATTATGTAATTAGTTAGGCTGGAAAAAAAACAAGCTTGTCTAGTTCAACCAATAGTAAAAATGTGTAAATAAATAGAATATAAGCCCTCTTTATACAGAACCTTATAACCACAGCTCATGCAGAGGAAGGCAGAAAGCCCTCTATAAAGCAAAGTATAGGTTGCTGTGCCAAGGCAATCAGATATTCCCTGGATCAACAGTCTCTGGCACTATTACCTATACATGAAACTTCCCAATTATATTTTGTGCATTTAAGAGTACATCTAGATTTTTAAAAGCAGTAACTGAGCTGTCTTGAACTAGTTGCTGCAGCAGTCTATTCCAATATTCATAGCTCTGATGGTGAAGAAGCCTTTCTATATGTGAAAGTTAAACCTCTTTTTCTAAAGACATAAGGAAATGCCATTTTTTACTTTATAGTGACCCCGCAGTGAAAAACTCTACACCAAGCCCACTATATGGACCATTTATGCATTTATACATGGTAATCATATCCCCCTTGATTGCCTCTTCTCAAGGGACAATAAATTCAGTTTAGCTAACCTCCCCTCATATCTTAAAATATAACTATGGGCAAAACTTTTTTCATTTTGGATAGAGCAAGGGAAGGTTATCACCCCATGTCCCATTGCAGAGATTTCCCTTCACTTCCTATCCCATAGCCAAACAGCAAGTGAGAGGAAGTCCCTGCAAATTAAAGGAATTTCTTGGGGTCTAGTGGCCCCATTAGAAGATTTTCCTTCTATTACTTTTCTGGGGACAACCCACATTTTTGAATTGTCTTTTACTTTCACTTTCAATGATAATGATAAATAGGACAAATTGAGAGGGTGAATCTCCTTAACGGGGGCACAGGC
Organism: Aquarana catesbeiana; assembly: GCF_042186555.1. Lineage (NCBI taxonomy): Eukaryota > Metazoa > Chordata > Amphibia > Anura > Ranidae > Aquarana > Aquarana catesbeiana. Next base: position 212,646,443 of record NC_133327.1, read on the forward strand.
AGACAAAAAAGCCTGACAGATATTCTAATCCATCTCTACTCTATCCAAAACGAAAAACAAGTTTGCCTTTAGTTATACTTTAATTCCTCCATGCCATCGGTTGCCCTTCTCTGCATTTTCCAGTTCTCAAATATACTTTTTTTGTGAACTAATGCCCAAACTGAACAGAATTTTCCAGAGGAGGTATTACTAATGCTTTGGGCAGGGGTAAAATTATGACTCTCCCTGGACTCTCAATCCTCTGTTATACAAGAACGTATTTTTCTTACATTAGAAACTGCAGCTTGGCATTGCTTGCTATTATTAAAGGAGAAGTACAGCCAAAGCTCCTTTGGTTGTACTTCTATGGTTTACAGGAGTACAGTTCATTCTGCACTCCTCTGATCCATTTCAGCCAATAGCAGGCATTGTCAGCTGACATCACAGGGCCGGTCCTGGCTGGGGAAAGATCACAACCATATGGTCGGGATCCACATGGGAGCATTATCCAGCACCTACCTCAGTCTCTCAGCAAGCTTCAGAGAGCGGGGGGGGGGGCAGAGCATAAAGTGGTAACTGACAGTCAGCAGCTCTCTGTTCAGAGTGGTAGGGAGAACTGAGTGATCAGCTGTGTTTGATCACTCAGTTCTTAGCCTTATAGACGGCGAGGACACATGCATCATCGCATCAATGCTGCATCCACTTAGCTAAGTATGATTTAAAAAAAAGCAAAAAACAAACCCATACTTCTCTTTTATGTCTATGATCTGCCAGAACACCAAGATCATTTTCAGATGTGTGCAGAGTGGAAAATATGTTTAGTTTTGGGTAGATTTGTTATGTTACTATTTTTTTTTTAATTTGTTTCTATTTCCATTCCAATTGTTCCAAATTTTTGGAACAATTTGAATTTGGATTGGTCGAAAAATGATCGTCCGAATCAAATTGTGTATGAAGAATAGCTGGTTGTTAAGGAGTGGGCCAGGAATCTGGCTGCCATGTCCTTAACAACCAATTACAATCATCATCTGTCAGCGGGCTCCCATGAGCCAGAGGTTTATTTTTTATTTTTCTGGTCCGGCAGTGCAGTGGGCGTCATGACTGATGATACATCTTCTTTGGGGGGGCATTTTTTTTAAATAAAGGAATTGTCAAAAACTTGTGTTGTGTCTTTATTCAACTTTTTTGGTGAATGGGGTAAGGGTACTATGTACCCAATACTCATTCACATGAGGGGGATCCAGGGGCCCCATTGTTAAATGGGGCTTTAAGATTCTGATAAGCCCCCTGCCCGCAGACCCCCACAGCCACCACCCAGGGTTGTGGGGAAGAGGCCCTTGTCCCCATCAACTTGGGGACAAGGTGCTTTGGGGGAGGTGGCAGAGCCAATCAAACATTGAATTAAAGCGATCGTAAACTCCTAAAAACCTATTCCGTTTAAAATATAATTGAAAGGCAAAATATTTTTGCATAGATATAAACAAAACATTATAAATACCTTTTTTTCCCCTTTTTTATAAGTGATCCCTCTGTTTTCAGTTGCATAAGAGCTGAGGGGAGTAGAAGAAGCAGCACACTGAGGTTCCCAGTGAATGGCTGTGCAACGGGGGGTGTTAGGACAAGTCTGATCATTGGAAGCGAGCAAACTGAGTTCCCAGCATACCTTGAGAACTGACCACGATGTGCTCTCCTGCTTAGTGTGGGCGGTTTTTAATAGGAAAGCAAGGGGACTAGCAGGGACACCAGGGATTTCACATAAAGGAAGCAATACAAAGAGAACAGGATACTTTCTCGTACAAGTAAATGGTGCTGCAGGCACATATCAGGAATTTGAATTGTTGGGGTAACAAACACTTTAAATCTTAGTATTGTAATGAAAAAGCATTGCTGAATCCAACAAAGTAAAAAGCAAAAAAAAAACAAACAAATTAAAAAGCTCTGGATACACAATATACATTAGTATGCTTATATGTTGCAGTCACACCTACAGTCAGTGTAAAAATTAACTACAACATTATTTGGAATGCATTTTTTGTGTCTCACTGAGCATTAAAGAAAAATTTAATATAGGAATGCACAACTAGACAATACCAAGAGTCCATTGTTTTGTTTTGTTTTGTTACTTTTAACATAACATAAACCAAGTAAATTTTTGTCTGGGGGTGGTGTTAAATTATACAAGAATTGCAAGACTAATGAAAAGGAAGCTAGCTTATAGAATTGATTCTTGAAATGTACATACATTTAGAATGGGGTATTCCAATTATAGTCTTACAGACAAATAAACATGTAACCAGATATGAGTATATGTTATAAATAAACCCTAAACCTGACTTTTAGTTTATTTAATGACCAATAAATAAAACTATCATGTGTCCATGGCAGTTCTGGACACAAACAATTCAAAGAGTAGAACTTTCCTCCAGTTCACAGTGTGTAGCCAGTGGCATCCAATTTTGACTCACTCACAGCATCATCCAAAATAAGGATAAAGCTGCAAATCTTCTGCCACAACTGTGTTTATTTTAAAATGTTATTCAAATGTCATCCCAGCAGAGCCTTATGAGTAAGTTCTTACGCAAAAAATGCATCAAGGCTCTGTCATCTTCATGCCTTGAAATAATTTTAGAATCAACCTGGTAGCAGGGGAAGCTTGTGTATCCGTACATATCTTTTGGATGTTGCTATGCTTTCCTCTGTCATTTATTTTTGTAATTAAAATGTTGTATCTAGGGGGGCCTGGCCTGACCTCGACAGAGAATGGCAGCATAACTTGAAAGCTCCCACTGACAGAGAGATTCATCTGGCTAAAATGGAGGTTTCCCACTCACCAGCCTTCCCGTGTACCATGGGGACCTCATCCCATAGCTCCTCTGCCTCCCACTCTAGGTCTCCCTGAGACTTAACTGGAGGGATAAGCCATAACATTCCGGAAATGTTCCGGACACAAGCCGGCAACATGGTGTCATCCCGTGGCCCACCTCATCCAACAGGCCTGACATCCGGATCTGACCCACGGTTCCCTTCAGATAATGACGAGATAGTCCTCACGCCACAACCACAACCCAGCCTCCATGATCTCCACTCTGTGGCGACGGATATTAAGAACACCCTCACGGCAGCCATGATCTCATAACTCTCATAACATAACTCTATCCAACTATATATATATATATATATATATATATATATATATATATATATATATATATATACAGTGGGGACGGAAAGTATTCAGACCCCCTTAAATTTTTCACTCTTTGTTATATTGCAGCCATTTGCTAAAATCATTTAAGTTCATTTTTTTTCCTCATTAATGTACACACAGCACCCCATATTGACAGAAAAACACAGAATTGTTGACATTTATGCAGATTTATTAAAAAAGAAAAACTGAAATATCACATGTTCCTAAGTATTCAGATCCTTTGCTCAGTATTTAGTAGAAGCACCCTTTTGATATAATACGCCATGAGTCTTTTTGGGAAAGATGCAAGAAGTTTTTCACACCTGGATTTGGGGCTCCTCTGCCATTTCTCCTTGCAGATCCTCTCCAGTTCTGTCAGGTTGAATGGTAAACGATGGTGGACAGCCATTTTTAGGTCTCTCCAGAGATGCTCAATTGGGTTTAAGTCAGGGCTCTGACTGGGCCATTCAAGAACAGTCACAGAGTTGTTGTGAAGCCACTCCTTCATTATTTTAACTGTGTGCTTAGGGTCATTGTCCTTTCCCTCGATTGCAACTAGTCGTCCTGTCCCTGCAGTTGAAAAACACCCCCACAGCATGATGCTGCCACCACCATGCTTCACTGTTGGGACTGTATTGGACAGGTGATGAGCAGTACCTGGTTTTCTCCACACATACCGCTTAGAATTAAGGCCAAAAAGTTCTATCTTGGTCTCATCAGACCAGAGAATTTTATTTCTCACCATCTTGGAGTCCTTCAGGTGTTTTTTAGCAAACTCCATGCGGGCTTTCATGTGTCTTGCACTGAGGAGAGGCTTCCTCTGCCATAAAGCCCCGACTGGTGGAGGGCTGTAGTGATGGTTGACTTTCTACAACTTTCCCCCATCCCCCGACTGCATCTTTGGAGCTCAGCCACAGTGATCTTTGGGTTCTTCTTTACCTCTCTCACCAAGGCTCTTCTCCCCCGATAACTCAGTTTGGCCAGAGGGCCAGCTCTAGGAAGGGTTCTAGTCGTCCCAAACATCTTCCATTTAAGGATTATGGAGGCCACTGTGCTCTTAGGAACCTTAAGTGTAGCAGAAATTTTTTGTAACCTTGGCGAGATCTGTGCCTTGCCACAATTCTGTCTCTGAGCTCTTCAGGTAGTTCCTTTGACCTCATGATTCTCATTTGCTCTGACATGCACTGTGAGCTGTAAGGTCTTATATAGACAGGTGTGTGGATTTCCTAATCAATGCCAATCAGTATAATCAAACACAGCTGGACTCAAATGAAGGTGTAGAACCATCTCAAGGATGATCAGAAGAATTGGACAGCACCTGAGTTAAATATATGAGTGTCACAGCAAAGGGTCTGAATACTTAGGACCATGTGATATTTTAGTTTTTCTTTTTTAATAAAGCTGCAAAAATGTCAACAATTCTGTGTTTTTCTGTCAATATGGGGTGCTGTGTGTACATTAATGAGGAAAAAAATTAACTTAAATGATTTTAGCAAATGGCTGCAATATAACAAAGAGTGAAAAATTTAAGGGGGTCTGAATACTTTCCGTCCCCACTGTATATATATATATATATATATTTATTTATTTATTTATTTCCCCACCTGTAGACCCAAACGGTAAGTTCAGACAGGTCTACTCAACCAGGTTACCATACCACCTGCTGAGATACATGCTCACGATTATCACGTCATGCTAGACTCTGACCATATGAGGCCACCCACCTTATTTCATCACCAATTTGCTTACCGTTTACACTTAAGACCTCCAGAAGTAGGGAGTATGTCACAGTGGTCCCAATGGATAATCACCTCACCGCTAATTGACCACTGGGACTATGGCATACACGAATCTTTCTTTGTAATATGACTTGAGCCTGGACGACAACACTAACATGTCTCCAGTATATGCATCACCTTTCATCCATCTCATTCTATTGAGATACTTCATGCAAGAACAAGATCTTACGCTTATATCAGGATACTATGTTATTCATATAGGAATGACAATGGTCCTGGTTCTGGCGAGTTTTTTCTCAAAAGAGAGGCATACATAATATATCTCCATATCTATACATTTGCACTACGTTGGCATGCCACATTCTGGTGCAGTCACAATTAACAGAGAACACGTTTGATGATACCCCACACCCATACCTGTTTTACATTGTTTCTTACTCGGACAACCTTTCATATTCTTACAAACAGATAGATCATTGGCCCTTACACAGACGTTGAGTATTTAGACTATAAAAGCTAAGCACTATGGTCTTCACTGGATACTTGCCTCAAAACCCACCTGTCATACTCACCTGGTGTCTTCTGACTTATCACCCCCCCCATTGTTCGCGCAAACATTAGGTATACCTCGACTTAAATATCATACATAATACCTACAGGCTCCGACAAGGATCCATGCAACAAGTCCTGGCTCATTCTCTCCTCAACTCGGGTTCGTACTGCAGAGAGTAAAGCAGGATAGGAAGGTACATCTCATATCAGTCCTAGGGGATAAAGATTTGTCTGTTTATGCACTGTTTATTTCCCGCAGTTTTTCCTATTTGTTACCTCACAACTTATAGTTAAAATCTGTTATTAAATATCATATGTTCAAAGCGACATATTGCTCCGCTACTTTAAACGCTCTGGAGGATTCCAACACCACCCTTACTCCCCACACACGCACTGTAAGAGAACATGGATTACTCCTCCTTTTAATCATCTACATCCTATCCCTCACGAGGATTACCATCCCTCTCCATTTTAACACTCTCTTGAACTACTATATCCTACCACACGACCATTCGTTCACTTGGCTCCATAATACTCCGTAACATGATTATTATACCTCTCTGGCCTCCTCTTCCCACATTGTATCACCTTCCTCTCTGTCCGGCGGGTAGTAATTCCCCCTCAGACTTCTCCACTCTCCGCCATTTCTAGTTCCCCCCCACTCAGTGGCTATTTGCATACATTAGTACTCCTGAACAACACCTCTTTCTTCACCCACCACCACTGAACTACTTCGGTTATATCTGGATACAGATACATAGTATCCTTGGATTAGCAAACAGGCTCTTGCTATTCTCTGAAAACGACCACCTATAGACAAAGGCCCTTCCAACACTCACTTTCACGGATTCCCCCCAATCACTACAGGATCCTTTCCGCCACCATTTCCCTTCATATCCCTCCTTTACCCATCGTTAACACATCCCCTGACAACACTCGCCATTCTTCTACCTCCTGACCCTAATCTTCTTCCTTCGCAGTCCCTCTATTTAACCACAACAAGTATCTATACCTGTTTTTTTTCCTGATAATTTGAGACCGGAACCACCTCCATATAATGTCATGACCAACATATAAACAAAACAAATCTAAGACTAAAATTGTTTCCTTGAATGCACGTGGACTTAATCTCCCAGAAAAAAGCCCTCAAGTCCTACTCTCCCTACACAGAAACAAAGCTGACATCGTCTTCCTTCAAGAGACACATTTAAAACAAACTCCATCCCAAAACTCTCAAACCAGCGATTCCCAACAGCTCTCCATGCAACTAATCATACCGCAAAAACCAAAGGGGTATCTATCCTCATTGCAAAACATTGCCAGTTTCAAATTAATGATACCTATGTCGATGAGGAAGCAGGTTCATATTCGTTAAAGGAATTCTATTTGGCAAGCGAGTCACCCTTGCCAATATATATGCCCCCAATACTGGCTGACAATAAGTATCATTCTTCAGATCCACATTGCAAAAACTCTCCACGTTCCAAGAAGGCCTGCTTGCTCTTGGAGGAGATTTCAATGGCCCCCTTAATCCTTTACACGATACATCAATAGTTACCTCTACCATGCCATATAAAGCACTTAGGGCAATTAAAACACAGATACAGGAATTATCATTACATGATTTGTGGCGTACGCTGTACCCAGATGTGAAGGACTACACCTTCTATTCAGCCCCACATAACCAACACTCAAGACTGGATTATCTTTTCTTCTCACAAAGAGATCTATCATTTCTTACCGCTGCCTCTATTGATCCCATGTATCTTTCGGACCATCATCCCATTTCCATGACTTTAGAATTTACAGACAACCCTCCCAGATCCCCAATCTGGCGCCTAGATCCCTCTCTTCTCACAGACGCTTCCATTACTTCTAGCATAGACAAAGGCCTTGCATTATACTTCCAAGAAAACTACTCCCCAGACATATCACCTATGCTGATATGGGAGGCGCACAAATGTACCATTCGTGGCAAACTCATAGCAATCTCAGCCAAACGCAGAAAAGAAAGAAATGCTCATATTGCAAAACTGACAGCCCGTATACAAGAGTTAGAGCGAACTCATAAAAACTCTCAAGCAGTAGGGACCCTTCCAGACCTGATCCAAGTCAGAAATGAATTACTAGAGACACTAAACAAACAAATAAAAAGAAACTATACACTTTCCCAAAAAACTTTCTATGAATACGGCAACAAGTCCGGGGGGGGGGGGGTTTGAACTGTCCTGGCATTTTATGCACAGCATTTAGAAGCTTATGTCACACATCACCCACTCTTCTAACCACTTGAAGACAAAGCCCTTTCTGACACTTTTTGTTTACATGAAAAAATTATTTTTTTTGCAAGAAAACTACTTTGAACCCCCAAACATTATATATTTTTTTAAAGCAAATGCCCTACAGATTAAAATGGTGGGTGTTTCATTTTTTTTTTCACACAATATTTGCGCAGCGATTTTTCAAACGCATTTTTTGGGGAAAAAACACACTTTTTAAAATTTTAATGCACTAAAACACACTATATTGCCCAAATGTTTGATGAAATAAAAAAGATGATCTTAGGCCGAGTACATGGATACCAAACAGGACATGCTTTAAAATTGCGCACAAACCTGCAGTGGTGACAAACTAAATACATTTTTAAAAGCCTTCAAAAGCCTTTACAGGTTACCACTTTAGATTTACAGAGGAGGTCTACTGCTAAAATTACTGCCCTCGATCTGACCTTCGTGGTGATACCTCACATGCATGGTGCAATTGCTGTTTACATTTGACGCCAGACCGACGCTTGTGTTCACCTTTGCGCGAGAGCGGGGGGGGACAGGGGTGCTTTTTTTTTTTTTTTTTTTTTCTTTATTTTTTTTTTGCTATTTTAACTTATTTTTAAACTGTTCCTTTCATTTTTTTAAATCATTTTTATTGTTCAGGGAATGTAAATATCTCCTATGATAGCAATAGGTAGTGACAGGTAGTCTTTTTTGAAAAAATTGGGGTCTATTAGACCCTAGATCTCTCCTCTGCCCTCATAGCATCTGACCACACCAAGATCGGTGTGATAAAATGCCTTCCCAATTTCCCAATGGCGCTGTTTACATCTGACGAAATCTAAGTCATGAAATGCTTGTAGCTTCCGGTTTCTTAGGCCATAGAGATGTTTGGAGCCACTCTGGTCTCTGATCAGCTCTATGGTCAGTTGGCTGAATCACCGGCTGCATTCTCAGGTTCCCTGTTGGGACAGGAGAGCCAGATAAAAACATGGAAGACGGTGGGGGGGCATTCCTTCCCACTGCTTGTAAAAGCAGTCTAGAGGCTAATTAACCACTAGGATTGCTTTTACATGAAAGCCGACCGCTGGCTGAAAAGAATGATACCAAGATGATACCTAAACTTGCAGGCATCATTCTGGTATAACCACTCAAAGTCCAGCAACATACCAGTACGTTGATGGTCCTTGGGCATTTATTGTAATCTTTTTTTTTCATGCAGCCTGTGGGCAGGACAAAAAAAAGAGATTGATCGGTGGGTATGTCCACCATTAGAATACCTCCCTTCATCCACCCACTTCTAATGATGGGCATACATGCACCATTTATATATGCCGAAGCATGGGGGCATCCTCCCGCAAAAGGTAGGAGCAAATCGCTCCTCCGCCCCTGCTGCCCCCATGCTTCAGCATATATCACCTCTGCTGGAGTCATGGCTTTATATATTGTGCGAGCAAACGCTGTTGCTGTCAGCTGAATGGCGTACCTGAAGACAAAAAAATGGTTAACAATAAAACACAGTAAACAGTAAAGTATAAAAAAATTGCATACCTGAAAAGCAAACATGATAAAACATAATAACAATAAAACATTGTAGAATAGAATACAGTAAAAAAGAGCAGAACAATAGAGAGAGAATAGAGAGAGAGAGAACAATAAAACGACAACTATTTTTTTATTTGATATATTTTTTTGTGTTTTTTTTTTTTTTACACTTTTTTTTGTTATGCCCCGTACACACGGTCGGACATTGATCGGACATTCCGACAACAAAATCCTAGGATTTTTTCCGACGGATGTTGGCTCAAACTTGTCTTGCATACACACGGTCACGCAAAGTTGTCGGAAAATCCGATCATTCTGAATGCGGTGACGTCAAACACGTATGTTGGGACTCTAAAAGGGGCAGTAGCCAATAGCTTTCATCTCTTTATTTATTCTGAGCATGCATGGCACTTTGTGCGTCGGATTTGTGTACACACGATCGGAAATTCCGACAACGGATTTTGTTGTCGGAAAATTTTATAGCCTGCTCTCAAACGTTGTGTGTCGGGAAATCTATTGGAAAATGTGTGATGGAGCCTACACACGGTTGGAATTTCCGACAACAAAGTCCTATCACACATTTTCCGTCGGAAAATCCGACCGTGTGTACGGGGCATAACTTTTGTAACTGTAACCGGTTCCAGGTTCGGGTCTCCCAAAATGTGATGGCATCTTGGGAGACCCTGTGAAAGTGTGCCTAGTCTGTGCAATGCTGTACGCTAAAACTAGTGTATGGTAGCGTTCAAAACATTCACCAATGCAAAGACCAGAATTGTCAGGACAGGAGGGACAATAATAGCGGGTGTCACGCCTATATCCGCGCTTGCTGCAGACACAACATCTTTTTTGGGGGGGGTCGTTGGGTAGGGGTACTCGGGAGGACATAAAGAAAATGCCTCTCATGTAACTGACTGCATTTGGTTGGGGATGTGAATGGGGGAAGTACGGGTGCTGCAGAAGTGGTGGGTTCCCAATTAGGATTGGCGAATGCAGCAGGAAGGGCATTATGGGCACGACGGGCCTGTGTTTGTCTTCTTCTAGGTGGCAGCAGGACACTACTTGTACTTGCCACCTCACCAGCTTGAACTGCACTTATGGGACTCGCCACGTCACCATGTGTTACTGCAGTGCTGGTTTGACTATGACCGGGGTGTACTATGCCGCTGGTGCTTGCCAGTTCACCAAAACCCTAGCAAAAAAACTGTTAGCGATCACAGGGATCAGGCCTGACTCTGCGAACGCTGCAGTTATGCGTTTAGTGTTTTGTAAGTGACAGTGATTGATCGATACTGCACTTGGGTGGGCTGGGCTGGGCGGAGGGGCAAAATGCAGGTGCTAGCAGGTATCTGGGCTGATCCCGCTAACACTGCGTTTTTGGGAACCCTAAACTGCTGGGGACGCTAGTATAGATCTGATCAGATCAGATATTGATCCGTTCAGATACTATACCACTAAGGGAGGTGTACGGTGCGTGCGTGGGTGTTAGCGCTACTGGCACTAACCTGACGCTGCCTGGGGCTGATGCTTGCCAGTTCACCAAAACGCTACCAAAAAAACTGTTAGCGATTGCAGGGATCAGGCCTGACTCTGCGAATGCTGCAGTTATGCGTTTAGTGTTTTGTAAGTGACAGTGATCAATCGATACTGCACTTGGGTGGGCTGGGCTGGGCCGTGCGGAGGCGCAAAACGCAAGTGCTAGTAGGTATCTGGGCTGATCCCGCTGACACTGCATTTTTGGGAACCCTAAACTGCTGGGGACGCTAGTATAGATCTGATCGGATCAGATATTGATCTGTTCAGATACTATACCACTAAGGGAGGTGTATGCTGCGTGCGTGGGTGTTAGCGCTACTGGTCTCCCAGACATTGCTAAATACCAATGGGCTTGCCAACTGAGGAGAATAGTGGACTGAAATGTCCACACCCATACGAAAGCCTGGATTAAAACTGAAAACAAGTTCTCCCCGATCCCAGTTCGACAGCTACCTTGGATCACCCCAAACAATATCCCTCTGGCCTGCACGCAACACCCCTTAATAGGTAGCACTCTGCAAACCTTTCAGAAGGCGTGCCGAACTCACCACATCTCTTCCACACAAGGTCCACTGATGCCCATCTGAAACAATCCGGAATTCCCAGCTGGCCTATCGGACACATTCCTTGCAGATTTTTGGCCCCATACCGACATACGCGCAGAACACTTCTTCTCAGGAGACACCTTTCTATCTCTTCCCATTAGGGATGAGCTTCGTGTTCGAGTCAAACCCATGTTCGACTCGAACATCGTCTGTTCGATCGTTCGCCGAATTGCGAACGATATGGGCCGTTCGCGCCAAATTCGTGTGGCGCGCCACGGCCCATAATTCACTGCGGCATCGCAGTGCATTGCTGGCTGATGATTGGCCAAGCATGCACTATGACCCGCATGCTTGGCCAATCACAGCGCCGTCTGAACAGAGAGCCGTAATTGGCCAAAGCCAAGGAGGCTTTGGCCAATTATGGCTCAGGGGATTTAGTACACGCCCCACACTATATAAGGCCACCTGCAAGGTGGCCCTGTGTAGTGTGTGTTCCGGCGTTGAAAGAGATAGACAGAGAGACAGTGTCATTTGATTTGAGCTAGATAGATTAGGCAGAACAGTCAGTCAGTTTAGCTGCACTTACAGTGTATTGTGTATATATATGCATCCCAGGTGTTGCATATATATATATATATATATACACTGTATTCAGTTTAGCTAGATCCGTTCCTGTTATCTTCCTACTGACAGGCAGGCTTGTCTTATTACAGTATTTACAGCTACCTGAAGAAAATTGCTGGTGTTCTTTTGATCCTATTAGTACCACAGTCAGGCAGCTAGACTATTTACAGTTAGTGCAGTGCGTCCTGCTGACAGTGTTCAGCTAAACCTACAAGTTAGTGGGGTGCGTCCTGCTCACAGTGTTCAGATAAACCTACAAGTTAGTGTGGTGCGTCCACCTCACAGTGTTCAGCTAAACCTACAAGTTAGTGCGGTGCGTCCTGCTCACAGTGTTCAGCTAAAACTACAAGTTAGTGGGGTGCGTCCTGCTCACAGTGTTCAGCTAAACCTACAAGTTAGTGGGGTGCGTCCTGCTCACAGTGTTCAGCTAAACCTACAAGTTAGTGGGGTGCGTCCTGCTCACAGTGTTCAGCTAAACCTACAAGTTGGTGTAGTGAGACCTCTGCACAGTGTTCATCTAAAGCTACAAGTTAGTGCAGTGCATCCTGCTCACAGTGTTCAGCTAGATCCGTTCCTGTTATCTTCTTACTGACAGGCAGGCTTGTCTTGTTACAGTATTTACAGCTACCTGAATAAAATTGCTGGTGTTCTTTTGATCCTATTAGTACCACAGTCAGGCAACTAGACTATTTACAGTTAGTGCAGTGCGTCCTGCTCACAGTGTTCAGCTAAACCTACAAGTTGGTGTAGTGAGACCTCTGCACAGTGTTCATCTAAAGCTACAAGTTAGTGCAGTGCGTCCTGCTCACAGTGTTCAGCTAAAACTACAAGTTAGTGCTGTGCGTCCTGCTCACAGTGTTCAGCTAAAGCTACAAGTTGGTGTAGTGAGACCTCTGCACAGTGTTTATCTAAAGCTACAAGTTAGTGCAGTGCGTCCTGCTCACAGTGTTCAGCTAAAACTACAAGTTAGTGCTGTGCGTCCTGCTCACAGTGTTCTTCTAAACCTACAAGTTGGTGTAGTGAGACCTCTGCACAGTGTTCATCTAAAGCTACAAGTTAGGGCAGTGCGTCCTGCTCACAGTGTTCAGCTAGATCCGTTCCTGTTATCTTCTTACTGACAGGCAGGCTTGTCTTGTTACAGTATTTACAGCTACCTGAATAAAATTGCTGGTGTTCTTTTGATCCTATTAGTACCACAGTCAGGCAGCTAGACTATTTACAGTTAGTGCAGTGCGTCCTGCTCACAGTGTTCAGCTAAACCTACAAGTTAGTGGGGTGCGTCCTGCTCACAGTGTTCAACTAAAACTACAAGTTAGTGTGGTGCGTCCACCTCACAGTGTTCAGCTAAACCTACAAGTTAGTGCGGTGCGTCCTGCTCACAGTGTTCAGCTAAACCTACAAGTTGGTGTAGTGAGACCTCTGCACAGTGTTCATCTAAAGCTACAAGTTAGTACAGTGCGTCCTGCTCACAGTGTTCAGCTAAAACTACAAGTTAGTGATGTGCGTCCTGCTCACAGTGTTCAGCTAAAAATACAAGTTAGTGCTGTGCGTCCTGCTCACAGTGTTCAGCTAAACCTACAAGTTGGTGTAGTGAGACCTCTGCACAGTGTTCATCTAAAACTACAAGTTAGTGCAGTGCGTCCTGCTCACAGTGTTCAGCTAAACATACAAGTTGGTGTAGTGAGACCTCTGCACAGTGTTCATCTAAAGCTACAAGTTAGTGCAGTGCGTCCTGCTCACAGTGTTCAGCTAAAACTACAAGTTAGTGCTGTGCGTCCTGCTCACATTGTTCAGCTAAAACTACAAGTTAGTGTGGTGCGTCCACCTCACAGTGTTCAGCTAAACCTACAAGTTATTTTTTTGCAAGCTCTGCACAGTGTTCACATAAAGCTACCTGTAGAAGGTTGGTGGTGTTTTCCTGATCCTATCACTACCGCAGGCAGCTAAAAAAGCTACAAGTTAGTTTTTTGCGAGCTCTGCACAGTGTTTAGCTAAAGCTACCTGTAGAAGGTTGGTGGTGTTCTCATACTACAGGCAGGCAGTTGATTTTGCTAGCTGCAGTATCAGTACATATATATATATATATATATATATATATATATATATATATATATACTGTATATATATGTATATATATCCCAGCTTAGTGCAGCTACAGGCCATTAGTATGTCTGGAAGGCCAAGAAGGAGAGGCAGACAGTCACAAGCCAATAAGAGAGGGCAAGCAGGCTCTGTGTCTAGTGCTGGTCATGGAGACAGTGCATCCTCATCAGCACGTGGCTGTGGGACACGCTTGGCCTTTTTTTCGGCAGCTGGCCGTGTTGAGCTGCAACATGCGGAAGACTTGGTCGAGTGGATGACCAAGCCGTCCTCATCCTCCTCATCCTCTCTCACCCATGCCCAGGGTACTTTGTCTGGCAAAGCAGCGGCCTCTTCCCTCGGCTCAATGTCATCAGTGACTCCTTCCTTAGCCCCACCATGTCCTCCTGAGGAGTCCCTCGAACTGTTTGACCACAGTGTTGGGTACATGCTCCAGGAGGATGCCCAGCGTTTGGAAGGCTCTGATGATGATACTGAGCTCGATGAAGGCAGTAACATGAGCACGGACAGAGGGGGTGCCCAAGAAGGACAGCAATCTGGCAGTCATGCTCCCCCTGCTGCAGCATACTGCCAGGTTTGCTCCAGTGATGAGGAGGGAGGGGATGATGAGGTCACTGACTCAACGTGGGTGCCTGATAGGAGAGATGAAGAGGAGGAGGAGGAGGAGGCGGCACATCAGCAACGAGGCAGGATGCCCTCCAGGGGCCAGCCTAAGGGCAGCACATTGACTGCATCACACCCCAAAGCTCCACATGTGCAGGGCGCTGCAGTCTCTGCGCGTTATTCAAAAAGTTCTTTGGTGTGGGCCTTTTATGAGACGAGTGCATCAGATCGCACTGCTGCTATTTGCAACATATGTCTCAAGCGTATCTCGCGTGGCCAAAACATCTCCCGCTTGGGTACCACATGCTTGACCAGACATATGTTGACCTGCCATGCAGTTCGTTGGCAAGCGTATCTAAAAGACCCACACCAAAGAACAAAAAGGACCTCTCCTTGCTCCTCATCAGCTGAGATCTACAACCCCACTATACCTTCAGTCCTCTCTGAGACCTGCACTGAGAGGAATGAAGGTATAGAATTAGGTGTGTCACAGCCAAGTACTTGTGGGCAATCTGCTTTTGGTACACCGACGTCAGATTGTACCAGGCAAATTTCCCTGCCCCAGCTGCTGCACCGCCGAAAGAAGTTTGCTCCCAGCCATCCACATGCGCAGCGGTTGAATGCTAGTTCGGCAAAATTGCTAGCACTTCAACTGCTGCCTTTTCAGTTGGTAGACTCTGCCCCCTTCCATGAGTTTGTGGAATGTGCGGTTCCTCAGTGGCAGGTACCCAAACGCCACTTTTTCTCATGGAAGGTGATTTCGGCTCTCTACCGCCATGTGGAAGGCAATGTCCATGCCTCGCTGGACAGGGCGGTCAGCGGTAAGGTGCATATTACCGCTGACTCATGGTCCAGCAGGCATGGACAGGGACGTTACCTAAGTTTCACGGCGCATTGGGTGACTCTGCTGGCAGCTGGGAAGGATGCAGGACAAGGTGCAGTAGTGTTGGAGGTTGTTCCGCCACCATGCCTCCAAAATGCTAATGATTGTGACACACCTCTCTCCTCCACCCCCTCCTCTTCTTCTTCCTCCATGGCCTCTTCCTGTGCTTTGTCCTCGGAACCAGCGGTGCTCCGTAGCCGTTCAAGGGGCTACGCAAGTATGCAGGCCAAAAGATGCCATGCGGTGCTTGAGCTGGTGTGCTTGGGGGACAGGAGTCACACTGGGGCAGAGGTTCTGTCAGCTCTGCAGGGGCAGGTTCAGAGGTGGTTGACGCCACGCCAACTTAAGGCAGGAATGGTGGTTTGCGACAATGGCACCAACCTCCTCTCTGCCCTCCGACAGGGACAAATGACCCATGTGCCCTGTTTGGCTCACGTCCTTAACTTGGTGGTGCAGCGGTTCTTGGGCAGGTACCCGGGCTTACAGGATGTCCTGAGGCAGGCCAGGAAAGTCTGTGTGCATTTCCGCCGGTCATATAATGCCAGTGCTCGGCTGACGGACCTCCAAAAGGAGTTTAACCTGCCCAAGAACCGCCTAATCTGTGACATGTCCACCAGGTGGAACTCAACGTTGGCCATGCTGCAGCGGCTGCACACGCAGCAGAGGGCCATCAATGAATACCTGTGCGATCAGGCACCAGGACAGGGTCAGGGGAGCTTGTTTTTTTTTCCTCACGCCAGTGGGCCATGATCAGGGATGCATGCACTGTCCTGTCACCATTTGAGGAGGCCACGAGGATGGTGAGCAGTGACAGTGCATGCATCAGTGACACTGTCCCCCTTGTCCACCTGTTGGAGCACACGCTGTGTGGAATAATGGACAGGGCACTTGAGGCAGAACAGAGGCAGGAATAGGAGGACTTCCTTAGCTCTCAAGGCCCCCTTTATCCAGACAGTGTTCCTGCGTGCCCGCCGATCACACAGGAAGAGGACGAGGAGGAGGAGGAGGAGGAGGAAGATTGTGTCAGTATGGAGGTGGAGCCTGGCACTCAGCATCAGCAGCAGTCTTTAAGGGATCAGTCCCAAGAAACACATGGACTTGTACGTGGCTGGGAAGAGGTGGCTGCGGACCATGTCGTCCTTAGTGACCCAGAGGACTCCGGACCGAATGCCTCAGCAAACCTACGCTGCATGGCCTCCCTGATCCTGCAAAGCCTGCGTAAGGATCCTCGTATTCGTGGTATCAAGGAGAAGGACCAATACTGGCTGGCAACCCTCCTTGATGCACGTTACAAGGGTAAGGTTGCAGACCTTATCTTGCCATCGCAGAGGGAGCAGAGGATGAAACATCTTTGGGAGGCCTTGCAGAAAGGTCTGTGCAACGCGTTCCCAGAGACTGGGAGGTTACAAACTCCTGTTTCTGGACAACGTGTTGCTGAGGCTTCGGTCAGTCAAAGAAGGAGCGGTGGAGAAGGTGGCCATCTGACCGATGCGTTCAGACAATTTTTTGGTCCGCAGCCCCAAGGTATAATCGGTTCCAGCAACCATCGCCAGCGTCTGTTTTACATGGTGCAGGAATACCTAGGGGCAAGATCTGACTTGGACACCTTTCCCACCGAAAATCCTTTGGGTTACTGGGTCTTGAGGATGGATCACTGGCCAGAGCTTGCACAGTATGCAATTGAGCTACTGGCCTGTCCTGCATCCAGCGTTCTTTCGGAACGCACATTCAGTGCTGCTGGAGGCTTTGTAACCGATCACAGGGTGCGTCTGTCCACCGACTCGGTCGATCGACTGACCTTCATAAAAATGAATCAGTCTTGGATCACCACCAGCTACCAAGCACCTGATGCTGATGTAACCGAATAATTTTTTTTTAAATCTCAGATCCCTTCAAAGACTGCCTATACTGATGCTGAGTGACTATCCCTGAGAAATTATCCTCTTCCTCCTCAATCATCATGCTGATAGCTTGTAAGAACATTTTTGGTTCTGGGCGCCACCACCAGTGCCTAAGGCACAATTTTTCAGCCCCTGTTTAACAGGGGCGTGTAATTACAATTTTTTGATGCAATACTTTGCAGCAGGGCTCGTTCCTGCGTTCCAACTAGAGTGTCTGGGAGGGGTTGCAGTGTTGTGGCACCAGCACCAGTGCCTAAGGCCCAATTTTTCTGCCCCTGTTTAACAGGGGCGTGTAATTACAATTTTTGATGCAATACTTTGCAGCAGGGCTCGTTCCTGCGTTCCAACTAGAGTGTCTGTGAGGGGTTGCAGTGTTGTGGCACCAGCACCAGTGCCTAAGGCCTAATTTTTCAGCCTCTGTTCAACAGGGGCATGCAATTACAATTCTTGATCTAATATTTCACAGCAGGGCCCATTTCTGCACCCACCAAGAGCGAGTGAGGACTTACAGTGTTGTGGCACCAGCACCACCACCACCAAAGGCCCAATTTTTCTGCCCCTGTTCAACAGGGGCATGTAATTACAATTCTTGATCTAATATTTCACAGCAGGGTCCTGTGAGGGCTTACAGTGTTGTGGCCACAACAACACCTAAGGCCCAAATTTCTGCTGATTATATAGGGCAGGCCCCTACTTTCAAACATCTAACTTACAAATGACTCCTACTTGCAAACAGAAGGAGACAACAGGAAGTGAGATGAAATCTACCCCTAGGAAGGGAAATTCTCTCCTGTAAGAGTTAATATGGGAAAAACATTTCTCCTTTCCACTGATGCTTTTCAATCCTTGTTCCACAAAAAAACCCAAATTTTCAAAAAACATTTGTCATTGGGACAAAAAGTGAGGTGAAATCTTCTGAAGAGGAGGAAAGACAGCAAAACAAATGTCACAGGGGTGATACCCTTCCCTATGTTTTCCAAAAAGCTTAAAAAAGATTTTTTGGCTGGAGCTAAACACATTAAAAATGTACCCGTTCAAAATTACAAACAGATTCTACTTAACAACAAACCTACAGTCCCTGTCTTGTTTGCACCGCCTGTATACTGCTGCTCAGAGTATATAGGAAACAAAACAACAAGGAAAAAGAGATTCCCCCAAAGAAGGCAATCACCCAAACACGATCTGCCAAAAAAACAATATATTTATTAAGCTACAAAACACCACACAAAAGTACAAAAATTAGGCAAAATAGGGAAAATGTCAAATGACCATATTAAAATTGATAACGTTATCATTAAAAACAACGGAGCCGCGGCCAAACATACCCCATACACACACCAATCACAGCAGCAGATTCCTAATATATTGGCCAGTATTGTATGAGATAAGTCCTCAGATCAATCCAAGTGTGGATAGTGTGGCGGTGTGGGGGTAAGGGTGGATGAATGGATGTTTGATAGTAATTAATGCAACAAATTCAACACAGCTTAAACACAGCTTTAAGATTTATAGGGTGCAATTTTATTGAGGTGCAGTTCTCCGTACAATAGATCGCAGCTATTCATGTGAAGCCATTTGCGAGATACTGCTTTTGCTGAAATGTCTGTGATGAGTGGTAACCGTGTGCGACATCTGGTGGTCATTAGATGTAATTACACCTCTCATTATTTAGTCTATTTAACCTTCGCTCACGGACCCCTCCCTTGCTCTGAGGAAACCAGCGGTGATTGGCTGGTGAAACGCGTCAGCACGTGACGTCAGCACGTCACCTCGGAGCCGCAAGCTCATGGTGTTTGAATGTTTGACCGGGAACTAACAGCTGACGGCCGGCTTTCATCTTCTAACAGAAGGCGCTGACACAGCGGGACATCTCCCACCTGACGGCAAATGCAAATGCAGTTTGGACTGACATCTACAAGCAATCATCTGGGGTAGAGCTTACGACTTCATGAGCCGCTGATCCACTTGGTGAGAGAAGTATCACTCCAATTTTTATTTCTAATACAGCCTGAATCGTGCCTGCTCCCCCTACTGCTTTCCACTAATACAACTGCTCTGCTTGTATGCCCTGGGTTACAACCACCTTCAGTAGTTATTGCCGGTCATTGCTGTCATCTTACCCACGTTATGGGTCTAGCTCCCGGACTGCTATAAATCTTAAAGCTGTGTTTAAGCTGTGTTGAATTTGTTGCATTAATTACTATCAAACATCCATTTATCCACCCTTACCCCCACACTGCCACACTATCCACACTTGGATTGATCTGACGACTTATCTCATACAATACTGGCCAATATATTAGGAATCTGCTGCTGTGATTGGTGTGTGTATGGGGTATGTTTGGCCGCGGCTCCGTTGTTTTTAATGATAACGTTATCAATTTTAATATGGTCATTTGACATTTTCCCTATTTTGCCTAATTTTTGTACTTTTGTGTGGTGTTTTGTAGCTTAATAAATATATTGTTTTTTTGGCAGATCGTGTTTGGGTGATTGCCTTCTTTGGGGGAATCTCTTTTTCCTTGTTGTTTTGTATGCTTCACAAGGCAACCCAAACTGCATCCAACCTATTTCTTTGGATGAATATCTGATCTTATTAAATAATCTAGATTATTTTTTCATTGGTGGTTGATCCAGGCAAAATTCCTTTCTTTTTTCAGAGTATATAGGGCCTGGTGGCCCCACACTTTTCCTTATTTTAATTTGGGTGCGGGGTTTAAGACCCAAAGGGCCTGGTAATGGACTGGGGGGTACCCATGCCGTTTGTCTCACTGATTTTCATCCATATTGACAGGACCGGACATTACATTAAAGCAGTTTTAAATGAGATTTTTTCCTTTAAAAATGACATTTGGTGCAGGGACTGTTCTAAACACAGGAAACACGCGCCATTTTACAGGCATACTATAGACACCCCCCAGGTACGATATTTAAAGGAATATTTCACTTTTTTTTTTTTACTTTAAGCATCATTAAAATCACTGCTCCCGAAAAACGGCCATTTTTAAAAGTTTTTTTTGCATTGATACATGTCCCCTGGGGTAGGACCCGGGTCCCCAAACCCTTTTTAGGACAATACCATGCAAATTAGCCTTTAAAATGAGCACTTTTGATTTTGAACGTTCGAGTCCCATAGACGTCAATGGGGTTCTAACGTTCGTGCGAATTTTCAGTCCGTTCGCAGGTTCTGGTGCGAACCGAACCGGGGGGTGTTTGGCTCATCCCTACTTCCCATTTACCCACACAAACGATTGATCGACCCTTCCCGCGGTGGACATATCTCCAAATTAGACACTTTCTCAACCATCCTCACAAATGCTCAGAATACTCCAGACAACTCACTCCCTTTGAAAAATTGTGTACCAAAACAGAACCACAAAGACATGTGATCTCAGATATCTACTCTCTTCTATTCTCTGACCACAACCCTAAATCCAACATAGCAACTCGCAGTTGGGAAAGAGAATTATCGATTGACCTGTCACAGGAAGAGTGGGAAAATATCTACACCTACATTTATAAGGGATCAATTAATGTGTCATCACAAGAAACTGGCTTTAAAGTCTTCTCTAAGTGGTACAAAACTCCTTCCAGACTACACAAAATCTCCCCACCACACTCTCTGTAACGAGCCCCTTGCTCGCTCAGGTCCACTCTCCCGACACTCCTCTGCAGCTATAGAATCAGATTGCAGATCGCAACATCTGATTGTTCGGTCATCCAATGCTCCAGGATTAGAACTACAGCTATGTGCCGTTCTAACCCAGTTGTGATAGCTCAGAACAAACACCAGGCAGGCTGTATGTAAGTTCAACCAGGAATCTCTCTTTATTGACAGGAATACAGTCTCTTTTATACAATAAAAGAGGAGGTGCAGACCTCCTGCTCATATTACTCTAATAATACAGCTGTAACCTAATTAACCTAATTAACATGATCTAATTAACTAATCCCTTTAGACAGCCTAGATGACTCAGACATGACCTTTAGGCCAGACTGGCCGTCTTGTAGTTCAGAAAATCCAATCAACATTATCACAATAGCAGAGTTAATTAAACACAAACAACAATGGGGATCTAATGACTCTTAGATCCCATACTAGAGACTTATTTGTTTACAATACACATTTTAGCAGACAACAGACAGGTAGCTGGAATTGATGACATTAGCATTTAACAGTAGGAGTCCCAACGGTATAAATCAGTCACTATTCTAATATGGCAAATGCCAGGGCCCACGATCGATCAGCAAGAGGCTAGCATTCAGTCCCCTCCAAAAGTCTCTCTCCCGGCTAGGTCTGTCACACCCTCTAACTGTTGGAGATGCTCTGATGGAGAAGGTTCTCTGTTACACATATGGCGGACATGCCCATTTATCCAACCTTTCTGGGAAGGAAGTCCAATGCATCACAACCAACATCACCACCTACCAGATAGAATTTACCCCTGCACAAATGCTTCTCCACCACTCCTCTATCCCAAAAAGAAATTATCATCGTTCCCTTGCACTACATCTATTAAACGCTGCAAAGATGTGCATCCCAACTATCTGGAAATCCTTCAAGCCCCCTAACACCGCTGCTTGGCTCAAATGTATATCTAAACTAGCAGAAATGGAGGAATTAATACACCGATCCAAAGACACACCCACTCATTTCAGGAAAATCTGGTCTTGTTGGAAACACTTTCACAACTATCACTCTCTACTCCCCAACCCCCCACCATCTGGCTTAAATAACACCCTATAACAGATAGGGTTGTTATGCAAGATGATGTGGGATCCTTCGCTCAAAGAGGGGCTTAAACCAGAGTGCTAGTGTCTCATTACCTCCAGAAAGAGAAGAGCCCCAGGTGCTGGCTAAATGCTGGTGCAAGTAGAAGAGAACAAGAAGGCCTGGACAGCCGCACACCAGAATGGATAACTCCATCTTTTTATTCAAAATACAGGATCACGGGGTACATAAAACACGACTGTGGGGTGGTACAAAATAGCTGATGCGTTTCGCACTTACACCAAGTGCTTTATCATAGCTGGCTAAAATGGGAATGAAAAGTCATATATATATATATATATATATATATATATATATATATATATATACTAAAAATATTAGAACATGTGACCATGCAATGATGAGAAAATACAAAACAGCTGAGAAGCAGCTGTATGAGATCTCCGCACCTGCTGCTGGTTAGTGAATCTAAAATGGAAATCCCCATAGCAAGTAGGCATAGAAACAACAATTTGGAGATGTAATAAAATAAAATAAAGTGAAAAAATTAATGAGATAAAGATAAAAATAATTGTTAAAATAATGTGATATCCATAAATGTATGAAATATACATATAATGAATGAGCACATGTGAAAAAATGTGTGTGGTGATATGTGTTATAATATGAACAAATAAAACAATTTATAGCCCGGTTGTCCAGGGTCAAAATTTTTTCTTCAAAATGTGAATGTGCGTAGTGACAAATGGGCAGTGATATATATGTTATCTGAATAAAGACTGATCATGTGTGAAAAAAAATGTATAGACACAGGGCAATCAATTCTAACAAAAAATAAATATGTATAATAAGATGAGGACTGAGAGTAAATGTATGTGAGTGAATATGTGCAAGACATGCACGCAAAATTAATATGCAATAAATCAACAACAGGTGCCGTGATCTCAAGACAGCATGATTGTTAGATCTACATAGTCCATAATCATCAAGTCCATGATCTGAGAAAAAAAACACAAATATGTCACAGACAAACATTCAAAAACAAGTACAGAAAATATTTAGAATATATAAATACGGCTACAATCAAATCGAACATATAAAGAACATTTTTTGTTATATAGTAGACGTACCTGTAACCATATACAAGATTAATATTATGTTTCTAGAATGGCGATGAACCATAAGCTTGGACTCATCCATATGGATGTGCGATTAAACAAAGCTATATGTATCCATGTGCATATATTGGTTCAAAACCTAACAAGATGAAAGTGGGGTACTGGAATTACATATGAGGCAAAAATGCCAATCCAGGCGCCCCTTAGCAGATCTATATTGAAACGCTCTCAAAAAACTTATGAATATTTAATATTTATATAATATTTAATCATTCGTATTAAGCAGCTAATTTTAGTTGTAAAAATATGGATATAAGTACAACTAAATATATATGCGAGCTGCCAGTGAACAAAGGGGAACCTTTTGGAGAAAAATTTTTAAAAAATGGCACTTCAAATAACAATTCAGCAAAGAGATGAGAGGAGGAATGGGCCGAGAGTTGTAAAAACAAAAAATGTTGTTAAATATTGGAGAACAATTTAAGTCCGTCCTTAGGTATAACCATGTTTGGATTAGAAGGATAAAGATCAATATTGATGTTCATTGAGTGGAACTAAGGTCATAAATATTAAAAAAAAAAAAAAAAGGGAAAACTAAATAAAAACAAAAATAATTAGATATGGCTAGCAATGTGTAAATGGGATGAACGATTCTTTATCCCTCTGAGAAGAAAGGCCTACCTGCACCGCCCTGTCAAGTAAGGTTGATAATTCTTGTTTAAAAGGGATAGTGAGACTCAAACTGAGTGGTAAATGGGTGCGTGTATCAGACAATTGACGTAAAGCTTCCATTTTATACATATCTGAATCTAATACAACAACCATCCCACCCTTGTCTGCATTTCTGATGACAATACTGTCGTCTGCCATCAGTTGTTTAAATGCATGTCTCTCATCTGAAGTTAAATTATCGCTAGTGGGTTTCCTGTGATAGCTGCAGGGTTGTTATGCACTCCTAGAAATCACAATACCTCCTCCCACTCCAAACCCTCTCCCCGTCCCCACTTAATCCCAAACTCACAATCTTCATGTCTCAACTTGCTTAAGGATTTTGCCTGCCAGATAACCCCTTCTCATGGTTTCTAGTGGTCCGTAGACCGCAAACCTGACAGCTATTGAGACGTCAAGTGAAAGTAGGCAAATGACCATTGACACCCTCACACAGTCCTACTACAGCCCCAAATAAATGTCTCCCATTTTTGACTCTCTAGCAATGAGTCCACACACTCGAGCTACCGCCACCATACTTTCCATTGGCCTATGATCCCAAAATACATGAACAATGCGGAACCGCCTTGCGAGATTTAGAATTTCACAGAGATTCTAATAGGCTCCTTAGAACATGTCAAGGTGTTGAGATACAGGCAATACACGTACCAAACGAGGAATCCGTGATGATGCCTCATCCACTTAGTTAAATAAAGGGCTCAATGCCCCTGTTGAGTTTTGATTATTGGTTATATGTTCATGATTTCTTCTTACTTAAACTTGCTTTACATAAATGTACATTGCTTTTGGAGCATATTTGACAGCTGTACCTCATACTCTGTATCAACATGTTGATCTACTCCCTCAGCATTCTTCTTATGTACCAATATTGTGTATTTCAACTTGTATGAACAATAAACGTTAATTTTGGAAAAAAAATGTTGTATCTATGCTACTGATTCTGAAAGGGAAAGTCCTTTTGATTCCAGCCTTTTCATTGTAGGTTACACTAGAACCAACAATCTTACCATTGCATCATTTAGACCTGATAGACTGCTCTTTTATACTTATGACCTGCAGGTTAAATTTATGTAAAAGTACATTACTTGTTAAAATAAATGTTCAGGTATGTAAAAGTAATTACTAATTCCACTCACTAGCTTTCCAAGTTTTTTAAGATACTTGAGAATTATACACAAACACAATTCAAGGATGTCAAAGTCAACCTATTATTCTACACCCAAAAGAAAAGTTTTCTTAATACTATAAAATGATTTGAGTTTCAGCGCAAATGACTACTTGAATGTGGTTTTGTCTCATTCCAAGTCATGATAATAAATAAAGGCAGTTTTGCTTTAGAGACAACATACTCATTAACTAGTATTAAATTCTCATATATGTATTGAACAAATATTTCACTCTTTTGTAGTTAGAGGTCAATTACTATTTTTATTCTTTTACGGATATGTAAGGCTTTTATCTGGTACACTGTTTTAATAAATATTCTGCATATATATCTATATATATAGATATATCTATCTATATAGATAGATATATCTATATAGATATATCTATATAGATATATCTATATATATATTGATAAAAGGAGTAATTGTATTTAAGCATTACAAACAATTTAATTTAAATACATTTAGAAAAGTGGTAAGAGACAAGTTATGCCGTGTACACGTGATCGGACATTCTGACAATGTAATCCTGGGTTTTATTTCTGACGGATGTTGGCTGAAACTTGTCTTGCATACACACGGTCGCAGAAATGTTGTCGGAAATTCAAATTGTCAAGAACATGCTGATGTACAACACTAGGGATGAGCTTCGAGTTCAAGTCGAACTCATGTTGGACTCGAACATCGGCTGTTCGCCAGTTCGCCGAACAGGGAACAATTTGGGGTGTTCGCGGCAAATTCGAAAGCCACGGAACACCCTTTAAAAGTCTATGGGAGAAATCAAAAGTGCTAATTTTAAAGGCTTATATACATGGTCCTGCTCCAGGGGACATGTATCAATGCAAAAAAAGTTTTAAAAATGGCCTTTTTTTGGCAGCAGTGATTTTAATAATGCTTAAAGTGAAACAATAAAAGTGTAATATTCCTTAAAATTTTGTACCTGGGGGGTGTCTATAGTATGCCTGTAAAGGGGCGCATGTTTCCTGTGTTTAGAACAGTCTGACAGCAAAATGACATTTCAAAGGAAAAAAGTCATTTAAAACTACTCGCGGCTATGATGAATTGTCGGTCCGACAATACACATAAAAGTTCATTGATAAAAACGGCATGGGATTTACCCACAGGGAAACCCCGAACCAAAATTTAAAAAAAAAATGGCGTGGGGGTCCCCCTCAAAATCCATACCAGACCCGGGGCGCATGCGCGGCGCCGAGGAAGATGGACGCTTGAGTCTGTAGCTCCGCTCCACCCGGGACTATAACGGCCTCCTGAGGGCTATTAACTGCACTCTAAGCCTCAATTCTTGCACCCCTCGAGCCAGCAACACTCGGTGCATGCCGTCGAGGAGAAAGAAATCCCGAGGATCCTCTCAAAATACCCTAACCCACTATCTCCTTCGCACGCGGGAGCGGTTCAGCATGCCTCAAGATGACGCGGCCGGGAAAGGGGAATCTCCCGCTCCAGCTACTCCGCCTCGATCGAATCCCTCTCCGTCCGCAAGTACGACGGGTGAGTACCATGCTACCCTTTCAAAGGCGGATTTAGATTTCAGCTTAGAAGCTATGTACACCAGACTGGCCACGAAATTTCAAACGGAACTACACAAAACATCACACACTCTGTCACAGGAGATTGCGGCCTTGGGCTCACGTACAGAACTCCTGGAAACTAAACACGATGAACTAGCCCTGGCATACAACGACCTCAGCCGTGAGCATGAATCCCTAGCTTTAGCCCTGACGGCCATCCAAGCACAAGTCGAAGACCTTGACAATAGAAATAGACGCAATAATCTGCGTCTGCGAGGCATCCCAGAGTCTGAAACAGACCAAATCCCAACCATGATTAGATTGTTTAAATCTCTCCTGCCAGAACATGACTCTGCGGCGTTTAAATGTGACCGCATCCACAGGGCGCTCCGTCCAAAGCCCCCGGACGATAAGCCTCCTAGGGATGTAGTCCTCTGTATGAAGGACTTTCTCATCAAGGAAGAAATTCTGAGAGCTGCCCGGAACAAACCACGTATATCACTTGATGACCATCTTATCCAGATCTACCCAGATATCTCCCCAGCTACCCTGGACAGGAGAAGGAATCTGAAGGAAATCACCACTGCGCTTCAATCAGCACACATCCGCTATAGATGGGGATTTCCATTCAAATTACAGGTCCCACACAATGGCACTACCTTCTCAGCTACCACCTTACAAGAAGGTCAAGAAATCCTGGTGAAACTTGGCCTCCTGGATCCTGCTGCAATCCGCTGGCCCCCCTTGACACCCCGTCCAGCCCCCATCTGGCAAACACCACCACCTAGGAGAGATAGACGGAGAATCCGTTATGACATCGGAGAGGACCTCGCCATTCAACCACGCTGAAAGCGTTGCAGACTACCACCTTTTGTCTCCTTAAGACACTTTGCACCGACTTCGCTCTGCATTTTTGTTAAGAGCAACTGTCCCTCGGAGTCGCGCTAAGTTCACCCCACCCAGCAATAAAGGTTTTTCTTTTTTTTCCCTTTTTTTTTCCTCTTTTGGGACGTTGTATTACCAGTTAATTCCTTTTTCAAGCTAATCAACTCCACAAGAGATTCACTCTGTAGCCCTCCAGTGGGCTTTGCAGAACTGCTGGGAACGAGACCTAGTTATCTCGCGTGTAATTGAACTGTTTGTCAGGTAAAGGTTTTTTTCTACCTTTTCTTTACCTGACCCGGCTTGGTGGTTGACCTCCATGCCGTTTTCTTGTTCCTTTTGCTGTTTTTTTCTTTTTTTTTGTTTCATAATTGTTTACTGTTTTTCCTTTTATGCTGGTCAGCCAGTTTACAGCCTAGAATCCTTTTTCAGCATCTACCCTCTAGGGTCAGTCCCTAAACCTACCCTCGAAAATGTCCTCTATTGGAATAATGTATATTGTATTTACAGTTGGCTAGATGGGATTGTGGCGGTACTCCTGCTATGTACAGTGAGTCCTGGTTTGAGCAGACTCTCGGATTCACGGGTGGGTTTTCTTTTGGGCCCTCTCGTGGACCATAGAGTTAATGTAACTAAATATGGTTATTACCTGTGTTTCACATAATGTGAAGGGATTTAACTCCCCCATAAAGAGGCGCAAGGCCTTCAATTTGTATGGGCAGCTTGGCGCCAAAATTCTCCTAATACAGGAGACACATTTCTTCCATTCCTCACATCCTAAATTCTTCCATAGACACTTCCCTCAATCGTTTTACTCCCTTCACTCGGCCAAGAGCAGGGGTGCCGCCATATTTTTACATGCTTCCCTCCCCATGGAGGTTAAACAATGTTTTAAGGATAAGGATAGCAGGTTTGTTATTGTAAAGGGTGTGTTACACAATAGAGAAATTACGATTGCCAGTGTTTACGCTCCCAATGATGCACCCGCATCCTTCTTTCAATCCTTCTTTGATAAACTGGCCTCCTTGAACTCTCCCCACCTTATAATAGGAGGGGATTTTAACTTAGTGGCTAACCCCACCCTTGATAGATCCTCCTCCACAAAGGTCTCCAAAGCCTTCCCCAGGTCTCTTACCCAGGGCCTTTTGAACCATCAGCTGGTGGATACCTGGAGAACGCACAACCTGGGGATTAAGGAATTCCCCTTTTACTCTCACCCGCACAATAGTTACACCAGGTTAGATTACATCTACACCACCCCCATTATATTGGCAAACTCCACTGAAGCCACGATCCACCCCTGTGTTTGGTCAGACCATCACGTAACGTCCTTCACTACTAAATTTATAGGGCTGACCCCGACACCTTATACATGGACACTGAATGAAGCTTTACTCTCAGACGTATTGGCCAAATCCGAGACAGCTAAATCCATTGAGGATTACTTTTCTTTGAACGCCCTCCCAGACACCCCCCCTTCTATTCTATGGACAGCCCATAAGGCAGTCCTGAGAGGTAAACTAATCAGCATTGCCTCATCCCACAACAAAATTCACAGACAAAAAATCATAACCCTCACCACCGAACTAGACCGCATATATAAAAATACTAACATGTTAGGCCTAGATTCCACTAGAAAATTGATAGACCAAAAACACCTTGAATTGGACTCCCTTCTGTCCTTCAGGATCGAAAAGGACTTACATTGGTCCAAGGCCAAATTTTTACTGCACAACAACACTGCCTCCACTTTATTTGCAAAAAAACTAAACCAGACGTTCCGCCCCACACATGTATATAAACTTACCTCAAGTACAGGGCTGCCCACCTCCCATCCCAAAGAGGTACTGCAAATTTTCGAACAATTTTATTCCTCACTATTATCTCCATCCCCAAATTCCCCTACTCCAACAGATAAAGCCTGGTTCCAGGACATTCATATTCCCATTCTCTCACCTACCCAAATAGAAAAACTCAATTCCCCTATCACCCCCTCCGAGGTACTAAATGTCATTAAGTCCCTTAAGACAGGCTCTGCCCCCGGCCCAGATGGCTTTTCGGCCATATACTATAAAAAATTTGCTACCCTACTCACCCCAGGCCTAGTTCAATTGTTTAATTGGATTTTACAGGGAGGTAATTTTCCAGATGAGATGCTGCTGGCCAATATGTCCCTGATCCCTAAACCTAACAAAAATCACCTACTCCCTCAAAATTATAGACCTATTTCGGTCATGAACAATGATGTAAAAATCTTTAGCAGAATCCTGGCGGACAGATTAGCTTCCATCATATCCTCTCTTATTTCACCTTTCCAGTCAGGTTTTATACCCCATAGATTCATAACAGATAACATTAGATTAGCCTCCAACATAATCCAGGACTCCAATTTAAATTCCCGTAAACTTTTTTTACTCAGCCTAGACATACACAAGGCGTTTGATAGCGTCTCTTGGAGCTATCTATCCACACTTCTTCAACGCATGGGATTCCGGGAGGAATTTTTACATGGGTTTAGAGCCCTTTATATAAACCCTAAAACTCGGATTAAAATCCCAGGCTGTAGTTCGGATTTCTTTCCCATAGGTAGGGGCACCAGGCAGGGATGTCCACTTTCCCCATTAATTTTTGCCCTGGCACTTGAACCCCTGGCTATTGCGATTATCAATGACCAAAATATATCAGGTTACACCAAAGGCTCCTCTTCATACAAATTCTGTATGTATGCAGATGATGTCCTTTTGTTCCTAACGAATCCCCACACCTCTCTGCCTAATCTCTTACAAACCTTGTCCTGCTTTGCTGGAGTCTCCGGCCTCAGGGTCAATGTTTCGAAATCAGTTGCCTTCCCTGTAGGCTTCTCTCAGGCTGAGGTGCAACACTTTAAAAGTACCTTCCACTTTATATGGAGAGAGACCTGCTTATCATATCTGGGCATTGACCTGACCGGGGACTTCAGCAAATTCTTTG
This sequence comes from Aquarana catesbeiana, assembly GCF_042186555.1. Taxonomy (NCBI): domain Eukaryota; kingdom Metazoa; phylum Chordata; class Amphibia; order Anura; family Ranidae; genus Aquarana; species Aquarana catesbeiana. Next base: position 212,677,027 of record NC_133327.1, read on the forward strand.
AACATAACTACCCCCCCATGCTATCCAAATTGAAGAAAACACTTAAATCATGGTCTCAGCTCCACATCTCTTTTCTTGGCAGAATAACAGCCCTTAAAATGGTAATACTTCCCAGATTGCTGTACCTTTTTCGATCCCTTCCAGTTAGAGTGTCTAAATCCTACCTCCTCTCCTTTCAAGCCCACATTAATAAATTTATATGGCAAGACAAGCCTCCCAGATTTGCTAGAGAGGTTCTATATTGTTCTTCAAAGAGGGGCGGCTTGGGGGTTCCCCACATTTGGTTATACTATATTGCATGTAGATTTGCTCAACAAGCTCAGTGGAACATAAAGAACTCTAAGGTCCCATGGGTCAAATTTGAACAGGACTCTATTGCCCCACTGTACTTACCTGGAATAATGTGGTCCTCCAACACCCCCCTCACTGCAATATCTAACAAAAACCTCATAGTCACAATAGGTCTGAAACTCTGGAATACCTATAAGAAGAAATACAATCTCTCCTCTCAACCCCCCCTGGGCGCCTCCTATATAGGAGATCCCAGATTCCCTATGGCCTTTGCTCACCCGGAGCTATTTGAGGAGTGGACCCAACATAATTTGATCACGTTAGGGGATTTTCTTGAAAATTCTAAATTTATCTCATTTTCTTCTTTTAAGTCTCGTTTTCCTATGCCAGACAGGGAATTTTACCATTTCCTTCAGATCAGACATTTTTTCCAGCACCACTACCCCCCCTCCTCAACTGTCCATAAGACGTTATATGAGGACATTTGTCATGCGGCCCCCCATCAAAGGGGCCTCATCTCAATGATCCACAACTCACTGGTATCGGGGGATGATTCTCTGGCTCTGAAATACAGATCTCAATGGGAGCAGGAACTATTATTACACCAAGATAATATAGACTGGGATAAGGGATGGTTGAATATACGTAAGTGTTCAAAATCCCTTTCAATAAAAGAGACAGTCATCAAACTCATAACCAGATGGTATTATACCCCGTCCCGGTTACACAGGATTTATCCGCAGACCTCACCTAACTGCTTTAGGGGTTGCACTCAATTAGGCTCATACATTCACATTTTCTGGGAATGTGAAAAGTTACAACCCACCTAGAAAGAAATACTAAAACTAATTGACAAATTAGTGGGGGACCCCATAAATCTCACCTTCCATCATTGCATTCTATTTCAAGATATCCCAGATGTCACCAAACCCCAGATGAGGTTAATTCACTCAATATGTCTCGCCATGCTTTGGGGAATCACCCTTCACTGGAAATCCTCCTCGATCCCTTTTGCTCAAATCATATCCCGTATAGATTCTATGAGGGTTACCGAGAAAATATTTCACACCTTACATGATTCCATACCTGTTTTTGATGCTAAATGGAACCCTTGGTTCCTTCACAGGCTTCAAGACTGACCATGTAACAGCATGTTTGATTATGCTACACTTCCTTTCTGTTCACAAATTTTTAGTTTTCTTTCCCCTCCTTTTTTTTCCTTTCCGGCTTGTTTTTGACCTCTTTCTTTTTTTGGTTTTAAAAGAAAAGCATTTACTGTATCCTAGGATATCATTATATAATTGAATGTAACTCAAGTAGTTATAACTGTGATATATAGCTCATAATTCAAACTGTGAAAGTGCATTCTTAATTTGATATCCCATGATTGATATATTACCCTGATGGACATTGTTCCCAATGCTACTTTATATGTAAGTACTCCTTTTTTTTACTACTTCCAATAAAAACTTTTTGAAAACAAAAAAAAATCCATACCAGACCCTTCAGGTCTGATATGGACTTTAAGGGGAACCCTGCACCAAAATTAAAAAAAAAATGGTGTGGGGTGCCCCCGAAAATCCATACAAGACCCTTATCTGAGCATGCAACCTGGCAGGCCGCAGGAAAAGAGGGGGGATGAGAGAGCGGCCCCCCTCCCTCCTGAACCGTACCAGGCCACATGCCCTCAACATTGGGAGGGTGCTTTGGGGTAGCGGCCCCCCAAAGCACCTTGTTCCCATGTTGATGAGGACAAGGGCCTCATCCCCACAACCCTTGGCCGGTGGTTGTGAAGGTCTCCGGGCAGGGGGCTTATTGGAATCTGGAACCCCCTTTACAAGGGGACCCCCAGATCCCAGCCCCCCCTGTGTGAAATGTTAATGGAGTAAAAAAGTACCCCTACCATTTCACAAAAAAGTGTCAAAAATGTTAAAAATGACAAGAGACAGTTTTTGACAATTCCTTTATTTAAAGTTTTCTTCTTTCCATCTTCTTCTTCGTTACGTAACCGGGTGACCCTGCCCCCTCTGATGTCACAGGAAAACCCATAGGGAAGTCCCCATCAAGTCCCCATGCGTCAGAGGGGGCGGGGTCACCAGGGTGGCCCCACCCTTCATTATTTAAGAAGTGTCAGAAGAAGAGAAGCATCACACAGTGGGAGCCTCCCATGGATGCGGAGCAGCCCAAGAACGAAGCGGGGAAGAAGACACCGTGGAGGAAGATGCCAGACGAGAACACCAGAGCAAGAAGCAGAGGATCGGAGGAAAAACCAGAGGAAGAAGAAGATGGAGGAAGAAACCGAAGGAAGAAGGAAGGAAGGAAGAAGACCCGAAGAAGATGGAAAGAAGAAGACTTTAAATAAAGGAATTGTCAAAAACCATCAATTGTCATTTTTAACATTTTTTTCCCTTTTTTTGTGAAATGGTAGGAGTACTTTTGTACCCCATTACCATTTCACACGGGGGGTGGGATCTGGGGGTCCCCTTGTTAAAGGGGACTTCCAGATTCCGATAAGCCCCCCACCCGCAGACCCCCACAACCACTGGCCAAGGGTTGTGGGGATGAGGCCCTTGTCCTCATTAACATGGGGACAAGGTGCTTTGGGGGGCCGCTTACCCCAAAGCACCCTCCCAATGTTGAGGGCATGTGGCCTGGTACGGTTCAGGATGGGGGGTGCTCTCTCGCCCCCCCTCTTTTTCTGCTGCCTGCCAGGTTGCGTGCTCGGATAAGGGTCTGGTATGGATTTTTGGGGGGACCCCATGCCATTATTTTTTAAATTTTGGCACAGGGTTCCCCTTAAAATCCATACCAGACCTAAAGGGTCTGGTATGGATTTTGAGGGGGACCCCCACGCCATTTTTTTAAATTTTGGCATGGGGTTCCCCTTAATATCCATACCAGACCTGAAAGGCCTGGTATGGAATTTAGGGGGACCCCCACACCATTTTTTTTATTTTGGTTCGGGGTTCCCCTGTGGGAAAATCCCATGCCATTTTTATCAATTAACTTTTTTTTTTAAATTGTAGTTTTTTTTATTATTAGTATTGCAATAGACAACACAAATACAATTGGTACATCACAGGATGTGAAACAAGTAGCACTAAAGAGGTACATGAATGTTCACAACTTAGATACATATATCCGTAAAATGTCTCTTTCTGCATAATACTGTACATGTGAAGAACATTAACAGGTATACAAGGGCAATAGCATAGGTTACAGAGTGTATATAGGTACATATATCTCACAATGTAGGGATCTATTCAAAAGCAACAGAAAAGGAATGGAGAAGGGCCAACTAAGAATAACATACTCAATTCACTAAAAGAATATTTAGTTGACATGATCCCCATATTTGGATTGGTCCCAGGGCTCCCAAATTTTATTAAACTGAGAGACTGTGTCATGCACTGTAGCTTTAATGTATTCCATCCTTCTGACTTCCATTACAAATTGTAAAAATTGTAGATGGGAGGGTGGGGTGGTAGATAACCAGCATAGCGGTATAGCTCTTTTAGCAGCTAGGAGTACATAGGATGTCAGTCGTCTAATTGGTTTAGAGATACCCGGGAAGGGGAGCCCAAGTAGATAATGAATAGGATCTAGGGGGAGTGTAATGTCTGTTACATTTTGAATAGTTTGCATAACCTCTAACCAAAAGCCTGTATGAGTGGGCAGGTCCAGAAAATATGAAAATGTGAACCTATTTCCTTTCCACATCTCCAACACCGAGGTGAGAGGGTAGGATTAGGGGATCGTTTAACAGGAAACAAGACCATATCAGCGAGCAGGGATGTACTGGATATGGCACTTTCAATCTCTGACCACCAGTTTGGAGCCACCTGAGAGGACCAGGAGACTACCGTCCGAAGGTGAGATGCATAATAATACTTTATGATGTCAGGTGCACCTAAACCCCCTTGCATTTTTAGAGAGAATACCACTGAGTTTGCTATCCCATGCGACTGTGGAGGGCTTTAAGCTGAATGATAGGTATTGCTACCGGTAAGGTTTCAAAGAGGTATAGTAACCTTGGCAATATAGATATCTTTAGAATGTTAATTCTACCAAGCATAGTAATAGGATACGTAGCCCATTGGTGAAGAAATCGGTATATATCTTGAAAAAGCGGAGGAAAATTAGTGGAGTATAGGCTAGAGTATGAGGAAGTAAGCTTAATGCATGAATATGTTAAAGCTTCAGAGCACCATTTATAGGGGTATAAACCTTTAAGTTGTGTTAAGGTATCTGAAGGTATGTATATGGGAAGTGCTTCAGTTTTAGCAGTATTTATTTTATAGCCAGAAATGGATCCAAATTTCTGAAGAAGAGCGTGTAAGGAGGGGAGTGAGATAATGGGATTAGTTAGCGTGAGAAGAATATCATCTGCAAACAGGTATAATTTGTACTCCCTCTGTCTCATTAGTACCCCCTTAATATCCAGATGACACCTCATTGCCTCTGCCAGAGGCTCCAAGCACAGAATAAAAAGAAGGGGAGACAAAGGGCATCCTTGCCTGGTGCCGTTTGACATGGGGAAACAGGGTGATAGGAATGATGCCATCTGTACCTGTGCAGATGTGTGATTATACAGTGCCTGTATAGCCCTAAAAAAAGGTCCCTCAAACCCAAATTGCAAAAGTGTGGAAAACATGTAGGGCCAGCTTAGGTGAACAAACTCTTTTTGCGCATCCAGACTTATGCCCTGTACACACGGTCAGATTTTCCGACGGAGAATGTGCGATCGGAGCGTGTTGTCGGAAATTCCGACCATGTGTGGGCTTCATCGGACTTTTTCCATTGGATTTTCCGACACACAAAGTTAGAGAGCAGGCTATAAAATTTTCCGACAACAAAATCCGATTGCGTTAATTCCGACCATGTGTGGCCAATTCCGACGCACAAAGTGCCATGCATGCTCAGAAGAAATTCCGAGACGAAACAACTCGGTCTGGTAAAATTAGCATTCGGAATGGATATAGCACTTTCGTTAGGCTGCAATGTTTAAAATTGTCTAATGCAGCGCATTCTCTTCTTCTTTATAATGCTAGAAGAATGAAGTTGTTTTGCTGCTCACATTCACACAGACTTCTCACAAACTTCTTTTCGTTATTATTTATCATGATTTTATCAATATATTTTGATTTGTCACATCTGACAAAAAAGATATATGGTTTTTTTTTTGGTTTGTATTTTTTTCAAGGCTGATCGTGTTTACATTTTTTTTTTAATTTTACTACAGAATATTTTTGGGTGTATTTTGTGTGTCAAGTTACCACAACACCATTATTATCTTGTATTATTTAATCTCAAGGAGATTGCTTGGTGTTGGTGTCTCTTGGTAATTTTACATTGTATTTTTGAAATGTACCTGCCTCCTCACAAACAAACTATCCTTTTTGAAGGAAAACACACATAGGCGAGTATAATTGAAACAAAAAATCCTTTATTAAGGGCTCATAACCAAACAAAAAGGAAGGCAACGCTGGAGAAACATCAGAAATTGGCGAAGCCTTTGACCCCCAGGGCAGACATCAATTATTTTACAGCAAAATTGGTGGCCTGAGGAGCCCATATCTAAGGGAGTGCAGTCTGGTCCAGAAGTCCAAGAGAATCACGAACAGCAGCAGATGACATGTATTGTCCCCAGGCTGTGGTCATACAAGAGCCTGCATCTTTTGCCAGATCAGACTGAACCCAGGGTCATCACTTTCTGGTCTTCCTCAGATGCTTCCTTCCACACTATGGCTCTGGTGTTGGAGGTGTGTCAGGAGGAGGAGTAGGACCTGGAGGAGGAGGACCTGGAGGAGGAGGAGGACTTGGAGGAGGAGGACCTGGAGGAGGAGGAGGAGGACCATGGTTGAGCTGACAAATGTGGGTTTCACATGTGAGTTGGCCCCTCAACCCCTTATTTAGAGCTTCCAAAATTACAAACTCACATAAGAGTCGTTGGCCCTCCTCCATCTGCATCATTTTGCAGGCAGTTAGCTCTGCAAAATCCTCTTCCACACTGTGGGGTGTTCTGAGGGCCTCAGTAGCCTTCCAAAATAGGCCTATTGCAGCCTCCTCCAGGTTACTCCTCTTCTTGCCACTTTGTCTTTGAAGGCGGAGGGGACAGATCTGGGTATCGGGCAGCCTGCTTGGCCCGGCCACCTCCTGGCTGAGACTTCCCTGCATATGAAAAAGGGACATGGTTTTAGTTCTTGCTTCATCAATCACAATCAAAAATTAGTACTCCAAACTAACATCTATTTAACATAATTGATTGGACAACCAGAAATATTTAGAAGAATGCTATACCTGGCTCAAGCTGGGCTCCTCCACATGTTGCTGCCTTTAAGGCCCAGGTTGGGCATCAGAAGCCTCAGCTGAGGTGGAAGGAAGCATGGAAGGAAGAATGGAGAGTGATGGCCTGGAGTCAATCTGACCTGACAGAAAATGCAGCCTGTCATAGTACCACAGCCTGGGGACATAAACGTCATCTGCAGCTCCTGATCTCTGGGAATCCTGGACCTTCTTGTGCTCCCTTAGATAAGTGCTCCTCATGCCACCAATTAGGATCTTCAAATAGGTGATGTCTGCCGTGGGGATCACCGGCTTCACAAATTGCAGCAAATTATCCAGCGCTGCCTTCCTCTTTCTTTGGTTCTCATATTCAGGGTGGTTTACCTGCCACAGACAGGGCAGCTCCCTGAACATATCTATGAAGATTGGCATAAAGTCCTGATCATTGACTAGATCCATTTTCACTGCAAGACACAACACCAGACAAACCCTAATGTCAGCCTAAAGTCTTCTAAACTTGTCTAAATACAGGCCTCAATCTAGAAGCAGTATAGGCCCAAATTTAAATCTTACCTTTGTTATCACGATCAGTGCCTCTGTTACTCCTTCCTCCGCTCACAGATCGTTCGTACTACGCTTTATATACACTGCGCATGCGTGAAGCTCCGCCGGCCCCTGACGTTCTTTTTAGTCCATTCCCCGCCCCTTCTCATTCGGCGCAGTGGGGGAAGAACACATGGCGGAGACACAGCAGGTGCGTGCTAATTACAGCAACGAGGAGGAGGAGGAAAGCCCGGAGCCAGAAACATCCCGACCGATCCCGGAAGAGACAATTTAAGGCCTCAAATATGTCCTTTGGGGAGATGTTGGAGATGGTCGACATAATGAAGAGGGCCAACTATGATGGGAAGTATGGACCTTACCCCAACCCCAATGTCAGAAAGGCCAAGATCATGGCAAAAGTAGTCAAGAGTCTGCAGAAGAATTTTGGTGTACGACGATCCAAGGATCAGCTCAGGAAGCAGTGGTCGGACCTCAAATTAAGGGAGCACGATCAGTACAGAAGGATCAGGAGAGTGCTGCAAAAAAGTAAGTAGTTGTCCTGTGTTCCTATTCTTTATTTTTAATACGTTTGTGCTGCTCCATGTGCTTTTCTTTACTGTTGTACAGTTTAAAATGGTAACTTTCATGGGCACATTGTTCGTTTGTATGAAACATTGTTCGTTCGGCATAGAAAACGCCATTGTTTTGGCCATATGCATTTGAATACATTTTGGCTAGCCTACTTCTCTTAAAATAATTTTGGAGTCTAGATGGGTTTGTAACTATAATGTAATGCAAACTAGATTATGTGTAAGGAGAGGACACTCAGCAGTTGTTTACACATCTGGACACAGGAGCACTAGTGTGGGACACCAGAACACCCTTTTTATTAGGGGGCCCACACAGGTGCTCTAGTGTATACTATAGGGGTGTCTCCATCTGTGAAGCTTGTACAAAATAGGTAAGTATTCAAACTTGACAAAGGAAAAAAATATTTCTTCATCTTGGAACTTTGCCAAACAGACAATTGTACCCCACTTCCAAGCAATGTTTCATATTCCTATTTCTGCCATCAAATATCTGTGTGCTAAGTATACCTATTTTTTATTACATAGGGGAGAAAAGACTCAGAGGACACCATTCATCCGAGGAGACCACAGACCCCCCCACCTAATGGAGAAGGTGAAATGCCCCAAAGCCAACAGGAGGAGGAGGAAGGAGACGTAATCGAAATAGTCACCACAACAGGTGAGTGTCTGCGACCACAGGCTCAGGTAAGAGATGGATGCTGGCATATTTAGAATACATGGTGTTTTTGTTTCTATATTTTTAGGTGATCGTGATGTTGTGGATCCATGTCATTTCACCAGTGAAAGTGCACAGATCCTGGTCGGGGAGATCATGGGGTGTCATAGGGACTTGGAACACATCCAGAAAAACATCAATGATGTTAAAAACAAAATTAAGAACTTCATTGATGTTTTAGGGAGAGTTTAAAACACCTCCAAATCCCTTCCTTTTTGTGGTATTTTGAATCTAAAAATTTTAAAATTTTTTTTACATTTTATAGAAAAGCCAAATTTTGAAGAGGCACACAGTGTGTCAACATGTGCTATCTGCCATCACGGGAGATCAATGTAGGCGTTTTGGGGGTGCAACCCCTTCCTCAATAATAAAGTAGCTGAGAGGAAGGGGTTGCACCCCCAAAACACGTCCCTTGATCCCCCGTGATGGCAGCTAGCACATGTTGACATTCGGCAATTTGTGTGCATCTTCAAAATTTGGCTTTTTCAGGGGCTTCACCCCATCTGAACGCAATATCAAACACAGTTTATAAATGCTCATGTCTGATATTGCCTTCAATTTCTACAAAAGTTGAACTTTGTAAGTTCCAAATTTGTGTATTTCTTGTTTGTTTGAAACATGCCTGTTTTACCTAAAATGGACATTTTTGATTAATGTGATCAAAAAAATTGTTATACAACAAACATGTTGGTTTGTTTTAAAAACCTTTTAGAAATGCACATGTGATTGTGCTGGTATTAAAAAGATTGTTACTCAAGAATGTGTGGATTATTGTTTCAACGCTCCTAAAATTTTGTTGTGGTAAAATTGGTGTTTTCAGTGACAATGGGGGTTATTTCTTAAGGGCAAATCCACTTTGCACTACAAGTGCAGTTTCAGTGCAGGCTCAAGTGCACTTGTAGTGCAAAGTGTATTTTCCTTTAGTAAATAACACCCAACAGTGCTTTTTAATGTTACCCAATCACGCCATTTTCAGAACTCCCCACATTTCTGTCAGGGTCAGCTAAAAGAAACACAAGCAGTAAATGTCACCAAAGATTTTAGTAGTTAAAATTATTTTTTAATTGTAAAAATGTATCAGAATTGTCTGGCATATTGATGGCCCCCCTACCCGCAAAGTAATCAAGGTATCTAAGACGGACCTCGCGGGCACTCAGGAGGGGCAAGCCAGGACGGGTCAAGTGCCATCAGGGTTGGTTCATTTACATGAATTCCGGCCTCAGGCCCAACTGAGGCAGCATAGTTGGCAGAAATTCGCCTTAAAAAGTTGTGTAGAACACAGCACGCCAGGATGATATGATTCAGTTTATTCTCCGCCATGTGTATGGGTGTATGAAATAGGCGGAACCAGCTGGCCATGATTCCAAACATGTTCTCCACCACTCTTCTGGTGCTGGCCAGCCGGTAATTAAAAACCTTCTGGTCCGGGGTGAGGGTCCTCATAGGGAATGGCCGCATAAGACGGTCCCCCAGCGCAAACACTTCATCCGCAACAAAGACGAATGGGAGTCCTTCCACATTGTCTTCTGGAGGTGGCAAGTCCAAGCTGCCATTCTGGAGATGCCTGTAGAACTCTGTCTGGGCGATGACTCCACCATTGGACATCTGGCCATTCTTCCCCACGTCCACATACAGGAACTCATAAGTAGCCGACACCACTGCCAACATCACAATACTATTGAACCCCTTATAATTATAATAGTATGACCCCGAGTTGGGTGGTGGGACGATGTGGACATATTTCCCATCAATTGCCCCTCCGCAGTTAGGAAAGTCCCATCGCTGGGCAAAGTGGGAGGCCACAGTCTGCCATTACTGTGAGTTGGAAGGAAACTGTGGAGTCAAACAAGAAAAAGAAATTAATCATTTTGCACATAAACAGGGAAAGCAGATTAGACACAAACTTGGCCAACATCAGTATAACATTTATTTTAGGGAGTATTTAAAGACCAAGGTTTAAGGTTCACCTATCATATCCCCCCCCATAGGCCATTTGTAAAATTTTATGGTGTTTTGGACAGGTAACCCTCTCCACTTCATTGAGAGATGAATGCCTAAATAATGTGTCTTACTTTGGCCAGCCCCTCCTTACTTTACACTATTGGCAGCCCACTGGACAGGTAAGAAGTGTCATAATACAAAGAGATAAATACACACTGTACACATTTTAGCACATTTTTACATTCTGCTATTACCTATCAAGATAATAATAGGATACAAAAACTTCAAACATTTAAAACTATTCAGGCAGGCCCTTGCACTACATGCTTTGGGGAATTCATCCATAAATATGACCACAAAAGAGGTGGGTATAGTGTGTATGGGTTTGGCAAAGTCAGCAGATAGAGGATTGTTATCAGCTGAGTTAGCAGTTGGGGGGAGGGAGGGTTTCAAATGATTTTGGGACACCAAAAAAAAGCCTCTGCCACTCTTCCTGAATTTAAAGCACAAATCACATTTTTACACATTTTAGGGGTTGTTTAGGGTAAAACACTACTATGGAGCTGACAAAATACATTGTTAAGTGACTACACAAGGTGAATATAGGCCCAGGAGAGCATGCTGGGGAGGTAAGTGAAGGCAAATATGTATGAAAGACAAAAAAAATTACCTAAAAATCCAACATTCATGAGGACAAAGGGGACATTCACAGCATATTACAATCATGGTAATTAGGGAATGAGGAAAGAAATACAATATATTATCAAACATTAAATACAATAACGTGATGTTAAAGGATAAAAATCTTACCTTAATATACTCCTTCTGCAGGACCTGGATGATGGCAGAGGGGGAGATGTCTGTCGAGAACTTGAGGTCCTGCAGGCTTCTCCACGTTGCCAAGTACCGCAGGGTGGCGACGAGCCTCTGCTTGGAAGTGATGGCTTGCCTCATGCAGGTATCCTGCCTGCTGATATAGGGGGTCAGCAAAGCCAACCAACGGTGAAATACGAGGTCCGTCATCCGGAGAAAGTTCCTGAAATCATCAGGATTATTCTCACGGATTTCACGGAGCAAAGGCATGTGACAGTATTGGTCACGCTGGAGCAACCAATTCTTGGTCCATGAACCATGAACTGAAGGTAAAGACCCCAACACCAAGCCCCCACACAGCACGAACTCTACGAGGAGTACGTATACGCAACATGGCTAGAAAACGGTCGGCTGCTCCCAACGAAGTAACAGAATGCACTGAAGAATAGAAAGGCCTGTGAAGAGCGACCTGAAAATTAGTAACGAATGAACACGAACACAACGACAAGTCAATTGTACTCGCTGCATGCACTGAAGACCAGATACAAACCCACAAGCACAAACTGAACAGCAGAAAACGATCTGAAAACCACGAGTCTGAAAAAGCATGAATCATCTCTCACCAAACTTTTACTAACACGAGATTAGCAAAAGGAGCCCAAAGGGTGCCGTGCTTGGTTCTGAACTGCCCTTTTATAGTCTTGTCGTACATAGTGTACGTGACCGCGTTCTTGGCGATCGGAAATTCCGACAACTTTGTGCGACCATGTGTATGCAAAACAAGTTTGCGCCAACATCCGTCGGAAAAAATCCATGGATTTTGTTGTTGGAATGTCCGATCAATGTCCGATCGTGTGTACAGGGCATTAGTATAAGAGCTGGATGAAGGAACTTGTTTAGTAGATCAATCAAATCTATAGTGCACCTTGTGTTGTCCCCTGCATGTCTAGATGCCACAAATCCCACCTGGTCTCTATTGACCAATTTGGGTATAATTTGGGATAACCGGAATGACAGAATCTTTGTAAAAATCTTATAATCAGAATTTAGTAAGGCTATAGGCCTATAATTGTCGGGTATAGAGGGGTCCTTTCCCGGTTTTGGTATCACCGATATATAAGAATGAGTAAACTGAGAATGAGGTGTGTCACCTTTTAACAATTAGCTAAATAAGTGTAACATATGTGGCATTAAGGTGGGCAGGAATGTTTTATAATAAAGATATGTAAGGCCATCTGGGCCTGGGGATTTGTGAAGAGGAAGGTCCTTAATTATTCTAGCTAGCTCTTCAGGGGAAACAGGAGCATTAAAGCATCTCAAGATCTGAGGATGTTAGCTTAGGGAGTGATAGGTCTTTGACAAATTGGTCAAAATTATTTTGTGTATAATGAAAATGCTTTTCGGGGGTAAGACAATTATAGAGCTCTCTATAGAAGTTTCCAAAAGTTTTGGTTATGGATTGAGGACAGTGGGTAGGTGAGCCGTCTTTCTGGATCAGTAATTCAGGGAAAGAATGAAAGGGGCGTGCTCGTAACTTGTTAACCAACATACTGTGTGGCTTGTTAGAGAATTCATAAAATTTCTGTTTTGCCCACATAAGGGATTTTTCTGTTTTATTGTATGCTAGTGATTTCAACTGATTACGTAGTGCAACTACCCTACGAAGGGCCTCAACCGTTGGGGAACCCACAAGTCTCTGTTCTGCATGCCTCAAATCAGCTAATAAAGAAACCACCTCACTATCTCTCTTTAGGTGAGAGCCCTCGGCAATGCAGAAGCCATGAAAACAGGCCTTGTGAGCCTCCCAAAGGGTCGAGAAGTTTTGCACCGAACCTACGTTTAGCTTGAAATACTCACTCAAGTCCCTGGTCAGTCTCTCCCTAACAGGAGTAGAGCTAAGGAGGTGTTCATTAAGTCTCCAATGGCAAGTTTTAGGAGTAGGATTGTGTAGCAAAAAATCTAGTGAAATGGGGGCGTGGTCTGACCACGCAATAGGTGATATATCAGAGTCTACTGTGTGGGGGAGTAGTGGTGTTGTTATGAAAAAATTATCTAGTCTAGAATACATTTTATGGGCCATAGAGTAAAAGGTATATTGCCTTTGTGTTGGGTGTTTTATTCTCCAGGCATCCAGGAGACGCTGGGTTCTAATTGGTTTTCTAAAGGATGAGGCCCGGGAAATCACTGGTTGAGGAGTTATGTCCCCAAAGAGTGTGTGTCTATCTCTTCTATGGGACATTATCAGATTAAAATCTCCCCCTAGTATCATAAATGGTTGGGAATATCTCTGTACCTTACCAAACAACTCCTCCAAAAAGACAGTCTGACCTGAGTTGGGTGCATACACATTTACCAACTTGAAAATAGGTGACATGTATTCACAGAACAGGATAACAAACCTCCCCTGGGGGTCAATGCATTTGTCTTTAACCCTAATAGAGCATGTTTTTTTGATAAGGATGGCTACTCCAGCTTTAACAGAAGGGTCAGAAGCTATATATGAGGAAGGAAAATGTTTAGATGCAAATTTCATCGAACCCCCAGCATGAAAGTGAGTCTCCTGTACTAGTATTTTATCTGCACCAAATCTTCAAAATTCTTTAAGGGCAAGCCATCGCTTCTGTATAGAGTTCGACCCTTAACATTATGAGAGACTATTTTTAAAGCCATAGTATATTCACAGTGAATTTGCTGTTTGCGTCTATGGACCGAGACATCTGTAACTCTCTTGAATGAGAGATTGCCCTATAACGGTATGCGAGTGTACCAATTGTGAACAATTCGTAATGCCACAATAAACACAGTGACAAAATTAAAAAAAGGAAAACTTTGGTAAGACCCAAAAGGGGTCTAAAAAACAAATAGAAAAAAAAAGAACATAGTTAATTTGCCTGAGAAGCAGATGCTGCTCAGGTGTCCTAGACCTAAGTCATGGACAAAACGGGGCCACTGGGCGACTCCCATGAGATGGGAACATAAGGAGGAGGGATCCACCTGCTCTCCAGCAGGTATGTAGCAATTTTAGGAATTGACATAACAAAAAATGTAAAAAGATTCCATTCTTCCTTGCAACTTTATGCAAACATGAACAATGCACATAAGGAAAGATAAGGAGCAAGAAAATGTAAATATTATAGAAATACTTTACCCCATGGGTATGCATAGTATTATTTCCTTTTGTTGGAGAGTTGTTTCGTCCAGACCAGAAAAATCAAACATGACTTAGAAAGTTTAACCGCCAAAAAAAAAGGAAAAAGAAAACAAGTGTATTCCATCACCAGGTTAAAGGCATTCCTGCCTGTAGAAATTAGGACTCAGTATAGCTGTCATCTATTCAAGGAGGGCGTCTGGATGATCATTGAGGGGTGCGTTGAGGAGTGGAGAAAGAGCTTTTCTGTTTATTTTGGACCGGGGTCCAGATCCCGTTAGGTGTTGTAGGAGGATTATGGCCTGGTAGGACTGCAGGCGGGAATGTAATATCTTCAGGCAGTGGAGGAAGGCCTAGGCTTTTTATAAATGCTTCCTCTTCATGCATGTCACAAAGGCAATGTTGAGTTCCCTCGCGAGAGACAATCAGATGAAATGGGAAGCCCCAGAAGTAAGGAAAGCGTAGATTTTGCAAGTGGGAGGTAATTGGGTACAAATTTCTGCATTTCGCCAGGGTGATTGGAGACAGATCATTATATATCTGAATCCCTTGTAGTCGATAGAATATTTATTGCGTGTGGCAAGGGTCAAGGCCTCCTTGCTGTCATAGTAATGGAAACAAACTATGACATCCCTGGGTCTAGCTCCAGAAGGTGACTTGGGGCCCAGGGATCTATGCACCCGGTCAAGTCTCCAATCTATGTCTGCGATTTTCGGGGCCAATGTGTTGAAGAGGCCCAGCAAATATTGTTGCAATGTGTTGTCTCCCGCTGTCTCTGGTATGCCACAGAAACATAAATTCTGACATCTCTCCCTGTTTTCCGGGTCCTCTTGTTGCAATTGGAGTAGGGATACAGTGTGCTTTAATGAGGATGTTTCCTCCTCTAATTCCTGTACATAGTGGATAAGCTCATCAAACTTAGTCTCTATGGCATCAGTTTTTTCTCCTATTTGTGTTATTTCCCCTCGCAGTTCCTGGGATAATTTACCCACCTCTGCAGCGGAGGTGCATGTCATCTGCTGGAGGAGGGCCTGGAGCTTTACATCCAGCAATTCCGGGGTTAACACAGCCTGTGTAACTTGGAGGGCCATTACAGGAGTGTTCTGGGGGTCTTGCATTTGAGATGGGCCACCATCCATATCCTCCGTTCCCAACGAGGTGTCCATAGTTGCGAACGGGTCTGTGAATGTAGGCAAGGCCAGGGATTGCGGCCTAGTGAGAGATTTATCCATCGCGGTCTGGGATCGCGGGTCTAACAGTGGTCTGTAGCAGGGTTTCTGCTGGCCGATTTTTCCCATGGGGTGCTAGGAGCATGCAGGGAAGTATATATGCTTACCCCCGTGGCAATTGTTTTGTGATGATCGCTGTGAGAGGGTCTAAAGAGCAGGCAGGATCCGGAGCTCAGCCTCTACACGTCTGCCATGTCTGAGAGCCGCGCATGCACCTATAAATGAACTTTTATGTGTATTGTCGGACCGACAATTCATTAATAGCCACGAGTAGTTTTAAATGACTTTTTTTTCCTTTGAAATGTCTAAACACGGGAAACATGCGCCCCTTTACAGGCATAATATAGACACCCCCCAGGTACAAAATTTAAAGGAATATTACACTTTTATTGTTTCACTTTAAGCATTATTAAAATCACTGCTCCCGAAAAAACGGCCGTTTTAAAAACTTTTTTTTGCATTGATACATGTCCCCTGGGGCAGGACCCAGGTCCACAAACACTTTTTATGACAATAACTTCCATATAAGCCTTTAAAATTAGCACTTTTGATTATTTATGTTCGAGTCCCATAGACTTTAACGGTGTTCGCACGTTCGAATAGGGGGGGTGTTTGGCTCATCCCTATACAACACGTACGACGGCACTATAAATAGGAAGTTCAATAGCCAGTGCGCCACCATTTGGGCTCCTTCTGCTAATCTCGTGTTAGTAGAAGTTTGGTGAGAGACAATTCGTGATTTTCTGCCTCGTGCTTTTCAGATCGTTACTGCTCTTCAGTTTGTGCTTGTGGGTTCGTATCTGGTTTTCAGTGCGTGTAGTCAGTTTATATCTGGTTTTCAGTGCGTATTTTATATATTACGTATTTGATCTTCAGTGCGTTCTTGTCCACTCATTTCTGAATTTCAGCTCGCTCTTCTCAGGCCTTTATGATTTTCAGTGCGTTCTGTTAGTTCGTTCTGACCAGCCGACTGTTTTGAAGCCGTGTTGCGGGTACATACTCATTGTAGAGTTTGTGCTGTGCAGGGGCTTGGTGTTGGGGTTCTTACTTACTTACTTTGACCCAAGCCCAGTCCAGGAACAGGGCGAGGAGTTTATGGACCCAAGAATTGGTTGCTCCAGTGTGACCAATTCTCGCACATGCCTTTGCTGCGGGAGATCCGTGAGAATAATCCTGATGATTTCAGGAATGATCTCCGGATGACGGACCCTGTTTTTCACCATCTGTTGGCTTTGCTGTCCCCTTATATTATGAAGCAGGAAACCTGCATGCAGCAAGCCATCACTCCTGAGCAAAGGCTCGTCGCCACCTTGCGGTACTTGGCATCACATTATATGTATTTAAATAAATGTATTTTTTTTTTAAAATTGTATTTAAAACTGAAAAATATTTCCTTTGATTTACTGCTTGTGTTTCTTTTAGCTGTCTCCTAGGTTCTACAATGGGCTTTTTTTTTGCCCATTTTCTTCAATGGTGCAAATGTAATTTCTTGGATACGAGGTGACAATCTCTTCTTCAGCTAACTATTATGTTGTGGTTCTGCTACACACACACCTTGTGTTGTTAATGTATGTAATGCATTAATGATAAAAATATTCATCATTTTCAGCATCCATGAATTAATTTTTTGGAGTGACGAAAATGGCCTGATTGATTCAAATTATAAAGCACTGTGGGTGTTATTTACTAAAGGAAAATCCACTTTGCACTACAAGTGCACTGCAAAAGTACACTTGAAAGTGCACTGAAACTGCACTTGTAGTGCAAAGTGGATTTGCCTTTTAACCAACTTAAGCAGAAAACTGCTACTGAGCATTGAAAGAAGAAGCCACACATTGTTGAGTAGAAACATTTTTACTCTGTGCACATTCACACGTGCATTTAGAAAAGGGTTTTTGAACAAACCAACATATTTATGGAACAAAATTATTTTTTTGGACAGTAGAAATATCCTTTTTTGTGGTAAACAGGCCTGTTTTTAAAAACATAAAACAATACACAACTCAGGAACTTACAAAGTTCAACTTTGATAAATTGAAGGTAATATCAGACATTAGTATGTCCAAAATGTGTTGATCTTGCCTTCATCAGATGGGATGATGCCACCCCTGTGAAAGCCAAATTTTGAAGATGCACACAAATTGGGAATCAAAATGGGGATTTCCATCCTGATCCCATGCCTAAGGTCAACATGTGCTAGCTCCCATTATGGGGGATCAATGAACGTGTTTCGGGGGTGCAACCCCTTCCTCTCAGCTACTTTAGTTGTGAGGAAGGGGTTGCACCCACAAAACGAGTACCTTGATATTCCGTGATGGCAGATAGCACATGTTGACATACTGTGTGCATCTCCAAAATTTGGCTTTTTTTAGAAAAGTTATAAAAAAAACAATTACAAACATTTTGGTGTGGTTTAGATTCTGCCTAAAACATCAATGATGTTTTTGAGTCTTTTTTCCACATCATGATGTCTTCCTTGATCTTCTGTAAATCACGATTGCACACCATGATCTCCTCGATGAGGACGTGTGCACTTGCACTTGTGAAACGTGTTTCTTCTTCCACAACATCCCCATGACCTCAAATAAAAAAACACGCCATGTATTATAAATATGCAGGCATACATCTATTACCTAAAGCTGTGGTCTCAGACACTCACCTGTTGTGTTCACTATTTTTCCCACTTCATAAAGCTCTCCTTCCTCCACATCCTGAGGTTGTGGTTTTGTGATTTCCCCTTCTTTAGGAGGTTGTGGGTCCCTGGTGTCCTCTGATGTTCTTTTCTCCCCTATGTGAATAAAAAAAGGTATGCTTAGCACACAGATATTTGACGGCAGAAATAGGAATATGACACATTGCTTGGAAGTGTCATACAATTGTCTGTTTTGGCAGAGTTCTAAGCTGAAGTTGAGTGTCCTTTCCTTACACTGAATCAAGTTTGCATTTCATTCTAGTTACAAACCCATCTAGACAACAATGTACTAAACTTCTTTTAATCTAAATAGGCATGAACAAATGTAGTTAACCTGCATCTGCCAAAAGCATCGTATTAGTGGGCGAACAAAGGATGTTTACTATGAACGATTACTGTGCCCACGAACCTGAAACTTGCCATTTTAAACTGTACAACAGTAAAGAAAAGCACATGGAGCAGCATGAATGTAATAATAATAATAGGAACACATGACAAACACTTACTTTTTTGCAGGACTCTCTTGATCCTTTTGTACTGATCGTGCTCCCTCAATTTGAGGTCTGACCATCGTTTCCTCAGTTGATCCTTGGATCGCCGTACCCCAAAATTTCTGTGCAGACTTTTCACAACTTTAGCCATGATCTTGGCCTTTCTGACATTTGGGTTTGGGTAAGGTTCCATCATTGTTGGCCCTCTTCAAGATGTCCACCATCTCCACCATCTCTACAAAGGACATATTAGAGACCTTAAATCTCCTCAAGGATCGGGACGTTTGTGGCTCTGGGCTTTCATCTTTGCTGCTGTCTTCATGCACTTGTTCTTTCTCCACCATGTGCTCTCCCACTGGGCTGAAAGAGAAGGTGCAGGAAATATACCATAAAGAAGGTCAGGGGTGGGTGGAGTTTCACACATGCGCAGTGTAAATAAAACGTAACACGCGTGCGTCGTATGCTTTAGTTTAGCGAGTTTAGCCTGACATTAGGGTTTGTCTTGTGTTGTGTCTTGCAGATAAAATTGATCGATTCAACGATCAGGATTTTCTTCCCAATTCATTGATTTGTACAGAGAGCTGCCCTGTCTGTGGTGGACAAAACACCCCTTTTATACAAATCGACTAAAGAGGAAGGCAGCACTGGATAAATTGCTGGAATTTATGAAGCCGCAGATCCCCATGGCAGACATCAACTATTTGAAGTGCAAAATTGGTGGCCTGAGGAGCATTTATAATAGGGAGCGCAAGAAGGTCCAGGATTCCCAGAGATCAGGAGCAGCAGCAGATGATATTTATGTACCCAGCCTATGGTACTACGACAGACTGCGATTTCTGTCAGACCAGACTGAAATCAGGCCATCACTCTCAATCCTTCCTTCCACTCTTCTTTCCACCCCAGCTGAGGCTTTCAACGTCCAGGAATTAGTACTTGGGTTATTTTGGCAGGCTTCTGAGGCCCTCAGGAACCCCCCCCAGTCTTTTTGAGGCTTATGCCTGCATGGCTGCCAACAAAATGCAGGAAATGGAGGTGGGCCAACACCTCTTTTGTGAGGAAGTGATATATATGGCCCTAAATAAGGGGTTGAGGGGCGAACTCGCAAGCAAAACCCACCTGTGTGAGTTGAACCATCCTCCTCCTCCACCTCCTGCCACAACTCCTGAGTAAGGATGAGCCGAACACCCCCCTGTTCGGTTTGCACCAGAACATGCGAACAGGAAAAAAGTTCGTTCGAACACGCGAACACCATTAAAGTCTATGGGACACGAACATGAATAATCAAAAGTGCTAATTTTAAAGGCTTATATGCAAGTTATTGTCATAAAAAATGTTTGGGGACCTGGGTCCTGCCCCAGGGGACATGGATCAATGCAAAAAAAAGTTTTAAAAACGGACATTTTTTCAGGAGCAGTGATTTTAATAATGCTTAAAGTCAAACAATAAAAGTGTAATATCCCTTTAAATTTCATAGCTGGGGGGTGTCTATAGTATGCCTGTAAAGGGGCGCATGTTTCCCGTGTTTAGAACAGTCTGACAGCAAAATGACATTTCGAAAGAAAAAAACCCATTTAAAACTACTCGCGGCTATTGCATTGCCGACAATACACAGAAAAGTTCATTGATAAAAACGGCATGGGAATTCTCCACAGGGGAACCCCGAACCACAATTAAAAAAAAAAAAATGACGTGGGAGTCCCCCTAAATTCCATACCAGGCCCTTCAGGTCTGGTATGGATATTAAGGGGAACCCCGGCCAAAATTTAAAAAAAAAATGACGTGAGGTTCCACCTAAATTCCATACCAGACCCTTCAGGTCTGGTATGGATTTTCAGGGGAACCCCCGCGCAAAAAAAAAAAAAAAACGTTGTGGGGTCCCCCCAAAAATCCATACCAGACCCTTATCCAAGCACGCAACCTGGCAGGCCGCAGGAAAAGAGGGGGGACGAGAATGCGGCCCTCCCTCCTGAACCGTACCAGGCCACATGCCCTCAACATTGGGAGGGTGCTTTAGGGTAGCCCCCCAAAACACCTTGTCCCCATGTTGATGAAGACAAGGGCCTCATCCCCACAACCCTGGCCGGTGGTTATGGGGGTCTGCGGGCGGGGGGCTTATTGGAATCTGGAAGCCCCCTTTAACAAGGGGACCCCCAGATCCCAGCCCCCCCGTGTGAAATGGTAAGGGGGTACTTACCCCTACCATTTCACAAAAAAAACTGTCAAAAATGTTAAAAATGACAAGAGACAGTTTTTGACAATTTCTTTATTTAAATGCTTCTTCTTTCTTCTATCTTCCTTCATCTTCTTCTTCTGGTTCTTTTGGCTCTTCTGGTTCTTCCTCCAGCGTTCTCATCTCGTCTTCTTCTCCTCGGGCCGCTCCGCACCCATGGCATGGGTGGAGGCTCCCGCTCTTCTCTTCATCTTCTTCATCTTCTTCTCTTCTTCTTTTCTTCTCTTCTTCTCTTCTTCTCTTCTTCATTTTCTTCTCCGGGCCGCTCCGCACCCATGCTGGCATGGAGGGAGGCTCCCGCTGAGTGACGGCGGCTCCTTGTCTGACGGTTCTTAAATAACGGGGGGCGGGGCCACCCAGTGACCCCACCCCTTCTGATGCACGGTGACTTGACGGGACTTCCCTGTGACATCACGGGGAATGCCACAGGGAAGTCCCGTCATGTCCCGTGCATCAGAGGGGGGCGGGGTCACCGGGTGGACCCGCCCCCGTTATTTAAGAACCGTCAGACGAGGAGACGCTGTCACACAGCGGGAGCCTCCCTCCATGCCAGCATGGATGCGGAGCAGCCCAGAGAAGAAAATGAAGAAGAGAAGAAGAGAAGAAGGAAGAAGAGAAGAAGATGAAGAAGAAGATGAAGAGAAGAGCGGGAGCCTCCCCCCATGCCATGGGTGCGGAGCAGCCGAGGAGAAGAAGATAGAAGACGCCGCGGAGGAGATGCTGGACGAGAACGCCGGAGGAAGAACCAGAAGAACCAGAAGAAGAAGATGAAGGAAGATAGAAGAAAGAAGAAGCATTTAAATAAAGGAATTGTCAAAAACTGTCTCTTGTCATTTTTAACATTTTTGACAGTTTTTTAGTGAAATGGTAGGGGTAAGTACCCCCTTACCATTTCACACGGGGGGGCCGGGATCTGGGGGTCCCCTTGTTAAAGGGGGCTTCCAGATTCCGATAAGCCCCCCGCCCGCAGACCCCCACAACCACCGGCCAGGGTTGTGGGGATGAGGCCCTTGTCCTCATCAACATGGGGACAAGGTGTTTTGGGGGGCTACCCCAAAGCACCCTCCCAATGTTGAGGGCATGTGGCCTGGTACGGTTCAGGAGGGGGGGCCGCACTCTCGTCCCCCCCTCTTTTCCTGCGGCCTGCCAGGTTGCGTGCTCGGATAAGGGTCTGGTATGGATTTTTGGGGGGACCCCACGCAGTTTTTTTTTTTTTTTTTGGCGCGGGGTTCCCCTTAAAATCCATACCAGACCTGAAGGGTCTGGTATGGAATTTAGGGGGAACCCCACGTCATTTTTTTTTAAATTTTGGCCGGGGTTCCCCTTAATATCCATACCAGACCTGAAGGGCCTGGTATGGAATTTAGGGGGACTCCCGCGTCATATTTTTTTTTTTAATTTTGGTTCGGGGTTCCCCTGTGGGGAATTCCCATGCCGTTTTTATCAATGAACTTCTATGTGTATTGTCGGCAATGCAATAGCCGCGAGTAGGTTTAAATGGGTTTTTTCCTTCGAAATGTCATTTTGCTGTCAGACTGTTCTAAACACGGGAAACATGTGCCCCTTTACAGGCATACTATAGACACCCCCCCAGCTACGAAATTTAAAGGGCTATTACACTTTTATTGTTTGACTTTAAGCATTATTAAAATCACTGCTCCTGAAAAAACGGCAGTTTTTGAAAACTTTTTTTGCATTGATCCATGTCCCCTGGGGCAGGACCCGGTTCCCCAAACACTTTTTATGAAAATAATTTGCATATAAGCCTTTAAAATTAGCACTTTTGATTTCTCCCATAGACTTTTAAAGGGTGTTCCGCGGCATTCGAATTTGCCGTGAACACCCCAAATTGTTCGCTGTTCGAACTCGAAGCTCATCCCTACTCCTGAGCCACAGCCTGGAAGCAAGCGTGGAAGGAAGCGTGGAAGGAAGACTGTGAGTGATGGCCTGGGTTCGGTCTGGTCTGGCAAAAGATGCAGGCTGTGGTAAGACCACAGCATGGGGACATATATGTCACCTGCTGCTGTTTCTGATCTCTCAGAGTCCTGGACTGGATTGTGCTCCCTATTAAATGGACTCCTCACGCTCCCAATTTTTCTTGTCAAATAGTTGATGTGTGCCCTGGGGTACAAAGGCTTCACTAATTTCAGTTTATCCAGCGTTGCCTTCCTCTTTATTTTGTTATGACCCCCAATAAATGTTTTTTTCTTAAATCATTGGCTATGTGTTATATTTAAAAAAGGACAGTTTGTTTGTGAGTAGGCAAGTACATTTCAAAAATACAATGTCAAATTAACAAGGGACACCAACACCAACCAATCTCTTTGAGGTTAAAAAATACAAGATAATAATGGTGTTGTGGTAACTGGACACACAAAATGAGAAAAAATATTATGTAGATCACTAAAAAAAAAAAAAAAAAACAGGAGATCTTGATTTTAAAAAAATGGAGATCACTATAAACAAAAATTATAAACATTATTCTGGAGATCTGGTGAAAAAATAAAAAAGATTATTCATGAGATCACAAGAAATAATAAAGAAATTAGAACCCTTTGTGAATATCAGCAGCAAAGCAACTTCATAATTCTAGCATTATAAAGAAGAAGAGAATGCGCTGCATTGAAAGATTTCAAAATTTTCAGCGTGACGAATGTGCTATCTCCATTACGAACGCTAATTTTACCAGACCTTCCGTCTCATACTTGATCCAGAGCATGCGTGGAATTTTATGCATCGGAATTGTGTACACACACTCGGAATTTATGACAACAGATTTTGTTGTTGGAAAATTTGAGAACCAGCTCTCAAATTTTAGTTGTTGGAAATTCCGACAAAAAATTTCAGATGGAGCCTACACACGGTCGGAATTTCCGACAACAAGCTCCCATCGAACATTTGTTGTCAGAATGTCCGATCGTGTGTACGCAGCATTAGAGTTAGTGCAGGACTGTGTAATGTTTTTCTAATATTAGCACAGCTATGAATGGTGATTTATATTATGCTTAGTTGTCAAAGATGGCAGTATGCCTATTTGGTTATCAATTGGCCATCTGTTGTGAATGTGACCTAAAAGTGGTTCTAAAGTTTTTAAGTTTTTTTTTTACCTTAATGCAATTTCTGTGTTAAAAATGTTTCCCAACCTCATGATCCAGTGCTGTGCCAAGCTGCATTTTCTCTCTCTTCAATCCCTGTTCTCTCAAAACTCTTTGAGAGCAGCGGGAGCCATTGGGACATGGCTTGCTCAGGGGGCACTCAGAAAAGAGAATGAGAAGACAGCACAGGTGGGGACTGCAAAAGAGGAGGTAAGGAACCTCTCTGTGCAATACCTTTTTTTATTTTAATAAAAAAAATGGCTTTACAATCATTTAGAACCAGTAGTACACAATGTTTATGGCAGGAGGCTACACATGAAAGATCCCATCTCCTGGGGCAGATTTCATACATAGCACCCTGTAGGGTTTTATGAGTGTTATATCAGCCCCAAAATAAATTTACATTACAGTTTCTGGGAAGAGGTTTTGAGCGTTGTAGTCTAATGTTGACCTGTATTTTACCACAGTACAGTATGATGGCCCCTTCTGCTGGAGGATGTCAGCGAGTGTGGCAGAATCATATGAGAACTGTGCAGTAGTCAAAAGGGGGGGGTTATGAGGAAACCACAGTTAGGGGTGTCGACATGGGTGGCTCTTAGGATGAGTGGAGTTTTGTGCGTTATTAAGCAGGAGTCCAGTTAGTTTTGTCTCTCCCAGTCAAGATGCAGAATGTAGAGGACAGACCTTTTGGTGTAATGTATTATCTTTGCTCTTTTGTTGTAATGATTATAAAATATTCATGTAGACTTATTTCTGTACTTATTGGTGTTTTCCTTCATTATAAATAATTAGGATATTTGCTTCTGTTAGAACTTTAGTAATTAATCATATTATTAATAATATTAAAATTAGTAGAGCTTGGAAGAGTAACAAATTATCCTAATACATTAAGGTACATTATTTAAATTGGCACCCCAGAGAAAGCAACATTGAAAATTCTGCAAAGAAATCAAATGATAATCTGTTTTGTCTTGAGTTCTTGAAAGATAAAGAAGTCCTTCTCAGCTGTTAACAAGATTTGTACTGTCAAACAAAACCAAAGAAAATTCCCACAACTTACCAACCAGCCTGCAAATAACCAAATTATCCTGTCTAACAGTATGTGTTAAAAACAGGGGTTTAGTTTGCACATATTTGAAAATACATGCTTAAGCTGCAGAGCCAGTTCATGGCACCCCAGTATTATCTGCAGTCCTAACTCTAAATTTTGAGAGCCTCTATAGTAGAAGCACATGCATTATAATGAATAGGCAGATGGCAGGTGAGCCTGAAGGGAGCCCACCCCTCCTTAAAGGCACAGGGGCACACTGGACACTCAACATATAGCACAATGGCATAAAAGGTGTCCAGTGCGTCCCCTCATCAGTATCCCAACAGTACAAGCAAATGGCCACTGCCCCACCTATAACTGTCCTTTGCAGCAAGAAGCACCATTTGGTTGCAGGCTTGTCAGTAAGTTGTCGGTAAGTTGAGATGGGCATTTTCTTTTCTTTTGTTTGCCTGAGTGGTAGTACTTCATCACTGAGCAACACATGAATTTCTGGTGAGTATAAACTTTCTTTAACTTTGTCTTGTGTGTGTTATATTTGTTTCCTTATTGTGCATATATTACAATTATTAGGCCTGTTAAGCTGTTCATTTTTTTTTCTCTCTGATGGTAAAAGGCTGATCACTGCTGTCACACTTTGAATGAAATTTGCGTGGTCATGCAACACTGCACTCAAACTACATTTTTATATTTTTTTTTGAGACAGAGAAAGCTTTCTTTTGGTGGTATTTAATCATCACATATTTTTTTTTTTGCTAAACAAGTGACCAAAACATTTTTGCAAAAAGTTTTTCTTAGTTCCTGTTATAAAATTTTGTAATTAAGTAATTTATGTCCTTCACTGATGTGCGCTGATGAGCTGCACTGATGGGCACTGATAGGCTGCACTGATAGGCTGTACTGATGAGGCAGCACTGATGAGGTGGCACTGATGGGCACTGAGGAGAAGGCACTGATATGCGGCACTTATGGGCACTGATAGGCAGCACTGCTGGGCACTGATAGGTGGCAATGATGGACACTGATAGGCTGAACAGTTAGGCACTGATAGGCAGCACTGATAGGTGGCACTGATGGGTACTGATAGGTGGCAAATATAGGCAGCACTGATGGGCATCACTGATAGGCACTGACAAGCAGCACTGATGGACACTGACAGGCAGCACTAATGGGCACTGATTGGAAGCACTAATGGGCACTGATTGGCAGCACTGATGGGCACTGTTGGAGCTGCACTGATCATCAGGACACTGATGATCAGTGCTCTGATTATCTGTGTAGATGTCCCTTGTGTGGTTTGCCACTTATTGGCTCCCCTCTCCTCACATGCTGTCAGTGTGAGGAGAGGATTTACGATAACCAGCAAATCCTGTTTACACTGTGATATGCTGTAAATGGACACAGCTGGTCACATGGTAAAGAGCCGCTGTGATATGCTCTTTACCCCAATCTCTTTTAGCTGTGTCCTTCAGCCACAGTGATCCGAGATCACTGCTGATGTGTACTGCAGGGGGCATGAGGGAAGCATGATCCTGGGCGGACGTCAATAGATGCCTTCCCAGCAATGTGTGACCATGCTGTAGCCGTCATATGGCTATAGCGTGATTGTGAAGAGGTTAAAGCTTTCTGCTTTAACAGAGTGCTACTCTGGCCTAGAATTTTTGGTCTTAATAAAGATCATTGTCTGAGGGTTCTTTCACACAGGGCCTCTAGTGTGTTCAGCAGTAGATACAAGATCCAATCCCCTTCTAAATCAGAGCATAAATGGGCAGATGTCACTTTTGTGACATTCGTGCCTGTTCATTCTTTGTCTGCATTTAGACAGCAGACTGTGACAGACCCATGATGCTTCTAAGTAAATTGAATTATGTTTGTTCACATCAGACTACCTCCGATTCATCACATTTAGGTCACAGACATTTTCTGTTTTCTTTTCTGGATCTGAATGGACTTAGATGTAGGTGGATGTAAACGAACACAAGTTAATTTACATCCACCTACCAACAGAGTTTCATAAAGCTTCCAAGCAGGTCATCCTCAAAAACTGACAGTCGGCCCTTACTGGAAAGCCATTGTGAAAGGGCCATAGGGGTTTCAGTGAGCAATATTAAGGGTAAATCAATACATTACCTTAAGATGTCTGTTTCTCCCTGGTGAGCTATATAGAGTCCAGTCTTGACTTTGAAACAGGTATGTGTGTGTGTTTCTGTGTTAAATGTATTTTCATGTGGGTAATTACATTCATTTTGCCAGTAATTAGCAATGGAAATAGTTGGATATTTGCTTAGGTAGTATGCCTTTGTGGATTTCATAACATGTGCCGACAATGTGTCGATTCATTAATTTTATGATTTGTTAAAATTATCTTCAGAATGAAGAAGTAAGTCATCTTCTAAAAAAGGAAAGCAAGATAAAAAAAGTATATTAGTTTGTTGCAGAGATTTAAAGAAATTGCTGAACGGTAAGAACTTTAGTGGAGTGTTAAGAAAGTGCATCTGAGAGAATAACCAGAAAACTTTTTTAAGAATATTTCTGCAGTTGCTGAGAGGACTAGCTCTCGATTATATGATCTGTGTGATAGCCTATAACTGGCTATCACAGTGATTACTCAATAACACATGTACTCTCTTTCTCCTTCTGAATGGAGAAAAATACATATTGTTTCTTTTTCTCTTAGTCTGAGAAGAAGGCTGTAAATAATAATAATAAATAATCTATATGTAAAAAAAAAATATATAATAAAGATAAAATAGCTAGATCAGGGCTTGATCTAGGTTGGTGTCAGGGTCAAGTTCAATGACCAGACTCCAAGTCAAAGGCCAGGGTCAGTTTTAGTTTAGTTTAAAAAAAATACAAAAAATAAAATGTACACTTTTGTTTCTTGGTCCTACTGTGAGTACAAGCAATGAATGATAACCACATATATGGTATTTTCATGAATGTCAGGATTGGGAGCATTTATGTTGGGTATTTTTAGTGGAAGGTCATGGAATTGGCAAGAAATATACAGATAAAGTTTTGATTTTTTTTTGTTTTTTACTATATTATCCCATATGTCTAGGAGAAAAGGGTAATATATACTAGGGATGGGAAAATTAAAGATTAATTCTTCGATTAATCATTCATTTTTTTGATAGGTCAGAATTCTTTTAAACGGTACTCACCTATCCGCCGGCTTCCGGGTCTTCAGGGAGTTCCTTGGGAGATCTGGTAATGTCACGGACATCGATGTCACCGGACTCCTCCACCCTTCCCCAAGTGCCTCTGTCTGCTAATGAAAGGAAGGGAGGAGTCCGGTGACGTCGATGTCCGTGAAATCATAAATTGAGGAAAACAGGTCCTAACAATTTGATTGATCTCACTGGTCAAAGTATTCAAATAAAGATCTATGTAAATCCTGGACTTGGCTATGAAAATCAACATATCTGAGGGCTTTCCTGGCTGTAAGTCAGTTTGACGACGGGCAGTACAGTGGT
This sequence comes from Aquarana catesbeiana, assembly GCF_042186555.1. Taxonomy (NCBI): domain Eukaryota; kingdom Metazoa; phylum Chordata; class Amphibia; order Anura; family Ranidae; genus Aquarana; species Aquarana catesbeiana. The sequence continues at coordinate 212,705,614 of NC_133327.1, forward strand.
GTAATGGGTAGCACTCTCACCTAGCAGTAAAAAGGGTCACTGGTTCGAATCCCAACCAGGACACTACCTGCCTGGAGTTTGCATGTTCTTCCTGTGCCTGCGTGGGTTTCCTCTGGGTACTCCGGTTTCCTCCCACACTCCAAAGACATTCTGGCAGGTTAATTGGCTTCTGTCCATAATTGGCCCTAGTATATGAATGTGAGTTGGGGACCTTGGATTGTGGGCTCCTTGAGGGTAGGGACCAATGTGAGTGTGCGATGTATGCAAGGAGCGCTTTGTAAATTGATGGCACTATATGGGTACCTTAAATAAATAGGGATAATTGTAGACACGCACCCACAGGTTGGACTGGATGGACTGGTGTCTTTATTCAACCTTACTAACCACTGTAACTATGACATTGATTGGTTATCCAGCAATCAAGAAACACTTATGATGAGGGCACTTTTTTCCAAAGAGCTGACACTTTGCTGTCTCAGCAGGTGATGGATGTCTCTGGCTCTCCATCCGTCCCCCTGATGCACAACGGTGCTATTTAAATAGACTGTAGGGTGACGCCGTAGCTCCGCCCTGCTGAGAAAGTTCTGAGGAAGTTCTGATTGAACGTAACGCGTACGGGGGAGGAGCTACGCATGATGTCAGCTAAAAGTAGTTGGATCTGTATGTGCATTATAATTAATTGAAATAAGTTGATTAATCGATTAAAAGAAAAATCAATTAATTGAACACAAACATTTTAATCAGTAATAGCCCTAATATATACCTAAATACACTAAGTAGTTGTGATGATATGTTTCGTTTTACTTCCACATGCCAATGTTGCAAAACTGCATTCAAACATTAAGGTTTGTTTTCTTTCTGGGATTAAGAGGTTAAGAAAGAATTTCAAAATTCCAAAGCTTATCTGGCCCAGAAGAATCATGACATTTTGTCTATAAAAGCACAGACCATGGGTAATGTGTACAACCAGAGTTGTGCTAATAATGATTTCTAAACTCTTTTCTATGTTCTATTGTAGAACATAGGAGCAAAAAAGATAGGATTATTTGAGAAAAACAGCCAGTGTTCTGCTGATAACCCAGAATTGTTATCTAACCAGAGTCTCTCTCTCGCTTTTATGCCCCATACACATGAGCGGACTTCTCATCGGATTGAACTCCAAAGGACTTTTCGACGGAGTTCCAATGAAACGGACTTGCCTACACACGATCCCACCAAAGTCCGATCATTTCGAACGTGATGACGTACGACCGGACCAGAAAAGGAAGTTCAATAGCCAGTAGCCAATAGCTGCCCTTGCGTCAGTTTCGGTCCGTCGGACTAGCATACAGACGAATGTTTTTTTCGATAGGATTCGAGTCCGTTGGAAAGATTTGAAACATGTTCTATTTCTAAGGTCCGTCAGATTTTTCGACAGAATAGGTCCGATGAAGCCCACACACAATCGGAATGTCCAATGGATTTGTTCCATCGGACCTTTTCTGACGGAAAGTCTGGTCGTGTGTACGCAGCATTACTCCTGCTTCTGGAAGGATTGGGCAGAGTCTAGGAACTTTCCACACTAACACTGGGCTATGATTTATTGTCCCTGCCCAGCATTAGATGCACAGGGGTTGGTTTACTAAAACTTGAGAGTGAAAAATCTCATGTAGCTCTGCATAGAAATCAATTAGCGTCAAAAGCTTAATTGAACAAGCTGAAAGAAGAAGCTGACTGGCTACCTTACACAGCTGCACCAGATTTTGCTTTAGTGAATAAACCTTTTTAGTAAATCAACCTCTTGGACCACATGAATATTTTAGCTACATTAAGATGTGTCTAGCAAATAATTGGTGGGAGAAATGTCATAACACCTTTTTACAGGTGGTACAGGAATGTCTGTTCTGCACACAAATTAAACCTAAGCAAAAAAAAAAGCAAAAACCTTTAGCTACCTTTAGCTGAGGAACCCTGTGAGAACTTGCAGACTTATTTTGTAGGAGCCAAGGCAACTTACAATATAATTGTTCCACTTGCTTTTGGACAATTTAAAGCCTCGTACACACGATTGGATTTTCTGACGGCAATTGTGTGATGACAGGCTGTTGGCGGAAAATCTGACCATTTGTACGCTCCATCCGACAATTGTCTGATTTTCTGCGGACAAATGTTGGATGGCAGGCTTTAAAATTTTCCGCTGACAAATGTCTGTTGTCGGATTTTCCGAGCGTGTGTACAGAAGTCCTTCGGACAAAAGTCTAAAGTACAAACACGCATGCTCGGAAGCAAGTACGAGCCAGAAGCGGTCAGTCTTGTAAACTAGCATTCGTAATGGAGAATTAACATTCGTGACGTGGCAAATTATAAAATCTCGAAATGCAGCACACATTCTCTTCTTCTTTAACCACTTGCCGACCGATATACGTCGGCACAATGGCAGCGGTGGGCGAATGGGCGTACCTGTACGTCCCCTTTAAGAGGCGGGGATAGTAGGCGTGCATGCTGGCCACATACAGCATGGCCGTGCCCATGGGACCGGTGGACTCAATGTCTGCCGGTCTCCTGGCAATCATGTCACGGAGCCGCAGAACAGGGAAGTGCCTATGTAGACAAGGCATTTCCCCGTTCTGCCTAGTGACATGACCGAGATCACTGCTCCCTGTCTTCGGGAGCAGTGATTTCTGTCATGTGACTGGATGCCCATCCCCCCACAGTTAGAATCCCTCCCTAGGACACACTTAACCCCTTCATTACCCACTAGTGGTTAACCCCTTCCTTGCCAGTGTCATTTACACAGTAATCAGTGCATTTTTAGAGCACTGATCGCTGTATAAATGACAATGGTCCCAAAATAGTGTCATAAGTGTCCAATGTGTCCGCCATAATGGCGCAGTCCCGATAAAAATTGCAGATCGGTGCTATTACTAATTAAAAAAGAAAATAATAATAAAAATGCCATAAAACTATCCCCTATTTTGTAGACGCTATAACTTTTGCCCAAACCAATCAATATACGCTTATTGCAGGTTTTTTTACCAAAAATATGTAGAATACATATCAGCCTAAACTGAGGAAAAAAATATTTTTACATATATTTTTGGAGGATATTTATTATAGCAAAAAGTAAAAAATATTGTGTTTTTTCAAAATTGTCACACTTTTTTGTTTATAGCGCAAAAAATTAAAACTGCAGAGGTGATCATATACCACCAAAAGAAAGCTCTATTTGTGGGAAAAAAAGGACGTCAATTTTGTTTGGGTGCAACATTGCACGATCGCGCAATTGTCAATTAAAGCGTTGCAGTGCAGAATCGCAAAAAGTGCTCTGGTCAGGAAGGGAGTAAAATCTTCAGAGGCTTAAGCGGTTAATGGGATAATAATGAAACTGCTTTGCTGGTGATACTGATGAAGTTTTTGCAAACACATTTTCAAAGGATTTTTTTTCTAGTGATATCAGGAATAATTTTATTATGCTTGTTTTTTTTTTTTTTTTTTTTGGTGCAAGTTACCACAACACCATTATCCTGTCGTTTTTAAGATCAAAGATACAACTATGTTGGTGTCCCTTGTTAATTTTACATTGTATTTTTTAAAATGTAACTGCCTACTCCCAAACTGTCATTTGAAGTAAAACACATAGCCAAGTATTATTCTCCACAATTTTTTTTTTATTGTGCATTAAAAAAAGAAAACAAATAAAATTAGACATGCTATCTGCCAATAGAACTTAACCAAAAAGTGCATTGTATGCATCCAAAAATATAGAAAATATACCAAATCAAATTATTATTTAACCAAAGAATAAAATAAAAGGCTCATGCATATGTCCTGCTTCTTAATATAGGGGGTCAACAATGCCAATAGTTGGTAAAAGCAGGGGTCCGTCATCTGGAGATAATTCTGAAAATCATATGGATTATTCTCCTGGAGCTCCCGCAGCAAAGGCCATTGACATAATTGGTCACGATTAATAAAGCAACCAATTTTTGGTCCAAGAAATCCTCCCCCTCCTGTTCCTGGACTGGACTTGGGTCAAAGCAATAACTCCAAGGCCCATAATAAATAACACGTTATCTCCTCTGATTCCGCAACATGGCTGGTTGACGAACGGCCGTTCAGAAACAAACTGAAAAGTGTGAAATGAAAAGCACAAAATAAAAATCGCAAATCAACACTCACCAAACTTCTACTAACATGAAATTAGCAGAAGGAGCCCAAAGGGTGGCGCTATAGAGCTGAAAAGCCATGTAGTACATCACTACATCGTGTTTGTTGGCCAACAATTCCTTGCCGTTTGTATGTAAGACAAGTTCCTGGCCAATGCCCTTTGGACAAAAGTCAGCGGTTTTGTCGGCAGAAAATCCAATCATGTGTACGAGGCTTAACTCAAAAACAGGAAGACTCACATATGAACAGCACTTACAAAACATTTACAAACATCAAACCAGAATCTCTCCAAGCATTTGCGAATGCCACTATTTAAATGAATACAATGGGTTATTGGCCAGGAGAGGAATCTAACTCACTCAATTTTTCTGAAACAAATAGTGTAAACTATGGCGTTCTCAGTGAGGAAGGGAAATTCTTGTGTGTGTCAGGCACAGTGTTTCAAACATATCAATCACCCAAAGAGGCTATAATTTAAAATGGAAAGGGAAAACTGTGCTAGAAAAAATTACATATGTAGAGCAGCAGCTATTAGTGAGATAAACACAGCAAACAAATGGAAAATAAAAATAAAAAAGCCGCGCTTAAAAATGAAATGAAAATCAGTGTTGCATAAAACTATACAATATTCTATGTGAAAGATGTGAATAATGATTGTGAAACTAATTAATGTCCAAATATATAAGGAAATTACCCCCAAAAAGGTTAAAGGGACTTTAATGGCAACTCATTTAGAATTTAAAATGTATTTTATTAAGTAGAAAAGGTATATATATATATATATCAAAACAAGACATATAACAAGGAAAACTAAAACAATATCATACAATCTATAAAAAACTATACAACGATATACTGTATGTGCAAGGTTTGAAAGACTATGTTCAATGGTCTTGCCACAAAATCTTACGCGTTTCGGGACTTAAATATAATGTCCCTTCATCAGAGACGGAACGTGGATCATAGACCTATTATACAATGAAATAATAATAACATAAGTACAAAAAACAATCATGTATAAATGATATTTGCAGGTATCACTTGTATGTCATTTGGTCCATTGTGACCGTAGATAAAAAGAGCACAACCTACCAATGCATAACAGTAACGGAGCATCTATGTCAGAATCGCTGCAGTAACGGTGTCAGATACCCCAGGTCTGGCAGATGAAACAAAGACCTGAAAGCATCGGCTGGCCCAACTCTATCCACACTGATCCAACCCACGAACATAAGACTGCAACCAAGTCGCAGGTACTACAACATTCCGTATCACCTGCGAAATAGAAGCATGTGCTATATAGTGAAGACTTGCCAAAGGCTCATAAGCGGTTCAAGAAATTAGAAAATCAAAAGACAAAGGTGGGGGTAGGTAAGAGGGCTGTGTTCATACCAGGATGTTCATAGGTCAGGCCACAACAGTCTGCATCACCATAAGAGAGAGGAAAATGTTGCCGAGTATGTGCAAGCACAGATCGAACCAAGGCATTAACCCATATGAGGGCTAGGTCTGTGAACAAAGCAGAGGGGGGATAAGATAGTAATGGCAACCCTGAGAATATCAAATTCAATGAACAAACAGTATGGCTGGGTCACAGCCATCCGAGGTTAGTACTTACAACAAAGTGTAGTGTGGAGTCTTGGTGAGGCATGGGTAGATTGCAGGAGCGTTCAGGCCGGTCACCGCCAAGTGCGGTAGTGATGAGCCCGTTCAGGTGCATCACTAGAATATAAGGAGACTGGGAGGGCGTGGTATCGCGTGACGTGCGTCTAATCAGCGCAGCGTCATCGCATCAATCATACAGTGGAGGTGTGTGAGGGGGGAGCGGTCGTGTCATAACGTCACGCCCACTGCACGTTCCCGTAAGGCATAGCTTGGTGGTTGCCTGGCAACATACCAGGCAACTGGGAGGGCGTGGTGTGGCGTGACATGCGTCTAAACAGCGCAACGTCATCACCTCAATCACTCAGTGGGAATGTGTGAAGGGGGAGCGGTCGCGTCATAGCGCCACGCCCACTGCACGTTCCCATACTCAGGACGAGAAACAACGTGCGGCTGACAGGCAGCCCCGCCCACCAAGCAAAATCACAACAGAACAGACGGAGCAGCAAGGCATAGTTTAGTGGTTGCCTGGCAACATACCAGGCCAATGCTATCTCATAGGGATTCGGGGAGATTATTTAAGCCTCAAAGAGCAGTTCATTTAGAGCAATGCTCAAGTAAAACTGGATACTATATCGCCTGTGCAGCCCAGTCTGGGATTAACCCATTAGGACAGAAGAGCCCGACAAACTCAATGTGTGGTTTACATAGCCACACTATTTTAACCCCTTAGAACCTGAAGCCTCAAAATATTACTACGGGAATATTTTGAACTGTTTGTTCATTGAATTTGATATTCTCAGGGTTGCCATTACTATCTTATCCCCCCTCTGCTTTGTTCACAGACCTAGCCCTCATATGGGTTAATGCCTTGGTTCGATCTGTGCTTGCACATACTCGGCAACATTTTCCTCTCTCTTATGGTGATGCAGACTGTTGTGGCCTGACCTATGAACATCCTGGTATGAACACAGCCCTCTTACCTACCCCCACCTTTGTCTTTTGATTTTCTAATTTCTTGAACCGCTTATGAGCCTTTGGCAAGTCTTCACTATATAGCACATGCTTCTATTTCGCAGGTGATACGGAATGTTGTAGTACCTGCGACTTGGTTGCAGCCTTATGTTCGTGGGTTGGATCAGTGTGGATAGAGTTGGGCCAGCCGATGCTTTCAGGTCTTTGTTTCATCTGCCAGACCTGGGGTATCTGACACCGTTACTGCAGCGATTCTGACATAGATGCTCCGTTACTGTTATGCATTGGTAGGTTGTGCTCTTTTTATCTACGGTCACAATGGACCAAATGACATACAAGTGATACCTGCAAATATCATTTATACATGATTGTTTTTTGTACTTATGTTATTATTATTTCATTGTATAATAGGTCTATGATCCACGTTCCGTCTCTGATGAAGGGACATTATATTTAAGTCCCGAAACGCGTAAGATTTCGTGGCAAGACCATTGAACATAGTCTTTCAAACCTTGCACATACAGTATATCGTTGTATAGTTTTTTATAGATTGTATGACATTGTTTTTGTTTTCCTTGTTATATGTCTTGTTTTGATATATATATATATACCTTTTCTACTTAATAAAATAAATTTTAAATTCTAAATGAGTTGCCGTTAAAGTCCCTTTAACCTTTTTGGGGGTAATTTCCTTATATATTCTGACTTTGGGGATGTTGGCAACAATCATGATATAGTTGAATAGGCACCCTCCCTCCTTTTTCTCTAATTAATGTCCAAGGTAATAGTCCCAACAATAAAAATAATATTAACACTCAGTGAAAAGCAGACTGTATCCCCGACTGTTGAGTGGCATGCTTACCAGAATGTAAGCCAATCAGGCAGATGGCTTTAACCCAGCCTGGGCCTTGTTATAAACCAGTCACAGTGGGGTATAACGATAATCCACTTGCGATGGATGCGAGTTGAGTCCACGAAAAAGTTTTAATTACCCAAAAACTATAAAATACCAACATAGCGTAATACTGTTGCATAAATTAATTTAAATTAAATGTATAGGAATGACACTCACATTGTGAATAAAAGGTATAATTGTATTAAACGCCCAGTGTTTTGAAAAATTGATGAATTTATAACCACCAACATCACACAGCGGGCCTCCTTACCAGATGCCAGATAATAAGTGCAAATTCCAAAAATTAGTGAAACATCAACCAGTGAAGAGATCGATAAGTGCACCAACACCACACGGAGAACCCGCTTACCAGATGATAAATGGCAAATGTGAATTCTACAAATGTGGAACTTCAACCGGTGTAAGGATCAAATAGTGCACCAACACCACATAGAGAACCTGCTTACCAGATAGCAGACTCAAAAGGCAGATGGCTACATGACCAAATAAACATCCAGCTGTATGGATAGAGGTATGGTTGGATGATCCGTCTTACAGCTGCAAACAGATAATGGGGAACCCGTTCCCCATTGAAAACGTCAATCTATGACGAAACGCATCTGGGAGGTACATGCTGACGTCACCACGCCCTAAACAGAGGTTTAGGAGTTAGAAGAGGGTGGTGCAAAGCCCTCTACTATGAATTTTGGTTGATATTTGAATACCAGTGCACCTGGAAATTCTGGGCATCTCACGTGCTTAAGTGGAAAAAGACTTGACTTGCAGCCATCCTGGGATGCCTTCTATGCGGTTAGAGTGATCATAGAGGTGTGTTTATTCCACTTCAGGTTTGATTTAAGCAATTTTTATTTTAACATGACAATGAGAAAAAGTAGAATTTAACCTCATTTATGCCATGTTGTTCTGGAATATGCTTCATACCAGGTTGGCAGTGGTTAACTGGTGTACAGAGGTGGAAGGAGGGAATTTTGTAAGCAAACTGCGCTGTTTACCCTCAGCAAATACCAGCCCATTAAGTCTTCCCTTGTCTGTCACTTGGTGATCCTTGGGACAAAGAGTCTCTAAGTGTCACTCAGCGACTGAAAAGGGACTGTCCTGATTTAGAGCTGTTTCCACACTACCCAGTGACAACTGTGGACAGTAATTACTTTTGTCACAACAATTTTTTACAGTTTTGTGTATCCGTATTTACAGAGTAATCAGATTCATTTTTGTATATTAACTTCTGTACAAAACATGCAATATTAAGCAATGATAAACAAAACCTACCAATTCCCTGTCTGGCAATGCTCACAGTTAACCAGGAGTTTTGTTTGTTGCCGGCCGGCTTTGATCCACTTTTTATTACTCTTAACTCAGTTCGCTTGTAAGTAATTTTCTTTATATAAATAAACTATTATATACATTATCACGCTATTGGCGTTTCCATTCTTTTTGGGATCGGTCCTATTCACAACATGTGAGCCATGGCACCTTCGGTTTGCAGCTGTAAGATGGATCATCCATCCATACCTCTATCCATACAGCTGGATGTTTATTTGGTCGTGTAGCCATCTGCCTTTGGTAAGCAGGCTCTCTATGTGGTGTTGGTGCACTATTTGATCCTTACACCGGTTGAAGTTCCACATTTGTAGAATTCACATTTGCCATTTATCATCTGGTAAGCGGGTTCTCCGTGTGGTGTTGGTGCACTTATCGATCTCTTCACTGGTTGATGTTTCACCAATTTTTGGAATTTGCACTTATTATCTGGCATCTGGTAAGGAGGCCCTCTGTGTGATGTTGGTGGTTATCAATTCATCAATTTTTCAAAACACTCGGTGTTTAATATAATTATACCTTTTATTCACAATGTGAGTGTCATTCCTATATATTTAATTTAAATTAATTTATGTGACAGTATTATGCTATGTTGGTAATTTATATTTTTTGGGAATTAAAACTTTTTCGTGGACTCAACTCTCATCCATCGCAAGTGGATTATCGTTATACCCCACTGTGGCTGGTTTATAACAAGGCCCAGGCTGGGTTAAAGCCATCTGCCTGATTGGCTTACATTCTGGTAAGCATGCCACTCAACAGTCGGGGATACAGTCTGCTTTTCACTGAGTGTTAATATTATTTTAATTGTTGGGACTATTACCTTGAACTTTAATTAGTTTCACAATCATTATAATTTAAAATACCTAAGGGACATCAGAACTAGACACTGAAAAATTACATCTCACTGGTGCCTCACCTGAGCAGATCTCTGAACATGCCGTGCCAATGACTCCTCACAAAAACATCCTCATTAAAGAAAGGACAGTTGTTCCAAATAAATCTAAGTTCTAGCTAGCTATCAATGTTCAATATGCCTTAAACATACAGAACTTTAACATCTCTCAGTGGTTGATAAAGACCTGTTACCCAGTATGTGCTGAGCATACGCAGAATCATAGGCATTGTACCAATAGCTTACGCCCAGAAAAGCAGAGGGATGTAATCAGCACCTTGCTGGGAGGTGGACTATTGCACAGTCCAATGGTGGGTTAATGCCTGAGTGGCCTGTGACAGATTATGGAAGTTATTATGCCTCATCTGTAATACATTAGACAGAGTTTCAATTTCATGTATTCAGCGATGACTAAAGCCTCGTACACACAATGAGAATATCGGACAATCTTACGTGTTTTTTTTTTTTTTTTTTCATGCTAGCCTCATATCATATCAAAAATGAAGAGGTTACCAAACTTACGAAAATTGCTTGATACAATTATTACCATGTGTTGTGATTCACTACATATTAAAAAATATGCACCTTTTTGCTTTGTGGTATTTCTGTGCATTTCAAATTCAAATGAATAGGCTACCCCAACTCAAAGCATGTTAATGCGTCTAAAACCATGATTCATTGCACGTACTGGAATTACCCGCTTCAATACTGGACACTTTTACCCCCTTCCTGCCCAGGCCAATTTTCAGATTTCAGCGGTGTCACATTTTGAATAACAATTGCATGGTCATGCAACACTGTACCCAAAAGATTTTTTTTTTCTTTTTTTTTCACAGAAATAGAGCTTTCTTTTGGTGCTATTTAATCTCTGCTGTTATTTTTTTTTTTCATTTTTTGCTAAGTAAACTCATTTTTCTTTGTTTCTGTTATAGCATCTTGCAAATAAATAATCTTTCTTCATAAATGTATCAGTGTATTTTATTTAGTCTGTAGGAAAGTTATAGATTCTACAAACTATGGTATATATGTCTAAAAATTTAACAATCCTTGATGTACTGACTGCCTATCTCATTTCTTGAGGCCCAAAAATGCCAGGACAGTACAAATGGCCCCTTTTTTGGAAAGTAGACTTTCCACTGTATTTAGTAAGAGGCATGGTGAGTTTTTTGAAGTTGTAATTTTTCCCACATTTTTGGGGAAAAAATAAGAAATCCATTTATTTATTTATTTCAAGAATTGTTTAAAATTGTGTGCAGTACTATGTCATCATACAACTGGTGTGGCAGTGATCAGGGACACTGACTAGTAAAAGTATGTAAAAAAAAAAACAAACAAACATACATACAGTGACCAGAGAAATACAGTGTTACAATAGTAACACTGTACTATGGGGGAGATGATCAGGATTTACAGATGGGCTGTGATTGGCCCTGTCTGTACCATGTGATCACTGTGACCAATCACAGCACTCATCACAATAGTACACAAAGAAAGGCATGACTTAAAACCTTTCATTAAGTATAATTGTCATGCGATATGCTGTGATTGGCCACAGTGGTCATCATGGTACAAGCAGCGGGTGGGTAAAGTGATCTGTCACAGGCCGTGTTGGGGGGGGGACAGCGGATGACAGATCGCGCTGGAGCAAATCCCATAAAGTGTGCACAAGGTGCAATCCTAGAAGGAAATCATATGATTTTCTTTTAGGAAATAGGGCTCCCGTCCAGCCATCATGTTACAATAGGCCAGACGGGAAGGGGTTGAACAACCCCACCACCACACAGACACACAAATTATACATGCAAAATACATATGTGTTGTAGTGCACATTTAGCCTAAGGTGCTTATTTTCAGTTTTGCATACCAAATTTTTCCCATTTCACTGTTTCACAAAAAGGCATAATTTAAAATTTACCAATTTTGTATTTTTTTTAAACTCAATACTGTTTTGTAGGGATGAGCCGAACACCCCCCTGTTCGGTTCGCACCAGAACATGCGAACAGGAAAAAAGTTCGTTCGAACATGCGAACACCGTTAAAGTCTATGGGACACGAACATGAATAATCAAAAGTGCTAATTTTCAAGGCTTATATGCAAGTTATTGTCATAAAAAGTGTTTGGGGACCTGGGTCCTGCCCCAGGGGACATGGATCAATGCAAAAAAAAGTTTTAAAAACGGCCGTTTTTTGAGGAGCAGTGATTTTAATAATGCTTAAAGTCAAACAATAAAAGTGTAATATCCCTTTAAATTTCGTACCTGGGGGGTGTCTATAGTGTGCCTGTAAAGGGGCGCATGTTTCCTGTGTTTAGAACAGTCTGACAGCAAAATGACATTTTGAAGGAAAAAACTCATTTAAAACTACCCGCGGCTATTGCATTGCCGACAATACACATAGAAGTTCATTGATAAAAACGGCATGGGAATTCCCCAAAGGGGAACCCCGAACTAAAATTAAAAAAAAAAAATGACGTGGGGGTCCCCCTAAATTCCATACCAGGCCCTTCAGGTCTGGTATGGATATTAAGGGGAACCCCGGCCAAAATTTAAAAAAAAAAATGACGTGGGGTTCCCCCTAAATTCCATACCAGACCCTTCAGGTCTGGTATGGATTTTAAGGGGAACCCCGCGCCAAAAAAAAAAAAAAAAAACGGCGTGGGGTCCCCCCAAAAATCCATACCAGACCCTTATCCGAGCACGCAACCTGGCAGGCCGCAGGAAAAGAGGGGGGGACGAGAGTGCGGCCCCCCTCCCTCCTGAACCGTACCAGGCCACATGCCCTCAACATTGGGAGGGTGCTTTGGGGTAGCCCCCCAAAACACCTTGTCCCCATGTTGATGAGGACAAGGGCCTCATCCCCACAACCCTGGCCGGTGGTTGTGGGGGTCTGCGGGCGGGGGGCTTATCGGAATCTGGAAGCCCCCTTTAACAAGGTGACCCCCAGATCCCGGCCCCCCCCCTGTGTGAAATGGTAAGGGGGTACATAAGTACCCCTACCATTTCACGAAAAAAGTGTCAAAAATGTTAAAAATGACAAGAGACAGTTTTTGACAATTCCTTTATTTAAATGCTTCTTCTTTCTTCTATCTTCCTTCATCTTCTGGTTCTTCTGGCTCTTCTGGTTCTTCTGGTTCTTCCTCCGGCGTTCTCGTCCAGCATCTCCTCCGCGGCGTCTTCTGTCTTCTTCTCCTCGGGCCGCTCCGCACCCATGGCATGGGGGGGAGGCTCCCACTCTTCTCTTCTTCTCTTCTTCTTTTCTTCTTTTCTTCTTTTCTTCTCTTCTTCTCTTCTTCTTCATTTTCTTCTCCGGGCCGCTCCGCAATCCATGCTGGCATGGAGGGAGGCTCCCGCTGTGTGACGGCGCTCCTCGTCTGACAGTTCTTAAATAACGGGGGGGGCGGGGCCACCCGGTGACCCCGCCCCCCTCTGACGCACGGTGACTTGACGGGACTTCCCTGTGACGTCACGGGGAATGCCACAGGGAAGTCCCGTCAAGTCACCGTGCGTCAGAGGGGGGCGGGGTCACCGGGTGGCCCCGCCCCCCCGTTATTTAAGAACTGTCAGACGAGGAGCGCCGTCACACAGCGGGAGCCTCCCTCCATACCAGCATGGATTGCGGAGCGGCCCGGAGAAGAAAATGAAGAAGAAGAGAAGAAGAGAAGAAAAGAAGAAAAGAAGAAAAGAAGAAGAGAAGAAGAGAAGAGCGGGAGCCTCCCCCCCATGCCATGGGTGCGGAGCGGCCCGAGGAGAAGAAGACAGAAGACGCCGCGGAGGAGATGCTGGACGAGAACGCCGGAGGAAGAACCAGAAGAACCAGAAGAGCCAGAAGAACCAGAAGATGAAGGAAGATAGAAGAAAGAAGAAGCATTTAAATAAAGGAATTGTCAAAAACTGTCTCTTGTCATTTTTAACATTTTTGACACTTTTTTCGTGAAATGGTAGGGGTACTTATGTACCCCCTTACCATTTCACACAGGGGGGGGGCCGGGATCTTGGGGTCACCTTGTTAAAGGGGGCTTCCAGATTCCGATAAGCCCCCCGCCCGCAGACCCCCACAACCACCGGCCAGGGTTGTGGGGATGAGGCCCTTGTCCTCATCAACATGGGGACAAGGTGTTTTGGGGGGCTACCCCAAAGCACCCTCCCAATGTTGAGGGCATGTGGCCTGGTACGGTTCAGGAGGGAGGGGGGGCCGCACTCTCGTCCCCCCCTCTTTTCCTGCGGCCTGCCAGGTTGCGTGCTCGGATAAGGGTCTGGTATGGATTTTTGGGGGGACCCCACGCCGTTTTTTTTTTTTTTTTTTGGCGCGGGGTTCCCCTTAAAATCCATACCAGACCTGAAGGGCCTGGTATGGAATTTAGGGGGACCCCCACGTCATTTTTTTTTTTAATTTTGGTTCGGGGTTCCCCTTTGGGGAATTCCCATGCCGTTTTTATCAATGAACTTCTATGTGTATTGTCGGCAATGCAATAGCCGCGGGTAGTTTTAAATGAGTTTTTTCCTTCAAAATGTCATTTTGCTGTCAGACTGTTCTAAACACAGGAAACATGCGCCCCTTTACAGGCACACTATAGACACCCCCCAGGTACGAAATTTAAAGGGATATTACACTTTTATTGATTGACTTTAAGTATTATTAAAATCACTGCTCCTGAAAAAACGGCCGTTTTTAAAACTTTTTTTTGCATTGATCCATGTCCCCTGGGGCAGGACCCAGGTCCCCAAACACTTTTTATGACAATAAATTGCATATTAGCCTTTAAAATTAGCACTTTTGATTTCTCCCATAGACTTTTAAAGGGTGTTCCGCGGCATTCGAATTTGCCGCGAACACCCCAAATTGTTCGCTGTTCGGTGAACTTGCGAACAGCCAATGTTCGAGTCGAACATGAGTTCGACTCGAACTCGAAGCTCATCCCTACTGTTTTGTTTTTTTTTTTTAGATATAGTAGGAATTTTGTAAGTTGTGGTTGTGTACTAATAATAATTTTAGTTTGATTTTTAAAATGTAATATTGATAAACATTTGCACAATTATCACAGAACCTACAAAATCAGTAGCTCCATCTTTTAGTTCTTCTAGTCCTATTTTTTCAGAAAATGTGTGGTTTGGGGGTCTTTTGCAAACTCTAAAATCTGTAATTGAAAAATTATTTTTTTTAAAGTAAAAAATTGCAAAAATGATCTGGCCACCTGAGGCTAAAAGGAGAGCCTGGCAGCAAAAAAAGTTGAAGAACCATTTTCATTTAAAAGTTACACTTCCGGTTTTTGTTGTATTTTACATAGAGGTTCTTATCCTGTCTTTATGAGTATTAGACATATTAAAGGCAGAAATTTTAATACATAAAATACTGTAGGTATATTTTTCCCCAATATAAATGGGAACCAAGTATGTAGAATGCACCACTGAATTATGATATAAGTGAAATGATATTAATATTTTTTTCAGCGCTAAGTCACAATATTCACTATTCTAATTTTAATAAGAGGTAACATCAGTTTGGTATTAAAACTATTTACTTGGCTTTTTTAGATAAAGCCCTAACAAAATCATTCTTTTGACACAAGTGGTGACCTGTCTACAGGAAGTAGGATGATGTACTACACTGTCAACATTTAAAGACTATTTTACAAAGGAGAGAAAGTATTTTTACCTATCATCTAGCAAAAATGACACTACATCCCTTAGAAAATTATTGAATAATGGAAAAGAGTACAGTAAATGGGATTTTTAAGGTGCCAAATTAGAACAAATTGATTTTATAAAAGTAGAAATTTATTCAAACAATAAAAACAAAACATACAAAGAGTAAATGTTGATGATACAGTACTAATACATGTGCTAACTGGTTTCATCTCTACATGTTTTGCCTTGATATTGGCTTCTTCAGGAGATATAATTGACATCAGGCACAATAAGCACTAAGAAAAAACAAAACAATCAACAATAATAACAATTGCAATATGGAAATAGATACAATTATGACAAGACGAGAAACATTCATCGACTGAAAATAGCATAGCAAACAGGTCACTGTTGGTCATAATATTTACCTGTATATTCAAACTATTTACATATACATTGAGACTCCATGATCATGGGGATATCAACAGACGGATTATCCGGTGAAGCTATAGAGGGGGGCATATCCAAAATACAGCCACTGGTAAGTGGTCCGATAACTAGAGGGTAAGGTGATGAATTAGATAATAAGGCAGCAAAACAATCACCATTTAAATCCAAACCAAAACTGGCTAAGTATAAAAATGTTTATTACCCAGTGCCAGCGGTGTTTTGCTGTAATCACAGGTTTGACAATTGATCACCAGCTCCACAACAGAACTGGATAGGGATGACGAGAAAAACAAGATGAACTAATTCCTGAATTGTAGTCAAATAATGACCAGAAAGTCAGAAAGATAATAAACCTAATTAGTATGGATTTCAGTAGTTAAATAATTCACCAACACATCTCTCTCCCTCCCATGCTGGACTGCAAATAACCAAATTAGGAGCTGTTTATATAACCCCCTCCACCCTTGAATTAATTGGCCGCTTTGGCGAGGGTGAGGAACTCAATGCATGCCTGTTAGCGCAACCGAGGTCGCACCAGAAGTGACGTCATATCAGCAAGAACGTCTACCGGAAGTGATGCCTTAAAGATGGTGGACCGGATGTGATGTAAAAACATCAACAAAACTGGAAGTGTCATCAACAAATGGGGCAAACACTGCAGGAAAGGATGCAAGGATGTATATAACACCCAAGCCTATGAAAAATACATAGGCAGGCCGAGAAAAAAGACGCTCAATCTGGGAAGAGATAATAATTTACAAATAGGGAGGGCCTATTAAAAGGCAACCTAACTAAATGGGACCTAGGTCAGCCAGGCAGTAACAGCACCACCCAATGGAAGCCAAAAGGATTACACCAGAAATGACGCCCTGGGCGTCCCTATGGCCACCAAATCCGACATAACGGATTCAAAGAAAATATAATGTTTAAAACAAAACATTTTTCAAGGTATTGTCTACCAATACACAACAAGAATATAACAAAAGACCATAAATTTTGACCATAAACAACTCTCAATAGCTATTAAATTGACCAAGGATGACATAAGAGTGCTATGCAAATCAATAATTGAAGTTACAAAAATACATTAATAGCCAATTGTATAATTGGGAATGCATGAAGCATCAAACTGTAAAAAGAATTATATAAACGAATCCAATATTCTCAACATTAGAAGAGCATGGCAATTTCTATCTAGAGGAATGGTTTATAGCTAATGGATTCATTCAAGCCTGGATGGACAGTGGCTTCCAGGGAATGAATCCAT
Organism: Aquarana catesbeiana; assembly: GCF_042186555.1. Lineage (NCBI taxonomy): Eukaryota > Metazoa > Chordata > Amphibia > Anura > Ranidae > Aquarana > Aquarana catesbeiana. The sequence continues at coordinate 212,722,809 of NC_133327.1, forward strand.
CTTGTTTCACGCTGAAGGAGAGTCCTGTCCAGGTCACCACCTCTTTCATGAGTCATTAAATGTTCAAGCTCAAAAAAATTCATTTTAGAGACCTGAAAGAAATGATAGAGTCCCATATGATGGCTAATGGGAGTCTCCATTCTCTTTTTGTGAACAGGAGAAACATGATCTCTGATTCTGTGGAAAAATTGTCTTTTGGTTTTTCCTACATAGAATGCTTGACAATCACATACCATGTAGTAAACCACACCAATCGATTGGCAATTCGCAAAAAAATTTCTCCTCCGATGAATTTTGAGATTTCTTTGAAAATGTACTTATTTGGCGTCAGTTTATTGATTACATTTTTGTTATATGGACAGGCACCAGGGATCAGCTTCTCCTCTTTATGGCTAAATTGGAGAGCAATTGGTATAATTTAAAATTTACCATGACATATAATCAAAAGGTGATCAGTTTTCTTGATATCTCGATCTTCAAAAATTCTGATGGTACAATAGGGTCTTCTCCATTTAGAAAACCATCTGCCGGCAATACAATATTGCATGCAGCAAGTTCTCATCCTAGACCCCTAGTTCTATGTATTCCGTACAGTCAATATCTTAGTCTACGAAGGAATTGTAGTCATGAGGAGAACTTTGAATTTGAGGCTGGAGCTCTACGGTCCTTCCTACTTGATAGGGCCTATAGCCGCTCCTGCTTAAAAAAGGCCTATCTAGAGCCAGAACAAGGAACAGACTGGAACTGATACATGCCCAAAAAATCCCCAAAGAGGAACAAAAGGTACGACTAATCACAAGATTTGCTGGTGAACACAAGGTGGTTCGTCATATAATACAAAAGTATTGGCATCTCTTGGCTACTGATGATGTGATGTGACTCCACCCACAAGCAAAATGTGTGAGAGTACTTTTTAGATGTTTTTCTAGACTTACATAATGAAGTGAATTCTCCACAAAGTGCTATGGAGAATCCACTGGCATCCACAGAACATGGATGGAATGGGGATGATTCACTAAAGGTTAATAGGCTGCACACTTTACATTTTTACTCAGCAAGGGAATTGTTTTTGCTTGCATGTGATTGGGTATTCTTTACAAAGTGAATTTTAACCACATTCTGTAGGTTAAGGGAAAATTCCCTCACAAAGTAAAGTTCCCTTGCAAAGGGAACATCCTGTTTACCTTTAGTAAATTAATTCCAAAGTATCACCTTCCCTCTATGAATATGGAAACAAGTCACTTCAGTAAGTGACCGTGTGCGAGGCATAAGAGCCAACAACTGTATAAGCAAAATAAAAAACCCTACCCTACTATTCTACTCTCCTAGTAATTTTTTCCATTCCCCTGTTTAATACAGTTTTTTCATTACAATTACAAATCATGACACAAGATACAGAAAGAAATACATTCAAAAGAAATTTACACAAAAAAAAGGAAAAAACAAAACCAAATGCAACCCCCCCCCCCCCCATGGGCCCCATATATCAATCCTATTACACACACCAATATATATATTAAATTTTCCTATGTTTATTTATTATAACTTAGGCCCCTCTATACTAGTATTTTTGGTTCTAGGAATACAGATATTTAGGGGTGAACTATAAGTACACAGTACACTATTTCACAAACAAAAATATACAAATTGCACTGAGACAATGGGGTTGATTTACTAAATCAGTAAATCAGTTGCCCTCTGCAAGAGCAGTTGCTCCAGAGCTTAGTAAATGAGCCGAAGCTCTGCTGACTTCCATCATCCAATCATGTGCAAGCAAAAATGCTGTTTTTTTAATTTCCTTGCACAGGATTGGGTACTCTTTGCAAAGTCAAGCCTTAACTCATTTACAAAGCTCTGGAGCAATTGCACTTGCAGAGGGCAACTGCTCTCTGCAAAGTGCACAGTCTAGTTGCCTTTAGTAAATCAACCTCAATGACTTGAGGTGCAGATGGATTGGATTGAAAGACACCATTCTGGTAATGTTTAGTATATATCGCAATTTAACTAGGACCCCAACATTTTGATGTGGTTCCTATTAGTAGCAGGTGAGCAGGTGGCCTATAATGTACCTTTATTATATACTGTACCCTAAGTATTGATGGTCAGAGGTGAGCAGCTTGCAATGCACCCTATAGGACTCCAGTTTATATCCTTTAACGTGTTACTAAATCCAGGACCCTGCATTCACTATATCTGGTTTCCCACAGTACACAGAACATGGAAATGCAATTATTTTAATAAATATAAACTGCTAAATACCTTTTCTCATTAGCAGTATATAGCAGTCTTATGACTTCTATCAGTGTCTTGTAAAAGCTTGTAGTAGGAGTTTTCATTCTCCTCTGAATGTCCTATGAAGCTGCAGGACCCATTGACCCTCTGTCTGGACAGTGCTGATTGGCCCTGTGCAGATTACATGCACCCTCACAAGAAAAAAAAAAACTCTCTAGCAATATAACACCAACTGAGCATGTGCAGAGGGCCCCCAAGGCTCTGTTCTATCAGGAAATTGATTGGGGACTGTGGGAGAAGGGGAGGATCAGAGAAGACAGGATCAATAGTACTTTTTACACAATGCAAAAGATTAACCACTTAGGTTCCACAGTGAGTATTGCAAGCATGCTTTACTGCATATAAAGCCCGATTTTACTGTTGTGAGTTTAGTAACACTTTAATATTATTGACTACTTCAACTGCACACTCTTCAAATTGCAGCTTGGGGTTTAAACTAGGTGCAGGTATTATTGCTCAGAAACACATTGTTTTCCTTGTAAGTGGTTCCTATGCTGAGAATGTGCTTTATGCCAGAACTTTCCAATTCACCAGATCAAATCTGGCTTGAGCAGGTGGATCAATGTTTAATGGATGTGTTTAAAAGTAGTCTGTATTTCTCAACACTTAAGCCAGCATTTTGAAAATCATTTTACCAGATCTGGAAAGGCCTTACCCCAGTCATAGTAGCCCATAACAGCTGCATGGGATGCTGTGGCTGTAGCTATGTCCTTAATTATGCACAATAATGTGTTACTAACAGTCAGGAACATGATGGGTGATCTAGAGGTAGGTGAAACATTTTTAAAACAATAAACACATTTACTTTGTGCTTCCTGTTATTGGACCTGCTATACTGCAGCACTTACAATGAGAAAACAAAGTCAAATGTTCTTTCGATGTACCACCACCCTACCTACTCAAAATCTAATTCTCTACACTAGCCATTTGGAAATAACCTGGTGCTTTTCAAAAAGGGGAAGCAAGTCACCTTCTCTCTTTAGGAAAGTAACGAGGGAGTGGACATACCCTAATGCCCCATACACACGAGCGGAAATTCCGCCAGCAAAAGTCCGAAGTGAGCTTTTGGTCGGAAGTTCCGACCGTGTGTATGCTCCATCAGACTTTTGCTGGTGGGATTTCCGCCAGCAAAAGATTGAGAGCCGGTACCAATTCCGATGCACAAAATTCCTACGCATGTTCGGAAACTATTCGACCCATGCTCGGAAGCATTGAACTTCATTTTCTCAGCCCGTCGTAGTGTTGTACATCACCGCATTCTTGGCGGTCGAAAGTTCAGAGAACTTTTGTGTGACCGTGTGTATGCAAGCCAATCTTGAGCGGAATTCCGTCGGAAAAACCATCCAAGGTTTTTCTGACTGAAATTCCGCTTGTGTGTACGGGGCATTTGTCTACCACTGGACCACAAGAAAATGGTCAGGCATGGTATGGTTGGGCATCAGACTTTTTATTGTTTAGTTTTGAAAGAATGTTGCAAGCCATCAGCCTCTCTAGATGTTCAGATTATCAGATGTGCAGTTCAACAGTTGTATGCTAAGCTAATGTCTATGGCAATATTTTGACTTATATCTTTAAACATATATACATACACAGACTTATGTGTTCCAAAGCAATTGTGACACTCCCTTCTCTAGTTTTACAGACCAATACACACGGTATAATAAATCTTTTATGGTTTCATAGAGACATTAATACCTCTCCTTTAAGACATTTATACTTGGGTTGCCAAACAAGAGGATCTGGGCACTGCCCTAGGAAACATGTAAGAAAGCAAAAACAGTTTATTTTTTTTAATTCCATTTGGTTTAGAGCAGCACTTTTAATAGTGCTTAAAGGTGAACATTAAAAATGCATACCTGGGAATGACCTTAACCTGCCTGTGAAGTGGGGCGCAAACTGACATTTACAGAGAAGAAAAAAATACTAAGCCATTTGGCTGAGAGCAGCACTTTTTAAAAAGCAGAAAAGTCAACATTAAAAATACAAAATTCCTTGAAATAACATGCCCATGAAGTGGCATAAACTGACATTTACAAAGAAAAAAAAAATAATGTAATTAAATTGCAATTGGTAAATGACAGCTTCAGCATCTTATTTCTGTGTGTGTAAGCAAATCAACTTATCCCTGTTGCTTAAAATAAATCTGAGCATGCAGACCAGCCATAAAGGGAAAGGGACAAGTTTGTGCCCCCTCCTGAACCATACCATGTCAACATAGGGGGTACCCATATTGATAAGTACATGGACTTCTTCCCCTCAACTTTGGCCCAGTTGTTGTGGCAGTCTGCAGACGAAGGGCTTATTAGAATCTGGAAGTCCCATTTAACAATAAGGGGGCTCCCAGATACTGACCTCCCAATGTGAATGATTATGAGGGACAGTATTCCTACTTATTCACAACAAACATTTAAACAATTAAAAACACAAACACAATTTTTGACAAATGGTTTATTTTAAAAAAAAAGGTTCAGTTATGAGATTCACAATAATCTGCCCACTGACCTGACAAAACAAAACAAAAACAGAAGCTGAGACAAGTCCTATCTAATTGCTTCACTCTCAATGTATGACAGGGTGAGCAAATGATAGCTGTTGTATACAAGAGGATGGGGTCTCCCAGGTAATATCATTGACCATATATGGTCGTGTCTATGATGTCACCGGGAAGACCCATCTCTTGTCCTTATCAACATGGCTGCATGGTTCCCCCTAATGTTGAGGGAATGTGCCCTAGTATGGTTCAGAGGTCCTCCACCTTTCCTGGCCAATAAGGCTAAATACTTGTATAAGGGTCTGGTGTGGATTTTTTAGGGACCTCACATGTTTTTTTTTATTGTTTTGTGATGCTCCCGCTAATCCTTTTTCTATGTTTTTGTGAGATCCTCTTAAAATTCAAACCAGATCTGAAGAGCTTGGTATGAATTATGGGGAAATCCACATGCCGTGTTTTTAACGTATATCCCCTGTTCCTTTGTTTAAAAAGCTGGGAATTCTATTCATCTATATGATCCTTATTCAACATGATTACCTGACATAGATGTTAATTAGAGACCCCCCCCACACAAAAAATGGGCATTGGGACACCACATAAAAAGGTGTGACATTTACCCCATTCTATACCACAGCATGCAGGGTAAGGTCTCTGCAGGTGGAGGGCATATTGCAATCTGGAAGCCCCCTTTAGCAATAAGGGGGCACTCAGAAACTATCCCCCAGGTAAAATGTAAATAAAACAAAGACACAAAGTCCTTTATTTTAAAAAAAAGCCCAATGGTGTACATCCACGCCAATCATGAAGCCAAATGCCTGCTGAAAGAAAGAACCAGAAAACCTGTAACCTGGCAAAGCCACACACTGAATGACAGCTCTCCAAATCCTCCCTCCTTTACTTACAAGGCTGGCGATTCCCGACCATGTAAGTGAAAGAGCCAGGTGATGTCAATGGTCAGTAAGAAAGCGTTGGGTGCAAGTGCCCGCGGCTTCCTTAGCATCTATTAACAGCCAGAAGCTGTCACATTCATCCATGATGAATGCCCCTAAATGTTTGGCATTCAGATGAATCTCCAAACCCTGCGCTCATCCCCAATAATTGTGATAAAAGTAAGACAATGATATTATTATTTTCAGAACTAATTATTGAAATTGTGCCCTTGCGATCTACTATGGTAATATATATATATTTTCAAATCAACCAATAGAAGTGTGTTTGTGAATGAAAATCTGCTATCACCCAGTCACAATCTCATATTTGTGCGCTTATCAGTTAGAATATATAATCTTTAGAATAAATACAATCAATAAATGATATACTCAATTCACATATACACAAATTTAAATGATAATAACAAATTCTCTCATCAATCCAGTATCCTTTTGAAAATGTATAAAAATCTCTGAATAATCCTGTATCTTGTCTAATTCCCCCAGCGTACCTGTTGGAACTATTTGTGACTGCCGCCACCAGTTGTGCTCTCTCCTGGACACATTGACCTTATTTTTGTCCTTCTCCGAGGACTTATTCACATTTCATGGGTCCCAGGTTATCTCTCTTTTGCATAAATTGATAAGAGCAAACACCTCCGGAAACTTGGAACACTTCCCCTTGAAGAGCACTCTCCAGTCTTCTCCACCCACTCAGCAACACATATATAGTGGGAAAAAAGCTATATAATGCTTTATCCTTCATACAATTTTTCATTCATTCTCAATTACAATTATCACACTCATATTGTTAAGGTGCTAATTTGCACCAAGCATGTATAAACATAGTGCAAGATATCTCCTTAGAAACATGTATAAACCTCCAGCTGCAGTTCTTCTGTATAGTATTGTATTACCATTCCCATGCATTGTGACGTCATCCAGCCACGCCCCTAGGGTTTCATCACGGGGACACATTACTTCCTCAGGGGGATCAGAACTAAGCTATTATATCCACTATTCTAATGGTTTATTAAGAAAGTAAAACAAGTTTGGTATTAAAGCTTTGATGTTTACAATAAACTAACACAAATCACACAGATAGTAGTACATTTTACTGAAACCTGTTTACAATAATTTGGCAATAATACACTGTTAGCAATTAAAGGTTAACCATAGGTTTATTTAAAAAAGTTGACCTAACATATACACATGTAACGTACTTCTTTTTGTAATTAAAAGTTATTAAAATTCCATTTCATTTGATCAGGGAATTTTTCCTTTGCTTTGTGATTTACTCAATGTGCTGAAAATACACTTTGCAAAGAATACCAAACCACATTCAAGGGAAATAAATAAAAAATATTTTTGCTTGCACATGATTGGGTACTCTTGGAAAATTAATTTTAACCACATTCACTAGGCTAAGGGATAATTCCCTTACAAAGTGAACATCCTATTTGCCTTTAGTAAAGCAATCCCAATGTATCACCATTCCTATATGAATATAAAAAAGTCACTTCAGCAAGCAACTGTGTAGCTTGTCTGAAAAGACATGCCTTTCACAGCTATGTCCAGGCGTGAGAGACTTTTCTGCGGTCATGGAAAGCTTGAAAATTCCAACAGAGGCTTTAACACAGATTTTATTTAAATCTTTCTTTCATTCTCTGAATCCAGTTACTACACACAGTGCTTTGTCCTAGACACTGAACTTGACCTTACCCCTGTTTCTCTCATTCAGCATCCACTCACAGACTGAATATAATTATATATTTCAGCTGTAGAATTATGAAGCAGTAGTTTTCAGTACTTGAAGATCAGTGCTGGTAGTTTTAGCCACAAGGCTCCTGGGAGCAAAAACAAGGTCCAGCCTAAATTCAAATAGATTCAGAGTTTCCAGTCATTCTTAATGCAAACACGTAAACAAATCCAATCTGCAAAACCGCTGTTTGATAAACAATTAAAATATACAGTATTTACCAACTCATACCCCTATCACTGTGCTAGGTTTAGTATCACACTAATACATAGCTACAATACATAGTTACATAGTTAATCTGGATTAAAAAGACACAAGTTAACCAACAGAGAGAAAAAAAAGCGTGCACACACGGTGACATTACCGTGTGGCCCCGCCCTCAGTTATAAATAATGTGTCCTCAGAGAGGACGGTCATTATGGTGGGTGCCTCCCATGGAGGCGGATCGGTGGCGGCGTGCAGGTTTTTTGTTTTTTTTCAGTCCGTATGCGGAGCGTGAGAAGAAGATAAATGGACTTCGTGGGACATTTTTATTTTTCTATTTTTTAATAAAGGACTTATCCCAAGCCGTGTCTTGTTATTTTTACCATTTTGACACTTTTTGTGAAATGGTAGGGGTACATTTGTACTCTGTTACCATTTCACACAGGGGGGGCCGGGATCTGGGGGTCCCCTTGTTAAAGGGGGCTTCCAGATTCCGATAAGCCCCCTGCCCACAGACCCCCACAACCACCGGGCAAGGGTTGTGGGGATAAGGCCCTTGTCCCCATCAACATGGGGACATGGTGCTTTGGGGGGCTACCCCAAAGCACCCTCCCCATGTTGAGGGCATGTGGCCTGGTACAGTTTGCCCCCTCTTTTCCTGTGGCCTGCCAGATTGCGTGCTCGGATAAGGGTCTGGTATGGATTTTTGGGGGGACCCCATGCCATTTTTTAAAAAAATGTTGGCGCGGGTTCCCCTTAAAATCCAGACCTGAAGGGTCTGGTATGGATTTTGAGGGGGACCCCACGCCATTTTTAAAAAATGGTGCGGGCTTCCCATTAATATCCATACCAGACCTGAAGGGCCGGGACCGACAATTTATTATAGCCACAAGTACTTTTAAATGTTTTTTTTTCCTTTTGAAATGTCATTTTGTGCAGGGACTGTTGTAAACACATGCGCCACTTTACAGGCATACTATAGACACCCCCCAGGTATGAAATTTAAAGGAATATTTCACTTTTATTGTTTCATTTTAAGCATTATTAAAATCACTGCTCCAGAAAAAATGTCAGTTTTTAAAACTTTTCTTTGCATTGATACATGTCCCCTGGGGCAGGACCCAGGTCCCTTTAATGGTGTTCGTACAAATTTTGTTGCCTGTTTGCATGTTGCGAACCGAACCAGGGGGGTGTTCAGCTCATCCTTAATTAGTATCCAGTTATTTTATGTGTATTAACCACTTCAGCCCCGGACCATTATGCTGCCTAAGGACCAGAGGACTTTTTCCAATTTGGCACTGCGTTGCTTTAACTGCTAATTGCGCGGTCATGCAATGCTGTACCCAAACGAAATTTGCGTCCTTTTCTTCCCACAAATAGAGCTTTCTTTTGATGGTATTTGATCACCTCTGCTGTTTTTATTTTTTGCGCTATAAACGGAAAAAGATCGAAAATTTGGAAAAAAAATTATATTTTCTACTGTTTGTTATAAAAAAAATCCAATAAACTCAATTTTAGTCATACATTTAGGCCAAAATGTATTCGGCCACATGTCTTTGGTAAAAAAAATGTCAATAAGCGTATATTTATTGGTTTGCGCAAAAGTTATAGCGTCTACAAACTAGGGTACATTTTCTGGAATTTACACAGCTTTTAGTTTATGACTGCCTATGTCATTTCTTGAGGTGCTAAAATGGCAGGGCAGTACAAACCCCCCCCAAATGACCCCATTTTGGAAAGTAGACACCCCAAGGAAATTGCTGAGAGGCATGTTGAACCCATTGAATATTTATTTTTTTGTCCCAAGTGATTGAATAATGACAAAAAAAAAAATATTTACAAAAAGTTGTCACTAAATGATATATTGCTCACGCAGGCCATGGGCCTATGTGGAATTGCACCCCAAAATACATTCAGCTGCTTCTCCTGAGTACAGAGATACCACATGTGTGGGACTTTTTGGGAGCCTAGCCGCGTACTGGGCCCCGAAAACCAATCACCGCCTTCAGGATTTCTAAGGGCATAAATTTTTGATTTCACTCCTCACTACCTATCACAGTTTTGAAGGCCGTAAAATGCCCAGATGGCACAAACCCCCCCCAAATTACCCCATTTTGGAAAGTAGACACCCCATGCTATTTGCTGAGAGGCATGTTGAGTCCATGGAATATTTTATATTTTGACAGAAGTTGCAGGAAAGTGACAATTTTTTTTTTTTTTTGCACAAAGTTGTCACTAAATGATATATTGCTCACACAGGCCATGGACATATGTGGAATTGCACCCCAAAATACATTTAGCTGCTTCTCCTGAGTATGGGGATACCACATGTGTGGAACTTTTTGGGAGCCTAGCTGCGTACGGGGCCCCGAAAACCAATCATTGCCTTCAGGATTTCTAAGGGTGTAAATTTTTGATTTCACTCTTCACTGCCTATCACAGTTTTGGAGGCCATGGAATGCCCAGGTGGCACAAAACCCCCCCAAATGACCCCATTTTGGAAAGTAGACACCCCAAACTATTTGCTGAGAGGCATGGTGAGTATTTTGCAGCTCTCATTTGTTTTTGAAAATAAAGAAAGACAAGAAAAAACATTTTTTTTTTCTTTTTTCAATTTTCAAAACTTTGTGACAAAAAGTGAGGTCTACAAAATACTCACTATACCTCTCAGCAAATAGCTTGGGGTGTCTACTTTCCAAAATGGGGTCATTTGGGGGGATTTTGTGCCACCTGGGCATTCCATGGCCTCAGAAACTGTGATAGGCAGTGAAGAGTGAAATCAAAAATTTACGCCCTTAGAAAGCCTGAAGGCGGTGCTTGGTTTTCGGGGTCCCGTACGTGGCTAGGCTCCCAAAAAGTCTCACACATGTGGTATCCCCGTACTCAGGAGAAGCAACAGAATGTATTTTGGGGTGTAATTTCACATATTCCCATGGCATGTTTGAGCAATATATCATTTAGTGACAACTTTGTGCAAAAAAAAAAAAAAATTTGTCTCTTTCCCGCAACTTGTGTCACAATTAAAATATTCTATGGACTCGACATGACTCTCAGCAAATAGCTTGGGGTGTCTACTTTCCAAAATGGGGTCATTTGGGGGGGTTTGAACTGTCCTGGCATTTTATGCACAACATTTAGAAGCTTATGTCACACATCACCCACTCTTCTAACCACTTGAAGACAAAGCCCTTTCTGACACTTTTTGTTTACATGAAAAAATTATTTTTTTTTGCAAGAAAATTACTTTGAACCCCCAAACATTATATATTTTTTTAAAGCAAATGCCCTGCAGATTAAAATGGTGGGTGTTTAATTTTTTTTTTTTCACACAATATTTGTGCAGCGATTTTTCAAACGCATTTTTTTGGGAAAAAACACACTTTTTTAAATTTTAATGCACTAAAACACATTATATTGCCCAAATGTTTGATGAAATAAAAAAGATGATCTTAGGCCGAGTACATGGATACCAAACATGACATGCTTTAAAATTGCGCACAAACGTGCAGTGCCTACAAACTAAATACATTTTTAAAAGCCTTTAAAAGCCTTTACAGGTTACCACTTTAGATTTACATAGGAGGTCTACTGCTAAAATTACTGCCTTCGATCTGACATTCGCGGTGACACCTCACATGCATGGTGCAATTGCTGTTTACATTTGACGCCAGACCGACGCTTGCGTTCGCCTTTGAGCGAGAGCAGGGGGGGGGGACAGGGGTGCTTTTTTTTTTTTTTCTTTATAATTTTTTTGCTTTTTTATCTTATTTTTAAACTGTTCCTTTCATTTTTTTTTTTTTAATCATTTTTATTGTTATCTCAGGGAATGTAAATATACCCTATGATAGCAATAGGTAGTGACAGGTACTCTTTTTTGAAAAAATTGGGGTCTATTAGACCCTAGATCTCTCCTCTGCCCTCAAAGCATCTGACCATACCAAAATCGGTGTGATAAAATGCTTTCCCAATTTCCCAATGGCGCTGTTTACATCCGGCGAAATCTAAGTCATGAAATGCTTGTAGCTTACAGTTTCTTAGGCCATAGAGATGTTTGGAGCCACTCTGGTCTCTGACCAGCTCTATGGTCAGCTGGCTGAATCTCCGGCTGCATTCTCAGGTTCCCTGTTGAGACAGGAGAGCCAGAGAAAAAGACGGAAGACGGTGGGGGGTGGGGGGGGCATTCCCTCCAACTGCTTGTAAAAGCAGTCTAGAGGCTAATTAGCCGCTAGGATTGCTTTTACATGAAAGCCGACCGCTGGCTGAAAAGAATGATACCAAGATGATACCTAAATCTGCAGGCATCATTCTGGTATAACCACTCAAAGTCGTGAATGGCGTACCTGAAGACAAAAAAATGGTTAACAATAAAACACAGTAAACGGTAAAGTATAAAAAATTGCATACCTGAAATGCAAACATGATAAAACATAATAACAATAAAACATTGCAGAATAGAATACAGTAAAAAAGAGCAGAACAATAGAGAGAGAATAGAGAGAGAGAGAACAATAAAACGACAACTATTTTTTTTTATTTTATATATATTTTTTTTTTTTTTTTACACTTTTGTTTGTAACTAACTTTTATAACTGTAACCGGTTCCAGGTTCGGGTCTCTCAAAATGCGATGGCATCTTGGGAGACCCTGTGAAAGTGTGCCTAGTCTGTGCAATGCTGTACCCTACGCTAATACTCAACTAGTGTATGGTAGCGTTCAAAACATTCACCAATGCAAAGACCAGGATTGTCAGGACAGGAGGGACAATAATAGCGGGTGTCACGCCTATATCCGCGCTTGCTGCAGACACAACATCTTTTTGGGGGGGTTCGTTGGGTAGGGTTACTCGGGAGGACATAAAGAAAATTCCTCTCATGCAGCCGACTGCATTTGGTTGGGGATGTGAATGGGGGAATTACGGGTGCTGCAGAAGTGGTGGGTTCCCAATTAGGATTGGCGAATGCAGCAGGAAGGGCATGATGGGCACGACGGGCCTGTTTGTCTTCTTCTTGGTGGCAGCAGGACACTACTTGTGCTTGCCACCTCACCAGCTTGAACTGCACTTTTGGGACTCGCCAGGTCACCAAGTGTTACTGCAGTGCTGGTTTGACTACGACCGGGGAGTACTAGGCCGCTGGTGCTTGCCAGCTCACTAAAACGCTACCAAAAATACTGTTAGCAATCGCAGGGATCAGGCCTGACTCTGCGAACGCTGCAGTTATGCGTTTAGTGTTTTGTAAGTGACAGTGATCGATTGATACTGCACTTGGGTGGGGTGGGCTGGGCTGGGACGGGCGGAGTGGCAAAACGCAGGTGCTAGCAGGTATCTGGGCTGATCCCGCTAACACTGCGTTTTTGGGAACCCTAAACTGCTGGGGATGCTAGTATAGATCTGATCGGATCAGATATTGATCCGTTCAGATACTATACCACTAAGGGAGGCATATGCTGCGTGCGTGGGTGTTAGCGGTACTGGCGCTAACCTGATGCTGCCTGGGGCTGGTGCTTGCCAGTTCACCAAAATGCTACCAAAAAAACTGTTAGCAATTGCAGGGATCAGGCCTGACTCTGCGAATGCTGCAGTTATGCGTTTAGTGTTTTGTAAGTGACAGTGATCGATCAATACTGCACTTGGGTAGAGTGGGCTGGGCCGAGCGGAGGGGCAAAACGCAGGTGCTAGCAGGTATCTGGGCTGATCCCGCTAACACTGCGTTTTTGGGAACCCTAAACTGCTGGGGACGCTAGTATAGATCTGATCGGATCAGATATTGATGCGTCAGATACTATACCATTAAGGGAGGCGTATGCTGCGTGCGTGGGTGTTAGCAGTACTGGCGCTAATCTAATGCTGCCTGGGGCAACACATATCACCGCTGGGCGATCAGGGGGCTAAACCTTTATTCAGTAATAAAGGGCGGGTGCCCTGACACTATAAAAAATAAACGAACTAACCAGCGTCACCCGTAACAGTTATACGGTGATCAGTGGTGAAAGGGTTAACTAGGGGGAAATCAAGGGGTTAAAACATTTATTAGATAGTATATGGGGGTCCCTGTCGCTATAAAACGCTGACGGCGAACCTAAATATTTACGTCCCTAACTAGCGTCACCTGTTACACTAATACAGCGATCAGAAAAATGATCGCTTAGTGACACTGGTGACAGGGGGTGATCAAGGGGTTAAAACTTTATTAGGGGGATTTAGGGGGGTACCCTAGACCTAAAGGGGGCTAACACTCACTGCCCTAACACACTAACTGTCACAAACTGACACCATGCAGTAATCAAAAAAAAACTGCTTGGTGTCAGTGTGACAGGGGGGAGGGGTGATTGGGGGGTGATCAGGGAGGGGATCGGGGGGTAAAGGGGGGTGTAATGTGTGCCTGGCATGTTCTACTGTGTGTGTGTTTGGTGCACTCACATTTCAGTCTTCTCTCCTCGGCGCCGGAACAGAGAGATGACATCACATCCCCTGCCTCTGTGTAGTACACAGAGGCAGGGGAAGAATCTCATTGGCTGGGAGCGATTGCGAGGGTGGCCATGATCGGATGGCCTCCCCCTCATCTCTGATCGCTGCCAGACCAAAGGCGACTGTCCTTTTGCCTGCCCGTGCCGCTCTGTGGACGTATATAGTCGTGCGGCGGTCGTCAAGTGGTTAAGGAAAGAATCCAGGCCTTTATTAAAACAATCTACTGTCTGCTGTCTAGAAACAGCTCTTGGGGCAGTCTATTCCACATTTTCACAGCCCTTACTGTGAAGAAGCCTTTGCACATCTAGGTATTAAATCTCTTTTCTTCCAGATGTAGAGTGCCCCCTTGTCCTCTGTGATGACCTTAAAGTGAAAAACTCTACACCAAGTTCACTACATGGACCACTTATGTATTTTTACATGTTGATCATATCCCCCCTTAATCTTCTCTTCTCAAGAAAGAATACATTCAGTTCAGCTATTTTTTTCTCATAGAGGAGCTCCTCCATGCCACTTATCAGTTTGGTTGCCCCTCTCTGTACTTCCTCCAGTTCCCCAATATGCTTTTTGTGAACTGGTGTTCAAAACTGAACTGCATATTCCAGATAGTTACATATAGTTAATCAGGCTGAAAAAAGACACAAGCCCATCTAGTTCAACTATAAAAATAAATAAATAAATAGATAAAAATTAATATCATACAATCCCATATACACAATCCTAAACCCACAGTTGATCCAGAGGAAGGCGAAAAACCCCAACAAAGCATGATCCAATTTGCTACAGCAAGGGAAAAAATTTCTTCCTGATCCCAGAGATTTTCCCTGGATCAAATTTACCTATAAATGTTAGTACCCAGTTATATTATGTACATTTAGGAAAGAATCCAGGCCTTTCTCAAAGCAATCTACTAAGCTGGCCAGAACTACCTCTGGAGGGAGCCTATTCCACATTTTCACAGCTCTTACTGTGAAGAAACCTTTCCGTATTTGGAAATTAAATATTTTTTCCTTTAAGTGTAAAGAGTGCCCCTTGTCCTCTGTGTTGACCGTAAAGTGAATAATTCAACACCAGGTTCACTATATGGACCCCTTATATATTTGTACATGTTGATCATATCCCCCCCTTAATCTCCTCTTCTCAAGAGAGAATAAATTCAGTTCTTTTAATCTTTCCTCATAGCTGAGCTCCTCCATGCCTCTTATCAGTTTGGTTGCCGTTCTCTGCACTTCATCTAGTTCCCCTACATCCTTTTTGAGAGCTGGTGCTCAAAACTGAACTGCATATTCCAGATGCTAGAAGGCCATTCTGGCCACAGGAGTGTACAGCCAGTACTTTGTAAATATATCTTATCAATCATTTGTTTTTCACAATGAAAAGTCATTTTGTAATGAAAAAGTTGCTCAGCTCATTATTTTCTCCACAATGGAGTTTTTTTTGCCTCTTTGGCCAGGACTACCTCCACCTAAGCGTGTGGAGGTTCCAGGTTAAGGGTTATAGCAGGTATGGCTAGTGATCAAAATATTGATCAAAAGAAGATCTTACTAATGATTTGTACAAGGGCAAAATGATACCTCTCTCTCTGGAGTCCATATCTCTCTTAATACAAGAAAGGACTTTACTTGCTTTGGAAACCACAGCTTGGCATTGCATGTTATTATTGAGCTTATGATCTACCAAAACCCCCAGAACCTTCTCCACTATGGATTCCTTCAGTTGTACTCTCCCTAGTATGTATGATGCATGCATATTCTTAGCCCCCTTTACATTTATCAACATTAAACCTCATCTACCACATACTCGCCCAATTAGACAGTGCATTGAGGTTGGCTTGTAAATTGCAGACATCCTGTAAGGACGTTATTCCACTGCATAGATTAGTGTCATCTGCAAAGACTGAAATGGTACTTTTAATCCCAGACCCTATATCATTTATAAAGATATTAACCACTTCCCGACCAGCTAACATCGATGTACGTCAGCAGAATGGCACGGCTGGGTAAATGGGCGTACCTGTAAGTCCCATTTGAATTCCCCGCCATGCCATTGCGTGCGCGCCGGCCGGGGGCTCCGTAAGTCAGGTCGTGGATCCCGCGGACTCGATCTCTGTGGGGATACCCACGATTGGCTCATGGAGAGGAGGAATGGGGAGATGCTGATGTAAACAAGCATCTTCCCGTTCTGCCTAGTGACAGGCTCACTGATCTCTGATCCCTGTCATCGGGAGCAGAGATCAGTGACGTGCCACAGCTAGCCCATTCCCCCTACAGTTAGAAATCACTCCCTAGTACTGACTTAACCCCTCCCCGCCCCCTAGTGGTTAACCCCTTCACTGCCAGTGTCATTTACACAGGAATCAGTGCATTTTTATAGCACTGATTACTGTATAAATGACAATGGTCCCAAAAATGTGTCAAAAATGTCCAATGTGTCCACCATAATGTCGCAGTCACAATAAAAATCACTGATCACCGCCATTACTAGTAAAAAAAAATTATTAATAAAAATTCCATAAAACTATCCCCTATTTTATACACGCTATAACTTTTGCGCAAACCAATCAATAATCGCTTATTGCGATTTTTTTTACCAAAAATATGTAGAAGAATACGTATCGGCCTAAACTGAGGAAAAAAAAATGTTTTTTTAATTATTTTTTGGGGATATTTATTATAGCAAAAAGTAAAAAACAATGCTTTTTTTGTAGAAGAATACGTATCGGCCTAAACTGAGGAAAAAAAATGTTTTTTTAATTATTTTTTGGGGATATTTATTATAGCAAAAAGTAAAAAACAATGCGTTTTTTTCAAAATTGTCACTATTTTTTTTTTTATAGCGCAAAAAATAAAAAGCGCAGAGGTGATCAAATACCACCAAAAGAAAGCTCTATTTGTGGGAAAAAAAACGTCAATTTTGTTTTGGAGCCACGTCGCATGACCGCGCAATTGTCAGTTAAAGCAACGCAGTGCCGAATCGCAAAAAGTGCTCTGGTCAGGAAGGGGGTAAATTCTTCCGGGGCTGAAGCGGTTAAAAAGTAAGGATCTCAGCACTGAACCTTGGGCTACACCACTGATAACCTTAGACCATTCAGAGTAAGAATCATTAACCACTACTGTCTGAATTTGGTCTTTTAGACAGTTTTCTATCCATTTACAAACTGATATTTCCAAGCCTGTAGACTTTACATTACACATTAGCTGTGTGTGGGGAACGCATCGAACACTTTTGCAAAATCCAAGTATACCACGTCCACGTCCATCAGTCCTGACCCTTTTACTTTTAATATATTTGAAGAATTGTTTTTGGTATTGTCCTACTATCTTTTGCAATCTGTTGTTCGTTTTGAATTTTTACGTCCTTGATCTCCTTTTTACATAGTCTGTTATATTCTTTGTAACATTTAAATGACAATAGTGTTCCTTCATTTTTATAGTTTTTAAAAGCTCTTTTCCTATTGTGTATAGCTTTTTTAACTTTGGCCGTGAGACACATAGGTTTTATTTTTAGCCTTTTAAACTTATTGCCCATGGGAATATACTTTGCAGTGAGTTCACAAACATTCTTTTTGAAGAATTCCCATTTCTTTTCTGTGCCCATTGATGCCAATATTCCCTCCCAGTCTAAGACCTGGAGAGCAGCCCTCATCCTTGGAGAATTTGCTCTCTTAAAGTTAAGTTTTTTTATCTTTCCCGTATGTGTTTTTTGCTTACAGCTAACATCAAATGAAATCATGTTATGGTCACTGCTACTCAGATGTTCCTTTATAGAAACATTAGTACTAAGCTCTGCATGGTTTGAGATTACCAGGTCCAACAGAACATCATTTCTAGATGGTGCCTCAATAAAATGAACAATAAAATTGTTCTGTAATAGGTTTATAAATGTTTGCCCTTTAACTGTTCCAGCAGTGCCATTACTCCAGTCAATTTCTGGGTAGTTAAAATCTCCCATTATTATCAGCGTCCCAGCCCTGGTAGCCCTTTCCATCTGTGCAAGGAGCTGAGTCTCCACCTCCTCAATAACACTGGGTGGTCTATAACAAACTCCAATGATTAACTTTGAACTATGCACATCTATATGCAGTTCCACCCATAATGCTTCAGCCACATCACACTCTCCATCAATTAGGTCCTCATTCACACTTGATTTGAGGTCCCTTCTCACATAGAGACAGACCCTGCCATCTTTCCTTTTTACCTTGAGATGAGGTCTTACTAATGATTTGTACATGGACAAATTCTCTCTCCCTGTAGTCCATACCTCTTTTAATATGAGAAAGGCTTTTGCTCACTTTGGAAACCTCAGCTTGGCATTGCATGCTATTATTAAGAACACCCAGATCCTTCTCCAACATTGATTCCCCCAGTTGTAATCATCCTAGTATGTATGATGTGCAATATTTTCAGGCCTTAAGTGCATAATTTTACATTTATAAATAATTAACCTCATCTGCCACATAGTCGCCCAATTAAACAGTGCATTGAGGTCAGTTTGTAAGTTGAAAACATCCTATAAGGATGTTATTTCACTGCATAGCTTGGTGTCATCTTCAAAGGCTGACATGGTACTTTTAATCCAAGACTATATATCATTTATAAATATATTAAAAAGTAGGCGTCCCAACACTAAACCTTAGGATACACCACTAATAACCCTAGACCATTCATACTATGAATCATTAACCATCACTCTCTGAATACGGACAGTTTCTTTCAATTTACTAATTGATTTTTCCAAGCCTGTAGAACTTACCTTACACATTTAAAACAATATAAAATCTTAAAACAATATTAACAATATAAAAAAAATAAAACAATATTTGCACCGCTAATAATATCGGTGTTCAAACAAATTAATAAAGTCCAGTGACAGTGAGTATTGATATGAAAGTATTATAAATCCAAATCTTGTCATATAGGAATTACCATGTGTAGAAAAACAAATGAATATCTGAAATTCAGTGTAACCACATGATCCACCACCAGAAACAAGATGGACTCTTACCAGAAAAGATGGACCCTATTACAGAGTCACATGAGCCTACACAGACCACCAGGTCTGAAATGGTCTGTTACCAAAGAATCACAGGTAGTTCTGGTGCATCTTAAGCCAGCATGATGGAACAGGAAGTGAGCATGTAGGAAAAGCAGTAAAGAATCCACATAGCATAAAACTGTAAACATGTATTTATTGGTGCAATAAAATTCATGGTACTCACATTTGGTATGATAAAAAAAACAGCACTTTAAAGGTCAGTATCAGTATTTAGTGTATACATGGAATCCAATTCACATGCAAGACAAACAAGCAAGTGTGGCAACGTCACGTAGGTTGGCACTGACCTACGTGTTTCACCATAACTGACATCATCGGGGCATTATCTTAGTTGGGTGTGGGGAACTTTGTACACAAAATCCACAGCCAAGGTTTTGCTTACCTCCTTATAAAAAGAAAACACATTTGTTTGACAACTTCTATCTTTCTTAAATTCATGCCAGCTATTGCTTAAAATATTTTTTCTAGCAGAAAATCCTCTATGTGGTCTTTTATTAAACTCTCCAGTATCTTCCCAACTATAGAAGTTAAACAAACTGGCCTATAGTTACTTGGTAAAGACTTTAACCCCTTTTTAAATGTAGCACTACTTTCGTGAGGGCTGCTCAAAGATTCTATACCCCATTGGTTGCCTTAACCTTGTCCTCCAATACATCTGACATTCTGGGTTCTGACGATTCTGTCGGACCACGCTCCAGTGACTACTCTACTGTCACTTCTACCGGACGTCAAATGATATACCCCCTGGCATATGAACATGTCTCTTTTTGCACACCCAGAGCATCAGGAACGGATCAGACTGGATTTAAAAACATTTTTTGAACTTAATGTTGGCTCTATGCAGAATAACCATCTCTTATTGAATTCCCACAAATCTTGTTTGAGAGGTATCTTTATTAAACTGGGAGCCCAAGCGAAAAAAGGCTCGCTCACAAAAAATTGCCGAACTTGATCGAATCCGCAAAGTGGAGAAATCTAATAAGGCCTCACCCAATACATCTGATATAACCCACCTGCAGTAACTCAGAGAAGAACTCCTTACCTACCTGCACGCTTCATTTGTTCAGAATATTAAAAGGCTCCACATGACATGGTACGCCCAAAGTAGCAAGCCAGGTGCCCTTCTAGCCAAAAAAGTTCGACACAAAGCAGCGTTATCCAAAATATCTTCCATGCAAAGGAACAAAGGTAAAACAGTTTATAACTGGCCGCACCTAGAGTATGCTGTCCAGTTCTGGGCACCAGTCCTCAGGAAGGATGTACTGGAAATTAAGCGAGCACAAAGAAGGGCAACAAAGCTAATAAAGGGTCTGGAGGATGTTAGTTATGAGAAAAGGTTGCGAGCACTGAGCTTGTTCTCTCTCTGGAGAAGAGACGCTTAAGAGGGGATATCATTTCAATTTACAAATATCGTACTGGTGACCCCACAATAGGCATAAAACTTTTTCACGGAAGGGAGTTTCACAAGACATGTGGCCACTCATTAAAATTAGAAGAAAAGAGGTTTAACCTTAAACTACGTAGAGGGTTCTTTACTGTAAGAGCGGCAAAGATTTGGAATTACCTTCCACAGGCGGTGGTATCAGCGTGGAGCATTGATTGTTTAAAAAAACTAGTAGATAAGCACCTGAATGACCACAACATACAGGGATATACAATGTAATACTGACATATAATCACACACATAGGTTGGACTTGACGGACTTGTGTCTTTTTTCAACCTCACCTACTATGTAACTATGTAACCCTACAGACATAACTAACTGCTTCAAAGATTTTTATTCTTGTAAGACAAAAACAATTCCATAGCTCAACTCACCAACCAGTCTTCTGACCAACCAAATTAACCTGTCTAACCGTCTGTTAAAAGCAGGGATTTAGTTAGTAGACATGTGCATTTCGTTTAGTTCCGAATCGAAATTCGGACAAAATTTTCATTATTCGGACATTCGGATGCATCCGAAATACCGAATTACAATACTAACGAATTTAAACGAATCCGAAATGTTTCGAATCGAAAAACCACGGACGAAATTCAAATCGAATTCGAATCGAATTCGAAACCAAATTCGAAATATATTCGATTAGAAAACAAATTCGAAATCTAGTCGACTCAAATTCGAAAACAAATTCGAATCGAATTAGAAAAAATATACATTGATTTCTGAAAAAGAATACAATAAAATAGAATATAAAATAATAAAACAATAGAATAAACATAAAAGAATTGTAAAGAATAGAATAGAATTTAATAGAATTTATTAAAATACAACAGAATATGACCATCTTCTGAAATTCGAATTTCGAATAGTATAAATTCGAATTTGAAAATAGATTGGGAAAATAACAATTTATATATATATATATATATATATATATATATATATATATATATATATATATATTTGAATTCATTCTATATGAAATTCGAATTTCGGAAAATGGTTATATATATATATATATATATATATATATATATATATATATATATATATATAAAACCATTTTCCGAAATTTAAATTTCATATAGAATGAATTCGAATTCGAATAGAAAAGATTAGACTAGAAATAGGAAATAGATTAGAAAAACAATAGAACAGAATTGAGTAAAATATAATGTGTATATATATTATATTTTATTCTATTCTGTTCTATTTTTTTTTTCTATTCTAATCTTTTCTATTCGAATTTGAATTAATTCTATATGAATTTCGAATTTCAAAAAATAGAATAGAATAGAATAGAGAAACAATAGAACAGAATAGAATAAAATATAATATATTATTCTATTCTGTTCTATTGTTTTTCTAATATATATATATATATATATATATATATATATATATATATATATATATATATATATTTTTTTTTTTTTTTTTTTTTTTTCTTCTGATCTGATCTATTGTTTCTAAGATCCTATCCAAATTCAATTTCATTCTATAAGAAATTCAAATTTCGTAAAATGGTTATATATATATAAAATCATCTTTTGAAATTCTATTTTTTTTTTCTATTCTAATCTTTTCTATTCAAATTTGAATTCATTCTATATGAATTTCGAATTTCAATAGATGGTTATATATAAATAAATATCTAATATATATATATATATATATATATATATATATATATATATATATATATATATACATATATATATATATATATATATATATATATATATATATATATATATATATATATACATAAAACCATTTTCCCGAAATTCGAATTTCATATAGAATGAAATTGAATTTAATTAGAATAGAAAATAATATCTTAGAAAAACAATAGATTTGATCGGGAAAAAATATATATATATATATATATATATATATATATATATATATATATATATATATATATATATAAAACCATTTTCTGAAATTCAAATTTCATATAGAAGTAAATCGAATTTGAATATAAAAGATTGGAATAGATTAGAAAATAATAGAAAAAAAATCATAGAAAAACAATAGAGCAGATCAGGAGGAAAAAAAAATTATATATATATATATATATATATATATATATATATATATATATATATATATATATATATATATATATATATATATATATATATATATATATATATATATATAACCATGTCCCGACATTCAAATTTCATATAGCATGAATTTGAAAAGAAAAGAAAATAGACTAGAAAAACAATAGAACAGTATAGAATAAAATATAATATATATATATTAGATTCTTTTCTGTTCTATTGTTTTTCTATTCTAATCTTTTCTATTCGAATTTGAATTCATTCTATATGAATATATATATATAACCATTTTCCGAAATTCAAATTTCATATAGAATGAAATTGAATTTAAATAGAATAGAAAATAATATAAAAAAAAATAGATCAGATCAGAAAAAAAAAAAAAAAAAAATATATATATATATATATATATATATATATATATATATAAATAACCATTTTCTGAAATTCGAATTTCATATAGAATGAAATCGAATTTGAATATAAAAGATTAGAATAGAAAATAATAGAAAAGAATATCATAGAAAAACAATAGAACAGATCAGGAAAAAAATTATATATATATATATATATATATATATATATATATATATATATATATATATATATATATATATATATATATATATATATATAAAACCATGTCCTGACATTCGAATTTCATATAGAATGAATTTTTAAAAGAAAAGAAAAGAAAATAGACTAGAAAAACAATAGAACAGAATAGAATAAAATATAATATCTATATTAATATATATATTAGATTCTTTTCTATTCTATTGTTTTTCTATTGTAATCTTTTCTATTCAAATTTGAAACTTATTCTATATGAATTTCGAATTTCAAAAGATGGTTATATATATATATAAATATTTTATATATATATATATATATATATATATATATATATATATATATATATATATATATATATATATAGAATGAATTCGAATTTGAATAGAAAAGAAAATAGACTAGAAAAACAATAGAGTAGAATAAAATATAATATATACATTCCATTGTTTTTCTATTCTAATCTTTTCTATTCTAATTTGAATTCATTCTATATGAATTTCGAATTTCAAAATATATATAAATATTTTTTATATATATATATATATATATATATATATATAAAACCATTTTCCGAAATTCGAATTTCATATAGAATGGATTCGAATTTGAATAGAAAAGATTAGACTAGAAATAGAAAATAGACTAGAAAAACAATAGAACACAATTGAGTAAAATATAATGTGTATATATATTATATTTTATTCTATTCTGTTCTATTTTTTTTTCTATTCTAATCTTTTCTATTCGAATTTGAATGCATTCTATATGAATTTCGAATTTCAATTGATGGTTATATATAAATAAATATCTAATATATATATATATATATATATATATTTATATAACCATTTTCCGAAATTCGAATTTCATATAGAATTGAATTTAAATAGAATAGAAAATAATATCATAGAAAAACAATAGAACAGATCAGAAAAAAAAAATATATATATATATATAATATATATATATATATATATATATATATATATATATATATATATATATATATATATATATAATATTTATATATATATATCTATCTTCTGAAATGTGAAATTCATATAGAATGAATTCAAATTTGAATAGAAAAAAATAGAATAGAATAGAGTAACAATAGAACAGAATAGAATAAAATATAATATATTATTCTATTCTGTTCTATATATATATATATATATATATATATATATATATATATATATATATATATATATATATATATATATATATATATATATATATATATTTTTTTTTTTTTTTTCTTCTGATCTGATCTATTGTTTTTCTAAGATCTTATTTTCTATTCTATCCAAATTCAATTTCATGCTATAAGAAATTCGAATTTCGTAAATGGTTATATATATATAAAACCATCTTTTGAAATTCTATTTTTTTTTCTATTCTAATCTTTTCTATTCAAATTTGAATTCATTCTATATAAATTTCGAATTTCAATAGATGGTTATATATAAATAAATATCTAATATATATATATTTAATTTCATTCTATATGAAATTCAAATTTCGGGAAAATGGTTTTATATGTATATAATGGTTTTATATGTATATGTATATAAAACCATTTTCCCGAAATTTGAATTTCATATAGAATGAAATTGAATTTAAATAGAATAGAAAATAATATCTTAGAAAAACAATAGATTAGATCGGGAAAAAAAAAAAAAATTATATTATATATATATATATATATATATAAAACCATGTCCCGACATTCGAATTTCATATAGAATGAATTTGAAAAGAAAAGAAAGTAGACTAGAAAAACAATAGAACAGTATAGAATAAAATATATTATATATATTACATTCTTTTCTGTTCTATTGTTTTTCTATTCTAATTTTTTCTATTCGAATTTGAATTCATTCTATATGAATTTCGAATTTCAAAAGATGGTTTTATATATATATATATATATATATATATATATATATATATATATATATATATATATATATATATATATATATATATCACCATCTTCCGAAATTCGAATTTTATATAGAATGAATTCGAATTCGAATAGAAAAGATTAGACTAGAAATAGAAAATAGACTAGAAAAACAATAGAACAGAATTGAGTAAAATATAATGTGTATATGTATTATATTTTATTGTATTCTGTCCTATTTTTTTTCTATTCTAATCTTTTCTATTCAAATTTGAATTCATTCTATATGAATTTCGAATTTCAATAGATGGTTATATATCAATAAATATCTTATATATATATATATATATATATATAAATAAAAAATTTCCGAAATTCGAATTTCATATAGAATGAAATTGAATTGAAATAGAATAGAAAATAATATCTTAGAAAAACAATAGAGCAGATCAAAAAAAAAAATTATATATATATATATATATATATATATATATATATATATATATATATATATATATATATATATATATATATATATTAGAAAAAAATTGTACAGAATAGAATAAAATATTATATATATATATATATATATATATAATATTTTATTCTATTCTGTTCTATTGTTATTCTATTCTATTCTTTACTATTCTAATCTTTTCTATTTAAATTTGAATTTATTCTATATGAATTTCAAGTTTCAGAAGATGGCTATATATATATATATATATATATATATATATATATATATATATATATATATATATATATATAGAATGAATTCAAATTTGAATAGAAAAAAATAGAATAGAATAGAGTAACAATAGAACAGAATAGAATAAATAATAATATATATATTTTTTTTTGTAAACGCTATAACTTTTGCGCAAAGCAATCAATAAACGCTTATTGCAATTTTTTTTTACCAAAAATATGTAGAAGAATACGTATTGGACTAAACTGAGGAAAAAAAATGTTTTTTTATATATTTTTGGGGGATATTTTTATAGCAAAATCTAAAAAATAATGCGTTTTTTTTTAAATTGTCGCTCTTATTTTGTTTATAGCTCAAAAAATAAAAAACGCAGGGGTGATCAAATACCACCAAAAGAAAGCTCTATTTATCGGAAAAAAAGGACTTGAATTTTGTTTGGGAGCCACGTCGCACAACCGCGCAATTGTCAGTTATAGCGATGCAGTGCCGAATCGCAAAAAGTGCTCTGGTCAGGAAGGGGGCAAATTCTTCTGGGGTTGAAGTGGTTAAAGACTTGTAGTTTTATTAGCTGTTTTTTTTTTTGACAGGGGCGCAGTTTCAGTGCTTGCCATAGGTGCCATTTTCACTAGATACGCCTCTGGGAGACAGAGAGAGAGAGAGAGAGAATGTAATCATTTTTATTCACCGATGATGGATGCAGTCTGGGGTGCGCTCAATCCCTCTCACAGCTTTTACTGCCATGGTGACCCGAAACCATGCAGCGTTCTTCTGGTTTGCTGAAGAGGAATATTATTTGAATATTATCTGAATATTATCAAATTCGAAAATAGAAATATTTTCGAATGCAATTGAAATAATTTCTAATACAGTTGAAATAATTTCGAATGCTGTTGAAATATTTTCGAATGCGGTTGAAATATTATTGAATCCGATTGAAATAATTTTGAATACAGTTGAAATAATTTCGAATGCGGTTGAAATATTATCAAATTCGGTAGAAATATTTTCGAATGCGATTGAAATATTATCGAATACGATTGAAATAATTTCTAATACAGTTGAAATAATTTTGAATGCTGTTGAAATATTTTCGAATGCGGTTGAAATAATATCGAATCCGGTTGAAATATTTTCGAATTCGACCGATTTTCGAATTCGGTCGAAAACGAAACTGATTTGAAAAATGAATTTAATGAATTTAACGAATCTAACTAAACTAAATTAATTAAATAACGAATTAAAACAAAACGAAACAAATTTTTTCATTTTGCACATGCCTATTAGTTAGCACACATTTGCAAATGCATGTGAAAGCTGCAAGGCCTCATCACGGCACCCTGAGTTGCTTGAAGTCCTAACACTACAAATTTATAAGTGTCTCCACAGTGGAAGCACATGTATGGAATGGATAGATGTGGGGCAGGTGAGACTGGAGGCAGCCCACGCCCCCTTAAAGGATCAGGAGCACACTGGACACCCAGCAAGAGTGCAATGGCAGCGAAGGTGCCCAGTGTGTCCCCGGACCATATATACGAACAGTAACAAAGAACTGGCCACTGCTAACTGCTAATGCTTCAAAGATTTTTATTCTTATCTCTATAACCTAAAGGCATCCTTCCCTCTCTTATCAAGGAGCTACTTGCTCACCTCAATTCGCCCTTTTCCGAGACTGAAATAATGAAAGCAATAACTCCCTTCCCCTCACTCCCCACCTCTGTAAGGCTTTCATTGTTGTTATGAACACTGACGACATCCCTAAGGAGTCATTGGAAACCCACATAGTCACCATACCAAAGCCAGGCAAGCCTCATGATAACCCTATTAACTACAGACCCATCTCACTCCTCAACACTGACTCCAAAATTCTAGCTTCATGAATATCACTGCATATTTACTCACTGATACACCCAGACCAATTGGGATTCATTCCCAAACGTCAAGCCTCTGATGGCACCAGGGGGTTCCTAAACCTCATTCAATGGGCTGAGCACCACAATGGTCCTATTTAGCAGAAGTATTGCTGAAATTTGGCTTTACCGGGTCCATTAACAAAGCTATCCTCGCATTATACTCCTGCCCATCAGTTAGAGTTTTAACCTCAGGGATGATATCGGACCCGTTCCCTATATGCAAGCAGGGCTGCCCCCTCTCACCTTTAATTTTTGCAATGGTGATAGAATCGCTTGCGGAAGCAATCTGTAGTCACCCTTCGATCCCAGGCGTGCAGGTAGGTCCCATTGTCCACAAAATTGGACTCTATGCGGATTATATTATTGTCTCCATGACTGACCCCTCCAGGTCTCTCCCAGCTCTTCATGATTTGTTGCAGATGTTCGGTCAAGTCTCCCTATACAAGATTAACTGTTCCAAGTACTTCATGTTGGACATTTGCATAGACCATACCACAAAGCAAGATCTATTACGCATTTACCCTTTTCCTTGGGCCCCAGCTTCCTCTCTCACTTATTTGGGTATTCAGCTCAAAACTCCCTCCACCAATACTCTCCATATTAATCTGGAGAACCTCCTCAGGAAACTCAAAGATCTCTCCTCCACCTTGGAGGTAATCAAAACGTCCTGGGTAGGGAAGATAGCCCTCTCCAAAATGTGCCTAATGTCACATATTACCTCCTTCGCACCCTACCAGCTGCCTTTCTGGTCTCCCACCTAAATACAATCCAACAAACTCTTAATACTTTCAGCTGGAATAGTCAGCATCCCAGAGTGAAACACTCTATTATGTGCACACCAACAAAATATGCAGGAATGGGAGTACCAGACATTAAAACCTACTATAAGGTCATATTACTGACACATACTGCCCATTGGTGGTCATCTGACTCCCGACCAGCATGGGTACAAATTGAGGAAACAGACATCAAACTCCCAACAAAGTCTGCGCTAGCTTCCATGTGGCTTCAAGGCAATACTCCTCTCTCCTTTCTCAGCTCCGTGAATGGGACTATAAAAATCTGGAGAGCCATCTATCAACAAGCAAATGGCATTCCTAGGCACATCCTATACTCCCTCCCTATCTCAGCTCTAGGTCTCTTAAGTAAAGGTTTATCCCTCGATTCATGGGAGGCTCTGGGAATCACCTCCATAGTGGAAATGCTACAAATACTTTCAAATCAGACACATTCTAAATAAATCACTGTGGTCATCCAATACTCTCCTATCAGACATTCTCCACTTCTATGAACATCCACCGCCCTCAAATTAAA